>NC_069383.1:124095000-124410833 GCF_027475565.1 Acinonyx jubatus | reverse complement strand
TTCTGGATATTGCTGACTGATACACTTGGTATGAGTGAAAACTTTTTACTGAATGACATACATTGAATATGAAATATTGTAGAGACTTGGAATAATGGGATTTCTATCCACAAAAGAATTTATTCTGTCCTCTGACATGCAATAAGGGTACACGCAGACTTTCCTATTCTTATCAAGGACTGAGCTAATCTTACACGTGAAATATAGTGTTTTGAAAGTTCTCTTTACCACTGATGTACTTTTCCTTCTAGAGTAAAGCTCTTCAGAATTCCAGAAGAGAGCTTTGTGTGTTTCCTAGGATTCCTCCTTCTTGACATATCATGAACTACAACTCTGGTCTCCCTGGAAGTCTGAAACTATTTTGAAAACTATAGTGAAAACTATTTTGCTTTTTAGATAATTGCTGTGTAGCTCTTAATCTTTCACACTATTTAGCCAACATTAAAGAAATGGTAACCATTGTGATGTTGGTCCCACTTACATGCACCTTGTTTCCTCCAGAATCTTAGCCCCTCATGCTGACTGCCTTGTCAGACCAGAACTCCCATGTGTGCCTCCCAGAACGTTAAGAATACTGAATGCCTTGCTTGTTTGCTTGTCTGACTCATAGCAGCTTTTATTTGCCCAGGTTTTTAGCCTCAAGTCTTCCTCCAAAAATCAGTAAATTTTCTATGGAGGAAAACAGCATAGAGAATATTCTCTCCTTAGTCAACTTCTGCCATATCTGAAATGTTGGTCCCTCAAATCCCATCAATGTCTAAGTAGCTCACCAATGCTTCAAAAAGATTTTTACTTGATTTTGGTTGGCTTTTCGAGGCTGTTATAGGCTAACCTACCATAGGTTAATGTAGAAGTCCTGTAACTTTTTAATGTATTTCTCTAAGATTTATTAACATCTATTCATTTTCACTGCCATATAATATTTCATTGTGTGGATATATTTGAGTTATGCAGTCTTGTGTTCTTAGATATTTGTAAACTTTTTGCTAAATAGACAAAGATAATATTAATGTGTGTGTATATATATTAAACATATGAAATCATCTCTCCAGGGTACAAATTTAGGAGGAGAATTACTAGTTATAAGTGTATATTCCTCTGTTTTCCAAAGTGGTTGTTAAAATTTGTTCTCCTTATCAGCAAAATGTTTTGTTTTTCTTGTCAGAATTTATCTAGTCATATTCTATTATATATTAACACACATTTAGGATTTGTCCTAGATTTTTGCTACTATGGGCAATGATGATTTTTAAAAGTTTTGTGTATATCTCTTGATCATTATGAAAGGATTTCTCCTGTGTGTATGCCTCAAAAGAGAATTTCTCAGTCATAGGTTATATCAATGTTCAATTTAAAAAGTAGTGCCACACTGTTTTCCAAAGTGGTTGAATTTTCAATCCCTACTAGTAGATTCTGCTTCCTTATATTTTTCTCCTTCTGTTTATCTCAATTCAATATTCTTTTAGATGCCTTCTTACATTTAAAATTTTCTATTCACTCATTAAAATGTTAGCTCTTTTAGAGGAAAAAAAAACCTTTTTTTTTAGTTATCCTATCACTACACTTAGAAAAGTAACTAGCACATAATAGCCACTCAGTAAATATTTGTTGAATGGATCAATGAGTAAATCAAAATAAGGAGCTCATGGGAAGAAGATTTGAGTGAGAGAAGATAATGTACTCAAACTTCTGTATAAATATTATGAACAAATCCTCATGGAACTTTCCAGTAGGCACTCTGACAGCATGGTAAATTTGAAGGCCAGGAAATAGTTCAATATTTCTTTCAATTCACCTCTCCTTCAAATTATTCTTGTTTTCTCTTTGTTTATACTACATAAACTAGTACATTTAATCGTCCTTAATTTTATTCTGTCTCTTAGAATGATCATGATTGTGTATGCTTCTAGACATTAAACTCTCTGATATCATATCTTTGTGAGAGCAGCACAATAGTATGATTAAGATTTGTGTCAACTCTTGAGCTCATCTGCCTTGATTCAATTATGTAATACTCTGGATTTAGGAAGGAAAATAGCCACTATGAATATTATGATAATAAAGGATATAGTGTAGGGATCAGGAGTTAAGCCAGTTGTAAAAATGGCTACAAATTCTTCTCTTCTTTATCCATACCCTTGGGTACACCCTCTCATAATGAGATTGGGTTTCGCCGTGTGACTTGCTTTGGCCATTGGTACAATCTGAGGTGTGATACAAATATTTGGAGAGTTCTTAAACAGAGGAACTTTCCCTCCCTCTCCTACTGCTGTTGTAATCCTTTAACTACCTTGTAAAGTAGCCCAAGCTGTTCTGCTGCAGGGTGACAAGCCAGGTAGGAGAGGACTTAGACACCCTAGTGGAAAACTTGTGAGTGCTAAACATGTAAGTGAGGCTGGGTAAGATCCTCCAGCTAGCAGCCAATCATGAGCTGACCACAGATGCATGAGGAAACCTAACAGTAAGCCAAGCCATTCCAAGTTCATCCCAGATGAACTTCCAACCAACCCCCAAAGATTTGTAAGCTAAGTAAAATGGTGTTGCTTTAATCTAGTAAATTTTGAGTTGGTTTGTTTTACAGCAAAAGCTAATTGACACAATGCTTACATATATGGATAAGAAGATGAAAGCTCTGGTTGGAGATCAGATAGTCACTAGCAATTTTAGTATGAAGCACTGGAGTGTCTGGAAAGAGTGGAGGTCAAGGGAAATTTGTAGAAGCCACTGCATCTAGTATCAAAGAGGGTTTCTGTAGTGTGCATTTGACCTCAGCAATGCTACTTAACTTGAAAAAACGAGCACCTCAGACCACCACAACCTCCTGAAAAGAATGGCTTTTCATCGTTTATGTAAAAGAGGAGCCCCAGATGTATCTGTGGGCTACACCCCCCAGTAATCCGTAAGGTACCAAGTTGGACATGTCCCCTTTTTTATAGGCTTGATTAAACCATGCTTGAGTACTAGTCTCCCGGAGAGGAGCAAGTTGATGCTCCCAGACTACCAGGAATTTGTGACTTCTCCCTGTCTTTTTTGTCATTTTCTATATATCATCTGCCTGTGCAATTCTAGCTGGAGCTCCCCCGGTGGAATGCATGTTAATTCTGTGTGTTAACATCTTCCCTCCACGGCATAATTTCCATGCTTTGTAATGAGGAGGAACAGGCTTTGAACAGCTGCTGCAGTGAATTCTATGGGGAGCCTACCAGAGATGGGTAATGCTTCCTTAACAGCTTTTGGTAAGCATGCATTGGTACCTTACGGCACCTTCACGCATTTGTCACATTCCCTTTCCAGTGTCTCAGAAGAGAGAGAGGGGGTCAAAATTGACATTTAAGTGAATATTTTATGCCTCTATTGTTTCAAGAAATTTGTTTTCCAGCTCCATTAAGATTTAATATTTGATATCATCTTTTCATTGAGATTTTAAAAAGATACGAAAATGGGTAAATTTGTAGTTTAGATAATTTTTTCAGCATTTGTAATTTCATGAATGTATTATGTGCTAATTGAGGGCAAGCTATTAGTCAAAAGAAATCAAACCTATTAAAAAAAAGAATGCTCTCACTGTGGTATCATGCATAAGACATATCATCATGCATTAGGTGTTATTTCAGCAGAGTGACAAGGATAAAAACTAAATTAGAATGCAATGGAAAATATTGAGTAGTATGGAATAAAAACCATATTTTTGAGATATGAAAAGAGAAATAGAAGAAGAAAACGTGGTAAAGAATATGAGGAGATTCTGATATAAATGGAAACCTTTCTAGGGTACCTGCCTAGAGATTTTGGACAAAGCATATGAATACATTTTTTTTGAGCACTGTCTCTTCCAGATGAGTTCAAGAACATGCACACAAAAGAGTGCATTAATTTGGGAGGGTCTGACAGTCATAGAAGTTGGCTACAGTCAGATGTTTCAACAGAAGTTTTTGAGACATCTTAACCTTCCTGTGCATTTAAGGATGTGTTCAAGATTAGCCTTGTATCAACAGCACAATGCAAGTGTTCATCTAGGGCTTTTGCCTCAGCCTTTGGAAGCCTACTTGCCTACTTTAACATCATTTCTGTCATCTCTGAACTTGTGCATCAACAATGGTTTTCTGAGCCTTGCTGAGAAGTGACAAAAATACTATGGCTAGTCCTTTTGTATTATATCTGCTGTAAAGATACTCATATTGTACTCCTAGGAGGATCCTGAGATTGGGAAGCAATGTAGAAACTTGGAAATGATCTTATTTTCCAGAAAGCCCACATTGCTGATTTGTCAAAATTCTAGACTAAAAGTATAAGGACAGGGTTTTGGGGAAGATGGCGGAGGATTGTGGAGATTCTCAGCTTTTATCATCCCTGAAATGCATCAAGATCAGCACCAAACCATTTTGTACATCTAGGAAATTGATTTGAGGATTAATGCAACAATCTGCATAATTTGAGCCACAGAACTTGGCAGGTACACCGTGTGGAGAGGTGAACTGGGGGAGAGAAAAGCCTTGGAGAGCAAGCAGCTGTTTTTGTGGAGAGAGGACATAGAAAGAGCAAGGGGGAGAGTGCAGTGAATCAGGATCATGCAAGAAAAGCACTCCCCCACAAAGTAGCCAGAGATAAAGAGAAAGAAAAAGTGAAAACACTTGCAGGGTACTGAACAGGAAATCTGTTCCCCAAAACAACTTATGGGAAGGAGAGGATTTCAATACCACCAGGATTCTATCAGCAGTGGAACACAGAGTCTGAAGTTCTGGAGCTCAGTGCCTGGCAGTGCTCTGGTGAGGAAGCAGGGTGAATCCCCAGAAATAGGGGTCTGAGGGGTCCATGCGCTACACAGGGAGAAGCAGTTCTCCTGCTCGGAGAGCATTTGGTAGAGGCCGGACAGCCTTTGCCACAGGGCTGTTTGCTGGTATTGGGGCAGATGCCAGAGGGTGGTCAAACCTGATGCTGGCTGTGTGTTTACGTGCCACAATCTCTGAACTTCTGCCACTGCACGATCACATGAAAGTTTTCTGGGATAAGCCAGTATGCAGCCATTGCTCATTGAGACCCTCCCCCAGAGAGTCAGCTCCAGTCAAAGCCACAGGGGTCTCTGAAATGAGGGGTTTTGAAACACAACCCCATTTGAGATAAAACTCTGGAGAGAGGTGCCGCCTGGCAGGCAGAGAGCGTGGACACGTACAGGGTAGAGAGAGGGAGTGGATGGAGGCCTGAGATAAAAGCGGGGTGCTTGATCACAGGTTGTGGAGAGCGGCAAAGTTCCTGTGCCAGACACTAAGGTGTTGGGTGAAGCCATTTCCGCCTCTCCCGCACATGCGGATGCACCCACATGGGCATGTGCACCACACTGATCCACCCCAGTAAGCTAAGCAGTGCCACCTAGTGGAGAACAGAGCCATTACACCAAGGCCTGCCCAACTGTGCCCTCCAAGCACATCCCCTAGAAGACAAGCACGAGTCTCTTCACCTGCTTAGTGTACGGGCTATAGAATGCTTCATAGTTTGAGTTCTAGGGGAAACTGGATGTAACTTGATTCAAGTTTCATTCTGTCTGCTGGCTCATTTATTGTTTTGTTTTGTTTTGTTGCTTTTGTCCTCGCTTAAATTGTTTTTTTCTTTCTTTATTTGATTTTTCTTGGATATAGAAAGAGAAAAGTTTAATTTTTATTTTCTTTTTAAAACTTTTTTAACTTATTTTTTACTATATTTTTTAATTTTTTTGAATTTTTTACTCTTTCATTTTCTTTATTTTAGTCTATTTTATTATATAATTTTTTAAATTTTTCCTTCTTTTTCTTTTCTTTCTTTCCCTTGTTTCTCTATTCTATAAAACTTCTTTCAGTAAGCAGACCAAGCATACCTAGGATCTAGCTTCTTTTCTTTTATTTTTTTTGTTTTGTTTTTCATTTGTTAATTTAATTAATTTTTTCTTCCTCCAAAATGGCAAAATGAAGGAATTCACCCCAAAAGAAAGAACAGGAAAAAAATGGCAGCTAGGGACTTAATCGACACAGGTATAAGCAAGATGTCTGAACTAGAATTTAGAACCACAGTAGTAAGAATACTAGCTGGGATTTAAAAAAAACACAAAATCCCTTTCTGTGGAGAAAAAAAAAGTAAAATCTAGTCAGTAAGAAATTAAAAATGCTTTAACCAAGATGCAATCTCAAATAAATGCCCTAAAGGCAAGAATGGATGAATCACAGTGGTGAATCAGCAATATAGAAGACAAAATTATAGAGAATAATGAAGTAGGAAAATAAGAAGGAAACAAAGGCAAAAGAGCACAACACAAGACTTAAAAATCTTAGTGACTTATTAAAAATGAATAACACCCGAATTAGAGGAGTCCCAAAAGATGAAGAGAGAGAAAAAGGGGAAGGTATATATGAGCAAATTATAGTGGAAAACTTTCCTAATCTGGGGAAGAACACAGACATCAAAATCCAAAAGTACAGAGAGCTCCCATTAGGTTAAACAAAATCCACCATCACCAAGGTATATCATAGTCAAATTCACAAAATATACAGACAAGGAAAGAATTATGAAAGCAACAAGCATGAAATGTCCTCAAACTATAAGGAAAGATCAGGTTCGCTGCAGATCTATCCACAGAAACTTGGCAGGCCAGAAAGGAGTGGCAGGATATATTCAGTGTGCTGAATCAGAAAAATATGCAGCCAAGAATTCTTTACCCAGCAAGGCTGTCATTCAAAAGAGAAGGAGAGATAAAGAGTTTCACAGACAAAAACTAAAGGAGTTTTGTGACCACTAAACCAGCCCTGCAAGAAATTTTAAGGGCACTCTTTGAGTGCAGAAAAGACAAAACAAAGCAAAAAAGACTGAAAGCAACAAGCACTAAAAAGGATCAGAGAACATCACCAGAAACTCCAACTCTACAGGCAACACCGTGGTATTAATTCATATCTTTCAGTACCCACTCTAAATGGCAATGGACTAAACACTCCAATCAAAAGACACAGGGTATCAGAATGGATAAGAAAACAAGGCCCATCTATATGCTATTTACAAGAGTCACATTTTAGACCGGAAGACAACTACAGATTGAAAGTAGGGTATGGAGAACCACCTATCATGCTAAAGATTGTCAAAAGAAAGCTGGGGTAGCCATACTTATATCAGACAAACTAGATTTTAAAATAATTCTGTAACAAGAGATGAAGAAGAGCATGATATCAAAATTAAGGGATCTGTCCCCTAGAAAGATACAACAATTGTAAATATTTATGCACCCAACAGAGAACACCCAAATATATAAATCAATTCTCACAAACATAAAGAAACTCATTGATAATAATACCATAATAGTAGTGGACTTCAATACGCCACTTACAACAATGGACAGGTCATTTAAACAGAAAATCAACAAGGAAACATTGGCTTTGAATGACACACTGGACCAGATGTACCTAACACATATATTCAGAATATTTCCTCCTGAAGCGGCAGAAAACACATTCTTCTTGAGTGCATGTGGAACATTCTCCAGAATAGATCACATACTGAGCCATAAATTAGCCCTCAACAAGTACAAAAAGATCAAGATCATACCCTGCATATTTTCAGACCACAATGCTATGAAACTCGAAATCAATCACGAAACATTTGGAAAGACCATGAATACTCAGAGATTAAAGAACATCCTACCAAAGAATGAATGAATTAATACGGGCACCTGCATGGCTCAGTCAGTTAAGCATTTGACTTCAGCTGAGGTCATGATCTCATGGTTCATGAGTTCGAGCCCCATGTCAGGCTCTGTGCTTACAGCTTACAGCTTACAGCCTGGAGCCTGCTTCAGATTCTGTGTCTCCCACTCTCTCTGCCCCTTCCCCACTCGGGCTCTCTCAATCTCTTTCTTTTTCTCTTTCTCTCTCAAAAATAACTAAACATTTAAAAAATGTAATAAATAAATAAAAGAATGAATGGGTTAACCAAGAAATTAAAGAGGAAATTAAAAAGTACACGGAAGCCAATGAAAATGAAAACACGACAACCCAATACCTCTAGGATGCAGCAAAGGCGGGCATAAGAGGGAAAGATATAGCAATACAGACCTTCCTAAAGAAGTTAGAAAGGTCTCAAATACCCAACCTAAAACACCTTAAAGAGCTGGGGAAAGAATAGCAAATAAAACCCCAAACCAGCAGAAGATGGGAAAAATAAAGATTAGAGCAGAAATCAAGGATGTTGAAAATAAATAAATAAATAAATAAATAAATAAATAAAGAGCAGATTAATGAAACCAGAAGCTGGTTCTTTGAAAGAAATAAGAAAATTGATAAATCCCTAGCCACATTGATCAAAGAGAAAAAAGGAAAGGACCAAAATAAATAAAATCATGAATGAAAGGGGAGAGATCACAACCAACACTGCAGAAATACAAACAGTAATAAGAGAATATTGGGAGCAATTATATGCCAAGAAATTTGGCAATCTGGAAGAAATGGACAAATTTGTAGAAACATATTCACTACCAAAACTGAAACAGGAAGAAATAGAAAATTTGAACAGACCCATACCCAGTAAAGAAATTGAGTCAGTAATCAAAAATCTCCCAACAAACAAGAGTCCAGGGCCAGATAGCTTTCCAGGGGAATTCTACCAAACATTTAAAGAAGAGTTAACCCCTATTATTTTGAAGCTGTTCTAAAAAATAGAAATGGAAGGAAAATGTCCAAACTCATTCTACAAGGCCAAAATTACCTAGATTCCAAAACCAGACAAAGACCCCATTAAAAAGGATAACTACAGACCAGTTTCCCTGATAAGCATGGATGCAAAAATTCTCACCAAGATACTAGCCAACCGGATCTAACAATACATTGAAAGAATTATTAACCACCATCAAGTGGGATTTATTCCTGGAATGCAAGGCTGGTTCAGTATCCACAAATCAATCAATGTGACACATCACATTAATAAAAGAAAGGATAAGAACCACATGATCCTCTTAATAGATGCAGAGAAATCATTTGACAAAATACAGCATCCTGTCTTGATAAAAACCCTCAAAAGTAGGTATAGAAGGATCATACCACAAGATCATAAAAGCTATAAATGAAAGATCCACTGCTAATATCATTGTCAATGAGGAAAAACTGAGAGCTTTCCCCCTAAGGTCAGGAACAAGACAGGGATGTCCACTCTCCCCAGTTTTTCAACATAGTGTTGGAATTCCTAGCCTCAGCAGTCAGACAACACAAAGCAATAAAAGGCATCTAAATCAGCAAAGAGGAATTCAAACTTTCACTCTTCACAGACGACATGATATTTTATGTAGAAAATCCAAAAGGCTCCACCAAAAAGCTGCTAGAACTGATACATGAATTCAGAGTCACAGGATATAAAATTAATGCACAGAAATCGGTTGCATTCCTATACACCAATAATGAAGCAACAGAAAGAGATATCAAGATCTATCCCATTTATGATTGCACCAAAAAATATAAAATACCTGGGAATAAACCTAATCAAAGAGGTGAAAAATCTATACACTGAAAACTGTAGAAAGCTTATGAAAGAAATTGAAGAAGACACACAAAAAAATGGAAAATATTCCATTCTCATGGATTGGAAGAACAAATATTGTTAAAATGTCAATACTACCCAAAGCAATCTACGTATTCAATGCAATCCCTATCAAAATAACACCAGTATTCTTCACAGAGCTAAAACAAACATTCCTAAAGTTTATATGGAGCCAGGTAATACTGCAAATAGGCAAAGCTGTCCTGATAAAGAAAACCAAAGCTGGAGGCATCACAATGCCAGACTTCAAGCTGTATTACAAATCTGTAATCAATGTTTTGTGCTACTGGCACAAAAACAGACACATACATCAATGGAGTGTAATAGAGAACCTGGAAAAGGACCCACAAACATATGGCCAACTAATATTTGACAAAGCAGGAAGGAATATCCAGTAGAAAAAAGACAGTCTCTTAAGCAAATGGTGTTGGCAAAACTGGACAGCAATATGCAGAAGAATGAACCTAGACTACTTTCTTACACCATACTCAAATAAACTCAAAATGGATGAAACACCTAAATATAAGATAGGAAGCCATCAACACCCTAGAGTAGAAAACAGGCTACAACCTCTTTGACCTCAGCCGCAACAACTTCTTACTCAACATGTCTCCAGATGCAAGGGAAACAAAAGCAAAAATGAACTATTGGGACCTCATCAAGATAAAAAGCTTCTGCATAGTGAAGGAAACAATCAGCAAAACTAAAAGGCAACCGGCGGAATAGGAAAAGATACGTGCAAATGACATATCAGTTAAAGGGTTAGTATCCAAAATCTATAAAGAATTAATCAACATCAACACCCAAAAAACAAATAACCCAGTGAAGAAATGGGCAAAAGACACTTTTCCAAAGAAGACATCCAGGTGGGTAACAGACACATGAAAAAATGCTCAACATCACTCATCATCAGGGAAATAAAAAACAAACCACAATCAAACCAGCTCACACCTGTCAGAATGGCTAAAATTAACTCAGGAAACAAGAGATGCTGGCAAGGATGTGGAGAAAGATCCTCTTTTGCACTGCTGGTGGGAGTGCAAACTGGTGCAGCCACTCTCGAAAACACTATGGAAGTTCCTCAAAAAATTAAAAATAGAACTATCTTACACCCAACAATTGCATTACTAGGTATTTATCCAAAGGATACAGAAGTGCTGTTTTGAAGGGGGACATGCACCCCAATGTTTATAGCAGCACTACTGACAATAGCCAAAGTATGGAAAGAACCCAAATGTCCATCGACTGAAGAATGAATAAAAAAGTTATGGTGTATATATATCCAATGGAATATTACTCAGCAATCAAAAAGAAGGACATTGTGCCATTTGCAACAATGTGAATGGAACTAGAGTGTATCATGCTAAGTGAAACTCATTTGTGGAGTTTAAGATACAAAACATAGGAACATAAGGGAAGGGAAGCAAAAATAATATAAAAACAGAGAAGGAGGTAAACCACAAGAGGCTCTTAAATACAGAACAAACAGGGTTGCTGGAGAGGTATTGGGTGGGGGGGATGGGCTAAATGGGACAGGGGCATTAAGGAGGACACTTGTTGAGATGAGCACTGGGTGTTATATGGAAGGATGAATCACTAAATTCTAATCTGAAATCATTATTACACAATATGTCAACTAAGTTGGATTTAAATAAAAAAACAAAATATAAAAAAAATAAAAAATGAAAAAAGTAAAGGACAGATTTAACTCAAGAGATTGTGAAAACCTGCAAGTACTTGAAACATTACAAATAAAAAAATATATAAGTGAAGGAAACAACTTGAGTCTACTGCTGAAAATATGCTAAAATTGTTTTCTTCAAGCAGTACGCATACTTTGTAGGATTGCTTCAGTGAGATTTCAATTTTACTGCTGATCAAATCTTCAAATGCAGAAATATAAGAGGAGAAAGGGAGAAAAGTTTGGGCCTTAATCTACTATATTAAGTCTATTTTATTTAGATGAAGAAAAAGTGAATAATTAACTGAAAACAGCAACATCAGCAGTATCTAATGCCAGTAGAGCTAGCCAAAAAATATATTTGCCTCCAACAATTTTCAGGTGCAAATGACCTACTATTTAATATTATAAATGAGTAGTATTGTGATATCACTGCTAAAGAATGTTTATTTCTGTCATCTAATGTTGCAGTACTAAAATCTGACTGCCAAAATACTTACTAATAAATCTTCTCAATAATCACACTTTTAAGTAAAATTTAGATTAAATTTTGCATCCAAGAACTTCATTTTATGACGTGATATTTATTTTAGACCATAGCGTTGGTTCAATATTGATTTTATTCTTTTGTCTTTTTGGTATTTGGCCAAATGTGTATTTGATGTAGCTTTAATGTTTCTCCACAGATTTCAAGACCTTAGGGAAAGGCCTCATTTTTTCAGCAATGTAAATAGCTCATTCTGCTACCCAGTCCATCCATGTGAGCAAATCCAGTTAAAAGTCCTTTGTGACCCATTGCTTTGGAAACGGGAGAAGCCACGGACAATAGAAAGGAATAAGCAGCCATTCCTCTCAGACCCTTTTTAACTATTTTCAAGATTTCAAAACCTGATGCTATCATTTTCCATCCTTGAATAAGTATGGGTGGGAAATACTGAGATACTAATGACCCCATATGACCATTGATGTATTAATGAATCATCTAGAGAAGATCTTGCCCAATTCTAGAACCTGCCATAAAACAGGAAGTCAAGGAGTGGGATCAGGTATCATGGCATCAGAGGAAATAAAGGAAGCAAAATGTGAAACTTCCATTTGACCTTTAACCTTTTAGTTATTTCATTAAAAATACTTGCAGCATATCCATATCTTCCTATGAAGAACAAACTGCAACAGAATTATCATTCCACTAAACATCTAGAAACACTGGGAAAAGTAAATTAAACAATGTTTTTCAGGCATCAGATGGTAGTCAGAAGAGAACTTAATGAGTTGATTGCTGTGATTGACCCAGTTTATTGCCTGAAGGCCATAGTGCCTGGAGGAGAACAAAGCCTGACAGATTTTTTTTTTTTTTCTGACAGTATTACTGAATTGAAAAAACAAAAGGCTGAATTTGGGTAAGAGACACCTTGTAGGAGGGGCCAATTCTAGAGATTTGGACACAGGATCCTTTTGAATCCTTAGGTGAGAACTGATCAGCACATAAGTGGGATGAAATTTTCCAAGACCAGGGGAAAAAATACTAGAAAACATTAGACTGAACAATTCACAGAGCTCACACAGTGCTGGGAACATTTGCATCAGTGAGTCATGGGGCAAAATCAATCTGCTAATAAGTGTGTCATTAGAGACCCGGAAGCAGGGAGGTAGGCAGAAATAAAATATAAGGAAAAGTAATGGTAAAAATATTTTCAAATCTGATGAAAATTAAAAGCACAGATCCAAAAACTGGAACAAACAAAAGAAGAGATATAAAGAACACCATATTAATATGAATGACAATCTAATCGCTGATAACTAGTGATTTAAAAAAAAAAAATCTTAAAGGCAGCCAGAGGAAAGAAAACATTGCAATAAGACAAAAGTAAGAATGACAGAAGATTTCTCATCTGAAACCATTCAAGCCAGGAAATAATGGACAGGCATTTTTGGAAAATTGAGAAAAAACCCAAAAACTGTCAATCTAGAGTTGTACATCTGTTACAGTTAATATGTCTTTCAAAACCAAAAGTGATATAAAGACATCCTCAAACAAAATCTGAGATTCCGTTACCAGAATATCTGCACTACTAGAAATGTTAAAGGAATTCTTTTTAGGCAGAAGGAAGTTCATACCCTATGGAAAGTTTGACTGACACTAGGCAAAACAAGAAGTCAAAAATGTTAAGCCAGTATTGACATCCTCACAGCCCATATCCTTTTCCCATACTCTTTAACCAGACTTTCCGTGAAAAGACTCACAGTGCCTTGAAGACATAATTCACAAGAAATTCATGCAATTCAATATCAACCACATTTTCACTGTTGTTGAACAATGCTTTTTTTGTTACTTTTTTGATTTCTTTTTATTGTTGTATTCTTTGATTTCTGAGCATCTTGTAGTTTGTAATTTGTAGGAATTGTGAAAGCTACTTGGCTATTTTCCATTATCTTCTAATTCTTTCAACTGACATGGGGGATGTTTGAAGGTAAGAGAGAGAACTAAAAATTCTACAACTACTAAATAATCTGTGGCATATCCAGAAATGTGAAGAAACAAGCTACTGACCTATGCAACTATGTGTATTACCACCAAAACCATAATGCCAAGAGAAATTCGGGGAAAAAGAGGTTTGATGATGCATATTATATAATTCCATTTATGTAAAAATTTAGAAAAAGGAAAATAAATCTACATTACTCTGGACAGTGTGGTATTAGTACAAATAGATTAATGTAACAGAAGAGAGAATCTAAAATAGAGACCCACACATATATGGCCAGTTGATTTTCAACAAAGTTATAAAGGAAACTCAGTAAGAAAAGGGTAATTTATCCACAATCACTGCTGGGACAATAGGATATATATACACAATGAAATGAAACTAGACCCTTATCGTACACCATATTTAAAATGAACGAGAAATGGACAAGAGACCTAAATATAAGAGCGTACTACCAAATTTCTGTAGGTTAGGCAGAGGTTTTTAGGTATAGCATAAAAAGAATGAACCACTAGGATGCCTGGGTGTCTCATTTGGTTGAGTGTCCAACTCTTGATCTCAGATCAGGTCATGATCTCACAGTTCATGATATCAAGCCCTGCATCAGGGCTGACAGCTAACATGGAGCCTGCTTGGAATTCTCTCTCTCCCACTTCTCTCTGCCCCTCCCCCCTCAAAATAAATAAATAAATTTCTGATGAAAGACTTGTATCCAATATATATAAAGAATTCTTGCAGGGAGCCTGGGTGGCTCAGTCGCTTAAGCATCTGACTTCAGCTTAGGTCATGATCTCATGTTTCATGAGTTCAGGCCCCAAGTCAGGCTTTGTGCTGACAGCTCATAACATGGAGCCTGCTTTGGATTCCATGTCTCCCACTATGCCCCTCCAACTCCCCCGCTCACGCTCTGGCTCTCTCCTAAATAAATAAATATTAAAAAAAAATTCTTACACCTTTGTAACTAAGAAAAGAAACAGCATGATAACAATATTGAGCAAAATATAAAATCAGACATATGAATGGCAGTCACAAGAAAAAAATGCTCAATGTTAGTCTTCCAACATATGCAGATTACAACCATAGATAGTTGCCACAACTCATCTACTTTCGTGACTAAGATTCAAAAAACTGACCTTACCAAGTGTTGTGATGAATGTGGAGCCCTCAAACATTACTGCTGGGAAGGTAAAATTTTCCAGCCACTTTGGAAAGCAGCCTGGCAGTTTCTTGAAGCTATTCACTTACCATTATGATCTGGCAACCAATCAATGGTGTTGACCTTAGAGAAATGAGAATATATGTCCACACAAAGATGAAACACATGTGCCAGGTAAAGCAGTGTATACATGAATGAACAGCTCCTTACTGTAAGTTGCGACATGTCTCCATTTGTTTTCCATTCACAGATCAAGGTGTCAGTATGCTAGCAGATCCTGGAATAAAGAATGGATGAGTTTCTCTTTTCATCAACCACTTAATATTATATATAATATATATATGGCAAGTAATTGAAGAAGCTGGGATAAAGTTTTGAGAAAACAACTAGCTTAACACTACAATAATCATGAATGGATTCTATTTAAAACCCTTTGACCCTCTTGGGTCAATAATAATATTTCATCTCAAAACTCTTAAAATATTCTGATGCTAGAATTAAAACATGCAGACAGCAAATTAAAGGTTGACACAAATCTTGTTCCATGCCATATTATTTGCATATAGTACTGAAATAAAAAATCTCATCCACTTTTTTTGAACACTCACATTTTCAAAAGTAAATGCATTCTGTTTGTTCTTGTTTGATTCCAATAAGCCTAATAATTGAAGTGAAAGCATTCTAAGAATTATTAATGTTGACACTCGTTAAACTTTAAGGGTAAGAGAATAGAACCACGCGTTTTCATAGAGACGGTTGTCATTTGAGTAGCAATTTCCACATGATCAAAGATAATTCTGATTTTTTTTTCAGCAGACTTCGATGTAGTCCTCTAAAGTATCTCTCTTAGTATAGGTCCTGGAATATTTCTTCCAATCATGATGCACATGCACACACACATGTGTACCCATGATTGTGTGTATGTGTCTTTTAAGAAGTTATTGATGGCAAAGCAATAGAGTTATGTGTAACAAAACCAAAAGGGATTTAGTAGATCTCATAAAGTGCTGCATCCAGTGCTGTGACAAGCCTAATAATGTCAGAGAAATGAGAGGCAATACAGTCTTCCTTTAATTTATGATTGGCGAAGCATCTGCTAAGATGAGGTACATAAACCATGGGGCACAATATGTATGCCTTACCATAGATTGCGGTGGAGAGGGTTATAAAGAAAACATTCCACATAACAGGAGATTTCATATCTTCTACATTTAATTGTGCTGAGAATTACTGGCTTATATCAAAATGGTTTTATACCATGTTTAAAAGATTAAACAACTCCTTCCCCACTACCTAGTCTTTAAGCACGTATTTAATTTTTTTAATTTAATAAGCAATTTATTCTAATGAGTGAATGTGTTAAGACTTTCTCATGTATACTTGATTGTTCTAAATGTGTTTGCATATTTATAAAAAAGAACAAATTTTATATTCATATGAACTTTATTATTCTCCTCTTGCACCCAGCTTTCCTTCAAAGTTAGCTTCGAATTCTCAGGAATCTGGTGGTTCTTTAATAAAGGCATTGAGAATATAGGGAATTTGATTTGTTTTACTCAGTGTTTGTGCACTCCTGGAAGTTAATTGCATGGGAGTTCTCTTAGAATCCTATAGGAATTTGGGGTAGTAACATAGAACTTTGCAAAATTGTTAAAAAATATAAATGGCCCTAATATTTAAACCAGTGATATTTAGGATACATTTAACAGCATCCCCTTATAAAGCAAAACACTCCTTTATTCCCTACTAACATCTCAAATGTAACAAAACTTGTTACTGTTCCACATTTTAAACAAATGAAACTTTAAACCATATAGAGTAAAGCTAAGTGCAAGCTTCCACAGATTTTACCTTGAACAGGAACATTTGACAGGCCCGACTCATTTTTTGTGATGATATTCATTAAGGACTAACTCTAAGTAAATTACTGAGAAGTGGGTATTAACGTATTTTAATGTGCTTATTATATAGGTGATTTTATTGGAGGTTTATATTGAGAGGGTCCAGAGTATTTTTTTCACCCTCAAGTGAAAATGACAAGAAAGAAGAGGTCAAAGAAAATACAGGTTCCATTTACCTTTGTCAGATTGTACATGCAGATTTAAATTTTGATTCCTTTTTTGTTACAGCATCGTACTTGCTTATTCTCCATTTTCCTGTGCTTATTGACATATACTGGTTGATGGGGTTCCCCAAATATAAAATCTTTAAAATGATTGTATGTCACATAGAGTAGCATAACTCATTGCTGGCTCATTGCCTCATATACGTGGTTATTTTTTCCTTTTTTTACAGATGGGGCCTGAGAAGGAAAATTATCTGTCCAGCATTACATAGATTGTAAGTGACAAAAAAAAAATTCACAAATAGCTCTTTGATTTTTTAATGCTTTAGATTTATTCTTGTTATTATTTGTGAAAAATATGAGTAACTTATATTTTTCATGAAATATCTTAACCATGCAGAAATTAGCCCTTTCTAGGCAAACTTTCCACCTTGTGATAGTTAAATTGCTTAATGGTTCCTATACCTAGCTGTGCTTTGGAATCATCCAAAAGAAATTTTTTTAATGGTAAATATTACTGAAGATGGATTCCATAATTCTGAGACAACAAGTATGAGGTACAGCCCAGCATCCTGTCTATTCAGTAAGCATCTTTGGTATTTCGGCTGAACACCTGGGTGTGGCAATTGCTGGAGACTGAGCTGAGTTAAGGTGGAACATAATGTTTTTTCCTAGGTCCTGTGGCTTTTATATCCACCAGTATTTGCCCTGGTCTAAGAGAAGGGTTGTTCACAAAAGGTGTGGTTTAATTAAGTGTCAAGAACCTTCTAGAGTCAATTAGGCCCTTGATGGAAATTAAACTAAATAAGACAACAGTTGTTTTCCTTAAGATTGACCTATTGGGGTGCCTGAGTGGCTCAGTCAGTTAAGCATCTGACTTTGGCTCAGGTCATGATCTCCCAGTTCGTGAGTTCAAGTCCTACGTTGGGCTCTGTGCTGACAGCTCAGATCCTTGAGCCTGCTTCTGTTTGTGTGTCTCCCTCTCTGTCTGCCCCTCCCCTGTTCACCCTCTTTCTCTCAAAAATGAATAAAAGTTAAAAAAAAATTAATATATGTGGTTTTGTTTCCCTAATAAGATTCTAGTTATATGCATTAGTCACTTACCCAAGTATTTTTGCAGTATGTATATTCTTTTAAGTCAGCAACTATAAATAGTTCATAGTTTAATGAGCTATTTTAAATATAAACAAATATATAGGATCTAAGGTAACAAATTCTAAACTTCTGGACATTCTAGTTATATTTGTTAACCTATCCTTCTGCATGTTTATCCATCCATGCTTTTTTTCTTTCTTTCTTTTTCTTTCTTTCTTTCTTTCTTTCTTTCTTTCTTTCTTTCTTTCTTTCTTCCTTTCTTGTCTGCTAAACTATAAAAAAACAGTTTGCAAGAATGAAGACTCTTATCTCTAAGTATTTTGGTGTACATATCCTAAGGAAAAGGCATTCTCCTCTCCTACCTTCATACCATTATCACACCTAAGAAAACCAGCATGGATGGGGTGCCTGGCTGGCTCAGTTGGTAGAGCACAAGACTCTGGACCTCAGGTTCTTGAGTTCAAGCCCCATGTTGGGTGCAGAGCCTATTTTAAAAACAGAAAAGAAATATAGAAAATTAGCATTAATAAAATTACCCTCTAGGGGCCTCTGGGTGGCTCAGTTAGTTAAGCCAGTCCACCCAGTCCACCTTTGGACTTCCCTTCAAACCATGATCTCCCAGTTCATAGGTTCCAGCCCTGTGTTGGGCTCTGTGCTGATAGCTCGGAGCCTGGAGCCTGCTTCAGATTCTGTGTCTTCTTCTTCCTTTGCCCCTCCCCTGCTTTGCTCACACTCTGTCTCTCTCAAAAATAGAAAACCACTAAATAAACAAACAAACGAGTAAAATATCATCTAACTTAAGGATTATTTACATTTCTCCTAGTTGTTGCCAATGGTGTTTCTAACTATTCCTTTTTAATATTCGATTCAAAATCAGTCCAGTGTCATGCATGAAAATTTTTAATCTCTTTTAATCTAGCTAGAATAGCTCCCTTGCTGTTTTTGTTAGTTTTCATGACATTACATTTTTAAGGGCCCAAGCTTGTTTTCGTTTGCTTGTTTATTGTTGTTGTTGTCGTTTTTTTTGTAGAATGTTTCCCATTCTGAATTTTCTAGTCAGTTTCTCATAATTTGTGCTAAAATAAAGACTTTAGCCTAATATGTAGATGATACTAAGTATTACTACATCCTGACAGGAAGCATATCATACCCCGTAATCTCCTATTCGTGTTGCTTATTTGATAATTTAATGAAGGTCAGGACTGTTGGGTCTTTTTATTGCAAAGTCCATTTTTCTCTACAGTTAAAAATGAAATTGTGGGGTGATACAGTGAAACTTTGTGGAAAGCTCTCCTTTTTGTCTCCTTTCTGTCGCTGTCATTTTTTTTTTACTTGTTTAAAGTCGTTGTCTCACTCACTGCCTCACGCATGAAGAAACTGTAAAAACATGTCCCTGAATGTAGAGTGCCCCTCCTGTACTCACTGTGTTTATATCACTCAAGGTGGACGCACTCTCCTGTAGTGATGAAGTATTCTGCATACGTGGGCCAGGTTCAGGGACATTTTATTAAGTACAGTAGCTTAATGAAACTTAGTACATGTGAAGTTCATAGCTCTGATCTCATTTTCTATATGACAAAGTTTCCTCCATTGCAATGCTTCTGTATTTTCTAACTCTTATCTTTCTTTAATTATTTAGCACTTTTTTTTAAGTAATTACAATTTCTTAGGAAATTTCAAAGGAGGATCCTGTGCCCCCTTCACTCAGACAATTAACTTCAAAGCTCATATTTTCATCTTCTTAACAGGAGCTTTCATGAAGAAAAAGTATGGGTTTTTTGGGTTTTTTTTGTTTTGTTTTGTTTTTGTTTTTGTTTTAGTTTTCATGAGGTTACAATTGCCAGTTTTTCCTTTTATGTATCATGCTTTGGGTGTCAAGTCTAAGAAGCCTTTTCCTGGTTCTATATCCCAGTGATATTCTCTAGACATTTTATAGTTTTACATTTACATTTAACTCCACGATCCCTTTTACATATCAAGTTAATTTTTGTGTAAGATATGAGGTTTATATTGAAGTGTTTTTTTTGTTTTGGTTTGGTTTTGGTTTTATTTTTTGGTGTTTTTGGGTTTGTTTGTTTGTTTTTTTTTTTTTTTTTGGTTTTTTCTTTTTTTCTTTTTGGGCTACCTGGGCAGGGCAAATGGATGGATGTTTGATTGCTTCTATACTGTTTGTTGAAAAGGTCCTCTTTCCTCTATGGAGTTGCTTTTGCTTCTTTGTAAAACACTAATATGGCAAATTTGGTTGGGTCTATTTCTCAGTTCTCTGTTCTGTAACTGGTGCTATAAGAACGTAAGTTGATTCCTTGCCCCCACCCCCTGGCATTTCTGTGCCACTTATTATAGTGGGAAGCAGGCAGTAGGAACTGCACTGGATTTCCTTGTGCCCGTGGGTTGGGAGCAGAGAGATGGACTCTACAGGTTGCGTGGCCAGAGCTTTACTGCTGCAGCTGCAGAGAGCAGATCTCACTGCCCATGAGGGCCCCAGGTTGCGGTGGGGATTGAGCCTGCTCACCTGGGCTTTGAAGATGTGACTGCAGATAAATCAGCCTGCATGTTCCTGCCCTGGTTGTGGAATGGGGCTTAGGACTTTCCTGTTGGTGTCTCTTGGACTTTGTTCTTGTCTTTGGCCTAAGAAAACAGGCATTTTTTGTGTGGGGTATCTGGGTAGCGCAGTCAGTAAGGTGTCCGGCTCTTGATTTTGGTTCAAGTCGTGATCTCATAGTTCATGAGTTCGAGCCCTGTGTCAGACTCTGTGCTGACAGCATGGAGCCTCCTTTGGAATTCTGTCTTCCTCTCTCTCTGGTCCTCTCCCACTCGTGTGTGCTCTCTTCCAAAAAAATTAATAAAGAAACCAAAAAAATAGTCATTCTTTGGGGCACCTGGGTGGCTTAAATCAGTTGAGCTTCCAACTCTTGGTTTCAGCTCAGGTCATGATCTCACATCGTGGCATCAAGCCCCACATCAGCTCTAGGCTGACCCCGAGGAGCCTGTTTAAGATTCTCTCTCTCCCTCTCTTTATGCCCCTCCTCCATTCATGCACTCTCTCTTAAAAATAAATAAACATTTTAAAAAATAGGCTTTCTTTGTTTTCTTTTCTGTATGTTAGCAATTCTGGATTGTAGAACTCTCTGGTACGTGCAGTCTGGGAAATAAGAGAGATAAAAGGAAAGTCAGAAAACTCCCCACACTATCTTTCCTCAAGCTCTGAGCACCCTAACCAGTCTGACTTCTAGTTACCAGCTTCCAGAGAGTCCTTTTGTCATTGTGCTTTGAATTATTTCCAGGGTATTCAGTTGTATTTTCAGGAAAGGAACAGGGGAAGGTGAATCTATGCCATCTTGTTGTCTTTGCTTATTTTTTATTAAGTATTTGTAACATATATTATTTTCATTGGTATTTTTACCCAAAGTAGAACTATCATTTGCTAGGTGGAATAGATCAACAATATTGACCTAAAATATTGAATACATGCTCAGATGCTACAATCATTTTTCTCATCTTAGGCTGTTCCAGAATATGCAAAATGCCTTGTAGTTTCTCATTGGCTTTGGGAATTATACATAGTTGATAAGAACATATAGTGATAAAGAGACTTACTTTAGATTGGAATTTGAAAAATCTGAATTTCTAGTTTCTTAAACTTTGAAGCAAATAAATATTTTCAATTAAGCATAAGCCAAATCTTAATGACTATTGACCTACGATCTCTTTTCAAGGAGATTAGCATTAATCAAGACAAATATCCTGTCAAATTTAAAGGTGTGATGTTCTCTACATACAAATAAATGAATACAAATAAAAAACATCACTCATCTGTAGATTTAGTTTGTCAAAGAAATCCATGCAATATTAAAACTTTAAATGTCTTTAGTTGGCCTAATATAAAATTAATGGACCTCAATATTTGGGGATAATATTGTGGATTTTTTTTTCTATCTGTTCAAGAATCACATTATGCCAAATGTATGGAGCTGGAAATTAAAAGGACAGAGAAGTCATAAATGAACATAGATGAGAATAAATTTACTTCTTAAACCCTCTGGTGAAAATTCAAGTATAATCCTGGAATATTTTTTTAATGTGTTTTGGGTGGTTTTTGTTGTTGTTGTTGTTGTTGTTTTATTTTTGTTATCGTTTTCTTTTTTGTTGTTGTTGTTGTTGTTTTCTAGAGAGAGAGACAGACTGTGAGGAAGAGGAGCAGAGAGAGAGGGAGACACACAATCCAAAGCAGGCTCCGGGCTCTGAGCTGTCAGCACAGAGCCCTATTTGGGGCTCAAATCCATGAACTATGAGATCATGACCTGAGCCAAAGTCGGACACTTAACCGACTGAGGCACCCAGGCGCCCCAACCTAGAATATTTTATGGATTATATGCATCAACTATTCAAACATTTAGGTATTATTTCTCTGATACAAGCAGAGAATGTGTAGAGAAGTTCAGAGAAGAACAATCCAATCAACACTGAAAGAATACTTATGACATTTCCTCAGTGTAATGGCCCTCAGGGAAACTGCATTCTAGAGGAGAGTAAAGAAGGTAAGAAATACATAATGCAACTATATACGGTGAAAAGTGCAATAAAAAAGAGTAATAAATGGTCAATAGCCACAAAGGTTCATATTTAACTAGGTTTGTAAGGGAACACCTCTCTGGGGAAACCAGACTTTAACAGAGACCTGGAGGATGAAAAAGAATGAGCTCCATTAATATCTGGATAAAAAGTGTTTCATGCAACAGGAACATGTTTGGTTAATTGAAGAAAAACAAGACTTACTTGGTAAGAGGCAGCAAGGTTGGGGGTGGGAGATTGGGTTGTATGATAGGGAATAACAATGAAGGGTCACTGGAAGAATCTTAATTCTGTGTTAGCCGTAATTGGAAAGCCTTAGAGAATTTCAGAGAGAAACCCAATATACTCTGTTTCTATTTTTGAAAAGCACTCCCACTGCTGTGTGAATAATGAATACAGTGAAGGGCTGAGGTGGAACCAAGGAACCAGGAAGCTATGTAGTAGTTTTGGGGAAAGGTGATTATTGCTAGACCAGGATGGTGGTGATGGAAGTGCTAGGATTCTCAACCTATCTGGAGGTAAAGCTGCCAGACCTTGCTGATTAATTGTATGTGGAGTGTGGAGTAAAACAGTGATATTAAGATAATGCCAAGTTTTAGGTTTGGATGTCTAAAAAATAGCACTGACATTATTTGCAATAGAGAAAAATTGATGGCTTTGGTTTAGAAATTGATTTGGAAATGTCCAGTGACCATCCAGCTGGAATTATAGAAAACAGCATTCAGACACTTAAATCTGGAGTTCCAGGTTGAAGTTAAGCCTGGAGATGTAAATTTTAGAACTGTTGTGTGTTAACTTTAAAGCCTACATCTGTGTTTCTGTCATTTAAAGAGGAAGTATAGACAGAGAAGATAAAATGGCTGAGGACTAAGTCTTGGATTTTTGTATCTTTACAGGTCATAAAGAGAAGAAAGAGCCAGGAAAGAGTCGGAATACATGTTTGCAGGTATCAGTAAAATTGCTCCTGTGGGCTAAGGACGGGGGGAGGGTTAACAGGGAAAAGGTCATAAGGATCACTCGGATGCGCCATTCTGAAATGTTCTGTTGGAATTGACTGTGGTGTACAGTGTCCCAAAGAGTGAGAGAAGCAAAAGACAGAGGGCTGGGCCTCTATGGAGAGTCTATCAAAAATAGAGTAGATATCACCACATCTGACTACGATGCTGCCAATGGAGCACGTTGGTGTGAGTCAGAAGCAATGAGATTCTCATACTGTACAAAATGGGAATGGAAAGGCAGTTCAGAGAAGAGGCAGAATAGGTAAAACCGTTGCAATAACTTAAATAGCACAGAAAAGTTTTGAACGACAATTAATTATACATGATACAGCTGAAGAGGCATACAACACAACTAAGATAATCCTTATTGCTTTTTTTAAAAAAATACATGCGCGTGATTAGAAAAATTGTACTGAAAGGAATAAAATTCACCCTTTCAACTTTCGTTCATTCAACAAAGAGTTATTGAGTGTTTTTCTATATGCCAGACTCTGTTTTAGGTGTAGTAAGTGCTGGGAACAGCAATCAGCAAGATTTAGCTTCCATTATAGAGCTCGGGGGGAAAAAGTAGGCTTCCACTTCCAATTCTCCTCCTCCAGGAAAATGAAAAATGTTACCAAGTTTTGGTGTATCTCTGCAAAGAAATAAACAAAACACACAAATGTTGTGGTTTTGTATGAGTGTACATACACACGTATGTATAGAAATAAAGTATTTATTGGGGAGCCTGGGTGGCTCAGTCGGTTAAGCGTCAAACTTCAGCTCAGGGCATGATCTCACAGTTGGTAGGTTCGAGTCCCACATCTGGCTCTGTGCCGACAGCTCAGACCCTGGAGCCTGCTTCGGATTCTGTGTCTTCCTGTCTGTCTGTCCCTCCACTGCACATTCTCTGTCTCTCTCTCTCTCCCTCCCTCTTTCTCTCTTACAAATAAATATTAAAAATAAAAAATAAAGTATTATATAGAATTTTATATGTATTATAAAAATTTTCTTTACATAGTGATCTTAGTTTATATACTCTTTGGTTCTTTACTTTTTTTTTTTTCATTTAGTACTACATTTCAGAAGCTCTTTATGATTCCATGATAGATCTACTTCATTTTATGGGAAGCCTTATGTTGGTTATATGGCTATACCACATTTTATTTAACTAATCTACTCTTGATAAACATTCAGGTTTTTTTCCACTAATTTTTGCTGTTAGAAAAAATTCTGCATCTAGCATCCCAGTTCATACATTAAGCATACAAATTGCAAATATATCTATTTGTGAGGTAAATTCTTACCAGAGAGATTGTTGCTTTAAATGGTTGTCTGTTTTTAATTGATCAAAAGGCACTAAAGATGCTCATATAAAAGAGAAAATAGTCCTCTCTGCCAGTAACAATATTAACCAAAAAGTTATCCAAAGATAATTCCTTAAGAATTACCCAAGATTGCAGAGAGTTTGGCTTAAAATCATTATCAAGCCCACTTCCTAGGTAGAAAATAAGCTATTGGAACTAGCAGGGAATTATAATGAGCAAGTTTATTAGTCAGATTCTACTTATGCTCCTATTGTAAAAATATGGCTATTTATTAGCTTAAAAATAAAATTTACTTTGATTATATGCTGCAGTATATAAAAGTGAACATGGACATTATGTACTTTGATATGTAAGATAGATGAATCTAATCCTAATGGTAAAGCCCCTAAATTAGTGCTTGGCTAAGCATAGGTAATCAGTAAATTAAGTTATTGAAATAATGTTATTCACACCTGTAGACACCCAAAGACTATAACTTGCCTAATTTGGAAATCCAAACAGGTTTGCTTACTTTAGCAAGGCTGTCTGGTTTCCTCTCGACCTTCTGGGTTTTAGTCTCATAGCTAGAAACCTGACTTCCCAGCAGAATATAGTAGGATAGCGACTCGGGGCAGATTCTCAGTAACCAAATCTGTGAGACTGATGGATAGAGTAAGACTGAAAATATACTAGTTTACAATGAGAGCTATAACTGGTGAGATTGCCTAATGATGTCTCAGTATTGTCTTCTGGCTCATAAGCTCCCTTTCCTGGGACAAGTGGAGATCTAAAAGCTAGTTGGTGAGTCTGGAATTGAACAGTGTGAGTTATAAGATTTCAATCTTACGTAAATTTGTAGTATGTATGTCTGCCAACTATAGGGATATACCATCCACTGAGACGAAGCTTTTATGTCCTAGGCATATACTGGCATTTCCTCTCTTGGACATTTCTTGAGGATGGTGACAGTCAATGGGTGCTTTTATAATTGCTTCTTACTGCTCCTCTGCCAGCTCTACATTCTGTTAGACATAATTCTTTTCTTGGATATATTAATACATTCCATCAAATTACAATCAAGTCCTGCTGGCATGATATGGATTTACACATTTCTTTCTTTGATCTTCAAAGGGTTGGTTTTACAGTTTATTGTAGTTTAACTCTGAAAGTCAGTTAACTTCCTTCATTTCCAACTTCCGAGAAACACCTTATTTTGGCCCAGGAATAAATTAAAACAGTGGTCAATAGTCAATAACTTCATAGTATTTAACAAATGTGATGTCTTATATGGTCTTTAACTTTACAAGTAGAATGAAAACAAGAATCTAATTTGATGCCTTTGTTACTTGCTATGAGTATTAGAGGGTATACATAAAAAATAGACAATATTTTAAGAGTTGTGGGTTTTGGGGCACCTGGGTGGCTCAGTTGGTTGGGCGTCCTACTTTGGCTCAGGTCATGATCTCGCGGTCTGTGAGTTCGAGCCCCGTGTCAGGCTCTGTGCTGACAGCTCAGAGCCTGGAGCCCGCTTCACATTCTGTGTCTCCCTCTCTCTCTGCCCCTCCCCCACTCATGCTCTGTCTCTCTCCCTGTCAAAAATAAATAAACATTAAAAAAAATTAAAAAAAAAAGAGTTGTGGCTTTTTAAACATCTTTTTAATGTTTATTTTTGAGGAGGGGGAGAGAGAGAGAGAAAGAGAGCATGAGCAAGTGAGAGAGAGCTAGCGGGGGAGGAGCAGAAAGAGGGAGAGAGAGAATCCGAAGCAGTCTTCAGGCTGAGAGCTGTCAGCCCAGAGCCTGACTCAGGGCCCGAACTCGTGAACTGTGAGATCATGACCTGATGTGAAGTTAGACGCCTAACCCAGTGAGCCACTCAGATGACCTTAAGAGTTGTGTTCTTACATCAGGCCATTGGCATGCTCAGATTCAATATGCATATATACACACAGGTATATACACATGCATCTATATTTCTATATCATGTATCTTTATGTATATCAAGGTATTATTATGTGTAACTAATACCTCCAATGCCAATCCAAGGTAAGATGTTTGGGTTTTTTCTAGCTTCCAAAAGTGGAACACCAAGTTCCCACCATAAATAATAAACTGACTTAATTTGTTTAAAACTAGAATCACATGAAGTAGTGTTAAAATTGCAAACTGATATCAGAACCAAAAAAATCTACAAATTAGAGTGTAATACTTGTTTAAATTGTTTTTGTCTTTTACATAAAGGTTTGTAATCAAAATTGTGTGCTCACAGTTTACTTACACTGGTTCCCTCCTGCGTTCCCTCGTGTATAGTTATATGGTTCACTTGGAATTTGGCCAACTCCCAACATTTTTTTCCAGCTTTATGGAGATATAATTGGCATATAACGTTGTGTAAGCTTAAGGTGTACAATGTGATGGCTTGATACATGCAACTCTTACAAAATGATAACCTGTGAGAAAATGGGAATGTGAAGATAAATCGTGATGGTAATGCTATATAGAATAAAATAGTGCTATGAGTCCATAATGATAAAAGTGAATGAATGAATGAATGAATGGGGTAGAATTCTCCCTTCTATTAGAACATAAAGTAATAAATATGCAAGCAATGATGGAATTAAAAAAATCTATTTGGCAAGCACAAGAGTATAAATCATTTGGGACAGGATCATCAATTGTCAGCGAAACCACTACTGAGTCTTTTAGTGATAAGCAGAATATTTTCTCCAAAGGATATCTATGAAATTCAAAGAGGAAAACATAGTAGCTTTATAATGGAGAAACTTGGCAGATACTACCTTAGCTAAGTGATCAAACTTAAAATCACCATTAATGGTGATGTGTCTCCTAATATGATTCACCGACAAGCACAAAGCATCTTTTTGAAGTATTCTTGCCAAAAGAAAAAAAAAAAAGAAACAACAACAAAACACAACTAGAATCAATCATATGACATATTTGACAAACTCAATAATAATAAGTAAAGGCCCATAAGTCTTCAAGAACACTAGGGTCACAAAAAAGGAAGAAAGCGTAAAGAACTGTTCCAGATTAAAGAAAACTAAAGAGGCATGAAAATAAAATGCAATATGAGGTCTTCATGAAATCCTGAGTATGAAAAACAAATATTTCTTTAGCCATAATCAGCGTTACAGAGATAATTGAAAAGTCTGAATTTTAAATTGCATTTGCATAATGCCTATCGATTACATACTAGTAATGTCTCAGTGTTAATTTCCTATTTTTAATAATTGCACTATAGTTATAAGAGAAATGGCCTAGTTTCTAAGAAATATGCATTAAAGTGTTGGCTGGGTGGCTCTGTTAGTTAAGCGGGTTAAGCATCCAACTCTTGATTTTGGCTCAGGTCACGATCTCAAGGTTTGTGAGCTCCAGCCCTTCTGCAAACTCTGTGCTGACAGCACAGAGCCTACTTCAGATTCTCTCTCTCCATCTGTCACTGCCTTTCCCCGACTTGCTCTCTCAATAAATAAATAAATAAATAAATAAATAAATAAATAAATATTAAAAAGAAAACTGCATGAAAAATTTAGGAATAATGGTTCATCATGTCTATAACTTACTCCCAAACGTATTAGAAAAATAGAAACTAAATGTGGTAAAAGATTGGTATGTTGAATCTGGGTGAAAAGCATAATTCTTTTACTAGATTATAATATTTCTCTAAGTGTGAAATAATTTCAAAATAAAAAGTTAAAAAAGAATTTTTTAAAAAGTTAAAACATATTCTAAACTAAATATTCTGGCGCCGTTATTCTCAACCATATGCTATGGTATTTTTCTATATGTAGAAAAAAGATCATTTGAAAGTACTTTGCAGAGAATATATTGTGTTACTTTTTGAAGATGAATTCATTGGTTTATTTTTAAGACAGTGTTAAATAAATATTCAGTAGATGAATAAAATGATTTTAAAATAAAGAGAGAAGGAAGAAAGAGAATGTTTTAAAACAAAGGAAGTGGAAGGTTGGAAGAAACAGGGAATGACAGAGGAAATGAGAGATGGAAGGAATGGAAGAGGTTGTGGCCTAAATATTAGCCTTCTCTACTGGGTGGAGAATGAATACTGGTGTGTGTGTGTGTGTGTGTGTGTGTGTGTGAGTGAAACACCTTTTCACTTTGAAATCGTATATGGATATGAGAAAGTATTAAAAGTAGGCATTCTGATGATTATCCGTTTCTTTAAAAACTTTTTCCCACCTTTTGCAAATACTCATATTAGATTCTCTTCTAGCACTTGCTGAATTTCATCTGCGTAGTATTTGGTCGTCCAGGACTATATATTCTGTCTAGTCTTAAATTGTTGTTACTTTTCAAGTCCAATGACTCACTCAGTAAGCATTTTGTGGTGACAAGTAGCGTTTAATCTCATTTTGCTCTCAAGTTTTCCTCCTTTTTGGTGGAGGGTGAGAATCATTTAAAAGTTTAGGTCAGGGGGCAGGCACCTTGGTGGCTCTGTGGGTTAAGTGCCTGACTCTTGATAATCTGCTCAGGTCATGACCTCAGGGTTGTGAGTCAAGCCCTGTGTTGGACTCTGCACTGGGCATGGGGCCTACTTTAAAAAAACAAACAAAAAAAAAACGTTTAGGTCAGTAGTATGTGTCAGTATCTTTCTCTAATGGTCATAATGATTTTTTTTGAATCTGGTTCTGATTTCTTGTGCTTCTTCGCTACTATCCGACTAAAAACTCAAGTTTTACTTAGGAATAATGTTCTTTTCTTAGGGTGGTTCTAAGGCTTGGTAACACTAAAACCTTCATGACTTTAAAATGAAAAATTGACACAATTTTGTTTGAAATAAAAGCCTTTTTCTTTCTAGATACAACTTTGCTTCTGAAAACTGCTATTAATGTCTCAACATTCTTTTGTGAGAATCTGAACACAAACACACAGTTGATCACTGAAGCTACTGCAAGGGGGTGAGCCTAAGCCACAGATTTTTTTTTTAGAGTAGTTTCCTCTTTGTCAGGATTTATATTTTCTTGAGATTTAGTGCAATAGCATAAAACTTTTTTTATATCTGATACATAATGTATGATTGCCCATAAATCTGGACTTTGTCTGGCAATGGACATGTTCAAGCACCATGGTGTAATAAATTTATTACAATGACTGACTCTAACAGCCCCTCACAGTCTAAGTTCAAAGTGTGAGAGCTGTTGGAATTTCCACAAACTTTCTAAGTTCCAAGTATTCCATCTCTTTCATTTGTTCAAGCAGAGATAAACTAATTGAAAAGTCAGTAAATCCATAAATTGAGTGGCTTGCTCAATTCCACATAGAGCACTAGCAGTCAGAAGCCCACTGACACTGCCAAGTTTTAAAACTCCTAAATTATTTTCAAAACAATAAAACAAGTTAATACCAATCATTTCTCAGGGGACACTGAGAAGAAAATTAAGCTAAATGTTCTTTGCTATTCTGAATGTAGTGAACATAAGGTGAATTGGCTTCCCGGTATCCCGCCCTTCTTTTCACCCAGTACGTGGTGGGCTGGAGCCTCCAGCTGATGGTGAAGACTGGAAAGGAGCTGTGCTCTTCCTAAGCTGTCACAACAATGCACGGGGTGCCTGGGTTAAGCGTCCGACTTCTTCAGCTCAGGTCATGGTCACATTTCATGAGTTCGAGTCCCGCATTGGATTCTCTGCTGTCAATGCAGAGCCCACTTTGGATCCTCTGTTTCCTTCTCTCTCTGCCCCTCCCCTGCTGGTTCTTTCTGTCTCAAAAATAAATAAACTTAAAAAAAAAAAAAAAAAAGAACACCACAGACTTCTCTCCAGGCCACTGATTCAGTCAACCCAAGGTAATTCCAGAACCTTTGCTGAAACCCCAGGGAGGCCATGTCTCCTTTACATGGAGATTTGAAGACAAAACCCAACACTCCTGGATACCATCAGGAAAAGACATCTGAGCCCCATAACTGAGACAAACATACGAAGCATAGGAGAGAATCTAGTCTTGGTGACATCATTTGTGATCCTGGGTATAGCTTCATCTGGAGATTTCCCATTGCCTGAGTTTCCTTTTTACATATATATGTATGTATATATATATATATATACACATACATATATATGTTTTCTTTTATAATATATATATTATATATATGTTTTCTTTTATAACATATTTTATATATGTTTTCTTTTATAATATATATTATCTATGTGCGTATATAATACACACACACACACACACACACACATATATATATATATATATATATATATATATATATATAATTTATTGTCAAATTGGTTTCCATACAACACCCAGTGCTTATCCCAACAGGTACCCTTCTCAATTGCCTGAGTTTTCATTCATGGAAGGTAGTAATTCTGCCTCTTCCCCCACACTCACATTTCTGTTTAAGCCAGTTTGGGGTGGACTTTAAGTCTCTTGCATCAAAAGTGTCATGGTGTCATGAATAATATACTTCCTAATTTTGTTGAGAAACAGATTGATACACCCAGGAAGGTCCTTATAAGGCTGTTTATAAGCACATCAGAAACAGCTATCAAACAGGGGGAAGATTCTGCTTCAAAATGTCATGGAAGACTGTCACATATATTATGACAAGGCTGTGTAAGTGTTTTGGGTGAAACTCTAGATTTGGAGTAAAAAGGCTTGGTTTTAAGCCCTTGAATCAGCACTATTTTATACAACCTTGAGCATGTCACTTATTTTCCTAGGTTTTTAGTTTTAAAGTGGAAATAATAATTACATTCTTACCTACTTTTACAGGGCTGCTATAAGAAACAAATAGGTAATGGATATGTATGAGCTTTTAAAATTATAGAGTGACTAAAAATAGAATTAATAATAATAATCAAGCATAATTTCCCACTTCTATCAAGTAGGTTATTTCCATCTTTCCATCTATCTTTTTCCTTCAGATAATCTGTTCAGGTTTACCATACTTTCAGAATTATTATATTTAGAACTGGAAAAATCTCATGCAATGCCTAAAGCTAACAATGAGTAGCAGTTTATTATGGAACACTGAAAAATATTTTCATTTGAACATTTCATTTGACATATTTTTTTATGTCTGCACATTTTTGGGAAAATACACTTAAAGATTAGATGCATCCACTATGAAAAACAGTATGGAGCTTCCTCAAAATATTAAAAATAGAACTACCATATGATACAGTAATTCCACATCTGGGTATTTATCCAGAGAAAATGAAAACACTAATTTAAAGAGATATATGCAACTCTGTGTCCTTTGCGACATTACAATAGCCAAGATACAGAAACAATCTTAGTGTCCACTGATAGATGAATGGATAAAGAAGATGTCTCTCTCTCTCTCTCTCTCTCTCTCTCTCTCTCAAGTGTGCGCGCACACACACACACAGGAATATTACTCAGATATAAAAAAATGAAATCTCGTCATTTGCAACAATATGGATGAACCTAGAGGCTATTGTGCTAAATGAAATAAGTCAGAGAAAGACAAATATCATATGATTCCATTTATATGTGGAATTTAAAAAATATAAAAATCATAGATACAGAAAGTACAATGATGGTTACCTGAGGGAAGAAGAATTATGAGGTGGGCAAAATGGGTTAAAGAGGTCAAGAGGAACAAACTTCCATTTATAAAATGTGTAAGTCATGAGGATGGTATGTTTAGCATGGTGGCTATGGTCAATAATATTGTAGAGCATACTTGCAAGTTGCCAAGAGAATAAATCCTGAAAGTTAACTTTGAACAGTGAGGAATGGCAACCAGATTTATGGTGGTGATCATTTTGCAATATATACAAATATTGAATCATTATGCTGTATACCTGTAGCCAGAATGACATTATATGTCAATTATACCTCAATTTAAAAAATTTAAGATACTAATAAATAAGAAGTAAAAGCAAACTATTTGACATGATGGATGGCTTAATGGCATAGGTTGTGGTAATGATCTCATGGGTTTATGCTTATCTCCACACTCATTAAGTTGTGTACCTAAATTCTATACAACTTTTTGTATGTAAAAAATAAAATGAAATGAAATATAAATTATTAGGACTGCGGCAGGGAAAATTAATGGGAAGAGAGTCTCTTTTCTTGAAACCATAAAAAGGTTTATATGAAACCAAATAAATTTGTTTTTGTTTTTTTTTTAATTTTCAGAAATTGAATGTAGAACCCAGCTGCCCCTTTTTTTAGACTCTTAGAAAATACTCTTTATTTAGAATATTAGACTTTTAGACTATTAAAAAATAGTGCTTTTTTAAAAACATAAAAGAGGCGCTTGGGTGGCTCGGTCGGTTGAGTTTCCAACTTGGGCTCAGGTCATGATCTCGCAGTTTGTGAGTTTGATCCCCACATCCGGCTTTCTGGTCTCAGTGCAGAGCCTTCTTTGGATCTTCTGTCTCCCTCTGGCTCTGTCCCCCATGCCCACCCCCCCACAGCCCCGCTTGAGTTCTCTCTCTCAAAAATAAAGAAAACATTAAAAAATGAAAACATAAAAGAGAATACACATATGGAGTTGTAATGTGATGTAAATGAAACACTGTACATGAATATGTCCAAACGATAGGAGATTAAACATGAAGCAACTTGAAGTCCTCCCGTGGAAACTTCCATGTAAAATAGGAATTTGTGCTGAATCACTTAGATAATAATAGTTTCAGAAGTACCTGAGGTGCTCATTAAAAATAAAGATTCCAAGGATAATCTCGGAATTCGAATTGATCACCAGCATCCACATTTTTTATTAAACTAATGCAGTGGATCCTCTGTATGCCATGTTTGAGAACTGCAGTATTACATTGCATTAAGGTAAAACAAAATACAATCATAATAATATTACGGGAGCTTAAAATAAACAGCAATTATGATAGTGATGAAATGAAGACGTTAAGGGAAGATACAGTTGTGTTTCTCTGACCCCCACACCCCCATTCCCCATCATCAGAAACTCTACCAGTTTAGGCAGCATAACTGTCTACTTTGTCTCTTTGCATGTTTGACTATTATACGATATCAAAATGATGAAGGCAGTGCTTTGCAAACTTAATGGGCAGTAGAATCCCTGGGGAGCTTATTCACAATGCAGATTCTACAGGCCTCCCATATGCCATGTCAAATAAAAGTTTCTGGCATTGGAGCATCAAAAGCTAAATTATACACAAACACCGAAGTTGGTTCTGATTTGACTGTTTGGAGGACCAGACTCAGAAACCTTGTAGTAAGACCTTGGCCTTCTCAGCTTATCTATAGATCCTGAAGATCAGTGGAGGTTAAGAAAGGAAACATCAAGCAAGTGCAATAATACTGTCTAGAGACCAGTGACTCCCAAACACCTACCTCCAACCCTGTCGATTCCTGAATTCCAAACTGATATTCCAGCTGACCACTTTACAACTTCAAATGGATGTCACATATGCATAAGTAACTTATAGACAAAATAGAACTCTCATTTCCTCCTGCCCAGGATGCTCTCTTAAACTAAACCACTGTGAACTGTAATTGTATCCACCTAATTGCTAAAGCCAGAAAACTAGGCGTCATTTTTCCCTCCTCTCTGTCCATCAGCCCTCATGGCTGAGAGCTTCCTGTTCCTTGTTAGAAAGTACTTATTGCCTCTTCATCTGAGAATATTCCTCATTGTCTGGCATATACCTATGTGTTTGTTTAATAAAATTAAATCAACACTACAACCACACTCAAAAAGGCTGCAATTCTTTCACCTCTAGGCTAATGAAAAAGCATCTTAATTATTATCGCTCTTTCCATTGCTATTCCTCTAAAATCCATTGGGCATTGAGCACTCATAGGATCTTTTAAAAGCTATGATGGCACCTATTTAAAACAAGAATTACTGTTTGTCCCACTTGTTTAGAGTGCCTCCCGTTTACACCTGTTGTCCTGATGTACTAATTAGGAAAAACACCATTATTTCCTAAAACTATGCTGCTTTGGGAGAAAAATCATGGTCATTCTGCTTAAAACCTTCCATTGGTTACAAATGATACTTACGATCAAATGCAGTTCTTGACTCTGAACTTTAACGTGCTAAAGCATAGTCTGGCACTGACTACTGCTCACCTTAATCTCCTGCACTACACCTCTCCCTCATTAAGCCCTAGTTGCTGTCTGTGTTTCTTCACACCAGAGGTTTTGCTCAAGAGTTTTCTTGGAATACTCTTCTCCCAGAGCTCCTCATAATTGATCTTGTCTTCTTATTCAAGTTCAGGGTTTTTTTTTTTTTTTAATGTTTATTCAGTTTTTTTGAGAGAGAGAGAGTCAGAGAGAGACAGAGCATGAGTGGCGAGGGGCAGAGAGAGAGGGAGACACAGAATCTGAAGCAGGCTCCAGGCTCCAGGCTCTGAGCTGTCAGCACAGAGCCAGACACGGGGCTCAAACTCACGAACCATGAGATCATGACCTGAGCCAAAGTCGGCCTCTTAACCGACTGAGCCACCCAGGCGCCTCTCAAGTTCAGTTTTAATGTCACTTACTCAGCTAACCCCCTACATCTAATCACTCAATTGAAATTAAACCCGTAGCTATTATCTATCACTGCCCTGCATTTATTGTTACTTATCTTGTGAGACGTCACTATATGATGTTTCGCTTCATAATTTACTTTTTTTTTTTTACTTGTCTCTTCTATTATAATATAACCTCATAAAAACAGAGAAGTTTTCTGTCTCGTTCACAGTTTTACTCCTGGCACCTAAAGAAGGGCCTGTTGCTAAGGAGGCCTTCAAAAAATGTTTGTCCAGTGAATTTACCCAATAGGTAAATTCTGTGTTATCTCAATAGAATTTACAGGGTTAGACAAATTCTGCCTTTTTAGTTGAAATACTAATCAAAATTTCTGAAGTGCAATTTTAAGAAAAGTTGATGTTTAGATCCTTTTATTCCCTATTTCTCCTCTTTTTATTTTTGCCAAAATACTGCAAAACATCATTCCCAATTTTTTTTCAATTTAGGTGGATACTGAGAAGTTGCACACCTGTCTTGAATTTTGTGCCAGTTCAATCTCCATCATTTCTCAACTTGGATTCTGAATCATTTTTCATGAAATCAGTTGTGTTTCTGAGACTTTTTTTAGACTCTGAGAAGATGATTACAGTTCATGACTTTGATGAAGTATTACTGAAGCTATAACATGGTTGCGATGGTGATGGAGCATGAAGATGGAACCATTTTGTTAGCTTCATTGGACTCGGGGAGTTTCTCCGCTACTCACCTGTCTCCCTCACATGACAAGCTGGGTACTGTGATTACTCTTGCCTTGGTTCCAAGTGTCCGATAACAGCAGTTAGCACAGTTTCTGTCCCGGGCCTCTTTGTACTTTGGCCCAAATGGTACAGAGGTGTGACATAGCATCCCCTTTTGGCACCAGTTTCCAAGGTCATGGGAGAAGCAGGAAAACCTAGCGGCTCACAGCAAGGGGCCCAGGCCCTTCTACTGACTGTCACTTACAAATTATGCCACTCTGGGATGTATCCCACTTTCAAAAAAGTAGGGATATAAAGAGTGCCTGCCTCATAGAGCATGAGGTCTACATGAGACAGCATACACACAGCGCTTGGCAGACTCATTGGCATCTACTGAAATGAAATATTAGTTGCTTTCACTTTTGGTTTCTCTCTCATGATTATTGCTTTTGCACAGCCTCTGGCCTGTATAATTCGGGTAAATCATCGCAAGCAGGATTTGAGACAGCAGGACCAGCACAAACCAGATCCGTGAGCCTGAGTGGACAGGAGAGCACAGGGCAGCTCTTCCGGTGGCTGGAGTGCAGCAGACAGGAGGGCCGAGGGGGCAGACAGCTGCTGTGTGCGTGGGGAGAGGTGTGATATCAGCCCACAGCACACCTGCAAGAGTAAAGCCAAAGGTTATCTGAGGTTATCTCTTCTGTCCCTGTCCGAGAAGAGACCTGTTATGATGTGATGGGCTTTTATCTCCTTGAGAGGAAAAAAGAACCAGTTAAGAATTGTCTTTGCTTATTAAAACATATTAGACAGAAATAGGTATAAAACTTGGAATGCATTTGTCTGCCTGCTGTGTTTCCCCACCTTTCTTCCTGTAATCATCAAACCGGTATTCCTTGAACATTGCACTTTGACCTTGATTTAAAGGAGATCGTTGAAGAAGTAGGTTTGGCTCCATGCGGCTTTCCTAAATCCCTCTTGTATTTCATTTGAAATATATGCAATCAGCAGTCAAATAAATTCCTCCCGAAACCATATGGTAATGCAAGCATATGGTAAAGGAACTTTTGGTTTTTTATCTGCCAAGCCTGACCTCAGACTTCAAGGTAACAGATTGCTATGTAATTTTTAATTAACTCTTCATCCTTACAAGGATTTGTTATTTGATAAATAGGTTGTTGACAGTATACTGTGTGATATTCTCATTACGTTTTTAATCTAAGTACAGTTTTCCTTTCTAGTGATTTACCCAAGTGAAATTGGTGCTATTTCACTTTCTAACTATTGGGTTTGATACGAACTGCTCAGTGCATTCGTTGTGCACCATATTTTAAAATCTAAAAATGTATAAAAGCTACCTACAGAATAAAACTGACAAAAACAAAATTTTCTGATATCACTATCCTCTGTTTTTCCCTCTTTAGGGGAAAACATGTTCCTATTTATTGCAGCTTGGATAATATTTGTGTCATTCCATAATGTTATTCCATTATCACAACTCAGCAGACTCAGCAGAATTTGAGTCCAATTTGTTGAAATCTGTTTTTTTTCCTCTTTTGCTATTTCAAACCAAATGTAGATATAATTTCAAAGAAGTACAGAGTTGACATTTATTAAACTATGTAATACTAGAATGAACTACTATGTCCTATATAATTTTCTTGTGTAAAACTAATTTTAAAATGAGCAGTTTGCAGTGGATAATTTTCATCCTGTTGAGTATGATGTCTGGAAATAGATGTGAGGCTTGTTTAATTAGGGCTATGTTTTACAATGAGAGTTCACTCAAGATTATACTTTTTTTTTAACTAAAAGATAAAAAAATAATAATTAAATTTGTAAATAGTTTTATATTTGCCAAAGACCTTTGTCTATATTTTCTAATTTTACTTTTAAGCATATGATAAACCCAGGAAATGGATAAGGCAGTTGCAATACTGAGGGCTGCCTATTCTGTAGAATTTCTGGAAACATGAAAAATAGATATGTTGCTCAGAGCAGTCACTAAATTATCTGCCTTGTGAATATAGATTGCCTACCATTTATTCAGGAAAAAAATCTGCTTGGTCAGATTTGAATCCTACTCAGGAAATAAATATGGGATAAAGATGGCATTTCACATGGCCTTTTCAACACCAACTGACTTTCATTTGGAAAAAAATAAAATTAGATGAATTGTATTGCAAAATTCACTGGAGTCTTATTGTATTTAAAGTAGTTAAAATATGGGCGCGCCTGAGTGCCTCAGTCAGTTAAGCATCTGACTTTGGCTCAGGTCATGATCTCATGGTTCGGGAGTTCGAGCCCAGTGTCGAGTGCTGTGCTGACACCTCAGAGCCTGGAGCCTGCTTCAGATTCTGTGTCTCTGTCTCCCTCTGCCCCTCCATGAGCTCTCTCTCTCTCTCTCTCTCTCTCTCTCTGTCTCTTAAGAATAAGTAAACATTGGGGTGCCTGGGTGGCTCAGTCGGTTAAGTGTCCGACTTCAGCAAGGGTCGTGATCTCGCAGTCCGTGAGTTCGAGCCCCGCGTCGGGCTCTGTGCCGACAGCCCAGAGCCTGGAGCCTGTTTCGGATTCTGTGTCTCCCTCTCTCTGACCCTCCCCTGTTCATGCTCTGTCTCTCTCTGTCTCAAAAATAAATAAACGTTAAAAAAAATTTTTTTAATTAAAAAAAAAGAATAAGTAAACATTAAAAAAATTAAGTAGTTAAAATATTTAACTAGACGTAGACGAATCACTAAAAGGTTTAGAACAAAACAGAGAAGGGTATTTGTATTATCTTGATTTAGGAATGGTGTTCTTGAACAAGAAACACACCCCAGGGAAAATGATGGAAAGTTTAATTGTGTAAAAATTTTAAGATCTTGTATGATAAAAACATACATCAAAAAAAAAAAAAAACAATTTACGTGCCAGGGAGACAATTGTGTAACACACTGTTAAGCTGGAGGTGTACAAGCAACACCAAGATATAATGGACATTCAAAAAGTAAGGTTTCAGACATAATGGAAATTTGTTATATATATGTATATATGATGAAGAGTCAGGTAACTGGTTTTGTTATATATATGTATATGTTATATATGTATATGTTATACATATATGTATATACGTATATGTTATACATATATGTATATATGTATATGTTATACATATATATGTATCACATATATATGTATATGTTATATATGTAACAAAATATGCATATTTGTATATGTATATGTATATATGATACATATATGGTATATATGATATATATGGTACACATATGTTATATATAATATATAATATATATATATATACACACATATACATATATATAACAAAACCAGTTATCTGACTCTTCATCAACTCATCCAACATAAAGGGATCTGAGGGGTGGGGAGGGAAGGGACAGTAAGAGTGTTTATAGAACAGATATCTGAGGCAAAATAGTGGGGGGCTGAAATATCCCTTCCCATTTCTCTCGGTGAGAAAATGCACATTTCAGGACTAGTGAGAAGACTAGTGAATCATGAGGAGGGACTGCTAAGTACCTGCTGCATTTAAAGGTGACAGGTATACCTGATTTACCACCAGAGACATGTCAAGGTTGAGAAACGGGCTTGTGATCTGTCACCAAAGTCACTGTTGCATTCGGATTAGTTTGTTTTCCCACAATGTGTGAGGACAGTGTGTCAGGATCCATGAGGGATAAGAATCCAGATCCTATTCTGGAAATAAGCTGAGTGATGGTGCTTCAGGACCCATCCACAAAGGCTGAATGACCTTAGCATCCCATGTGAGAGTATTTTAAATATCTGCCAAGCAGCGAAAACTCCGCCCCATCTCATTGCAGTGTCCGTCATTTAGGACTTTTTGCATCCCCTTCCTAAATAGCCTTTCTCCCTTCCCCAAAACCCACCCCCATGGCAGCCAGAAACTAAATTTTGCGGAGCTGCGAGAGGGACAAGGAGAATAAAAGAAAGAATGAAAAAGCCAGAAAAGCCAGCCACATTATTTCCTAACTGGAGACTTCCTCCTCAGTTCAGACTGACACAGATAGGATTCAATTTTAAACCAACTGTGGAGTTTTGATTATTAAATGAGAAAGTGCACTTCTTAAATCTATAATATTTGCATACAATCTGTATACGGTTTGTGTTTTCTAAATCTATACTATTTTTATACCATTTGTACTCTCTAAGTCGATGCTATTTGCATTACCTAAAAGCAACTAGAAATGAAGTTATCCAATTTTTTACCAGGGACAGAAAAACAAGTTTCATTGAACAAATGTAAGGAGAAAGCAAGACAGAAAATAGTTACTTTAAAACCCCCGAGTCTTGTTTATTCAATATACTGGTTGCATTTATAGCATATGTAAGGACCAAAAGGCAAATCTGGAATTCGTAAAGACTGCCTGGAGAGTCAGACTACTCATTAAGAAATACAAATGGCCAGTAAGATATGAAAATATGCTCAATTCAATGAGTAACCTAGCAAATGCATCTTAAAATGAAGGAAGATTTGTTTGGTTTATTAGATTAGCAAAAATTACTCAAAGTGGCAATATACAATGTTCATTAAATTATACAGACACAAATGTTTTCATGTAGTATTTATAGGAAGGTAAATTGGCCTAGTCATTTTAGAAGAGAATTTAGGGAAAACTATCCCATTTTAAGTGGTTATTCCACTTACGACTCCACTGTTTAGAATTCCTCTTAGATAAATCTTTATACATGTGTACCTAGAGATATTCATTTATTCATTGAACCAGTGTCACAGAACATCTGTTATTTCTAAGCTCTGTGCCCAAAACTAGTAATACGTATCGAAGAATAAAAGAGAAACACAAAATAAAGAACTCTTGTCCTCATTGAGCTCACTTTCTAGGGTGGAGAGACATACATGATGTATATTTTTTTAAAAAAAGGTGAATGATATACCCGTTTATAGGAGAATAGTTTGGGGAAAATGTAGTGCAAGCTAATGGGCATCTAGTAAGCTTGCATAGGAGCAACAAAATATTAAGTGGGATGGCTGTGGAAGAGGTGATTGGGGAACAATGTGGTAATCTGGGGAACAAAAGGACATTTCTTGGTAAGGTAATATCTAACGCAAAGGCTGTGAGGCAGGAGTAAGTTTGGAGTGTTTGAAAAACAAAAGTACATTTTGGAATCCAGAGTACATAAGGAAAGGCTGGGCTTTGGTGGAAGAAGGGACAACAGTAGAAACTGGAGGTAAGAAAGAATGTATGGATCGAGACCATCAGAAGTGGCTCAATACAGTACTTGGGTTGGGTGGAGGTTTTCTAGTTTTCTTCTAATTGCTTTAATATCTCAGCTAGAGAAAGGAGTAGGAAACAGCATCAGAGCCAGGCAGCCTGCAAGGTCTGCTTAAGGTTTGACTGTGAATTTCAAGTGAGGTTGTTCAGCCTTGTTGTGGTTCCTCTCCAAACATGTCCAGCTGCACAGACACAGGCAGAGGATAGGTAGAGATCTGGAGTTACTCACAGTTAGTCTTTGCCGAATGAATAAGGTGAACTGAGAAAGCAGAAGGGAGGTAAGAGTTGAGGATGTATGCAGAAGAAAGTATTTTAATGAGTGACTGTGGAATGAAAACTGGGCAAGGAGTAAAGAAGAGACTTCAGATGGCCCTAATGGAATGATTGCAAATCTCCATGGGATCCAAGTAGTGTTGACCTTGGGCTACAATAGGGAGTTAGCTGGAAGGTAGAAAGCACACCAGGGGGGAGAATGCTCTTTACCATATTATTCTCCAAAGTGAAAATATGTGAATCATTCCATGTTATCCATAGGGGACAGCACAGTAATATTGTGATACATCCATAATTTATAATACTAAGATGTGGTTAATAATCGTACAGTCAGGCTGCATATGCTGTAGTAGGGAAAAAAACAAAGAAGGAATAACACAACAGAAGCAGTGGAATCCCATTTATGTGAAAACGTACACACAGTCAAAAAGCGCACATATGTATAAAAATGGATATCGTATATCAAATCGTCACCATGTATACTTTAAATATCTTAGAAACTTATTTGTTGATTGTACGTCAATAAAACTGAAATATATATACATATATATGTGTGTATATGTACACACACACACAAAAGAAAGGATACCAAATGGTATGAAAGGATTTATACCAAATTGGTAACTCAGGAAGTAAAGAACATCCAAACTGAAAGCTCCATGAGAGGGACCCTGTCTCCATTTCCTTATCAGGACAACTATCATCAGGTGCTGTACTTGGCAAATATGTGGGAACTTACTAGTTATTGCTCAATAAATGAATGAATGAATGAATGGTTTTTGCCTTATAGTCTATATTTTTTAGTTAGAAATTTAAGCCACTATATTTGTGTACTACTCATGCAATTAAAACCAACCAACCTACCATCCAGCCACCCAACGAATTAAGAAAAATATTCTCCTGAAACTCTAGGAACAAGCATTTCTTTTAAGTAATCAGTACCCCAATGTGGGACTCAAACTCATGACACTAAGATCAAGAGTCTCAGGCTCTACTGCTGAGCCAGCCAGACGTCCCTAGGAATAAGCATATTGTATTTAAAAAGGCCTTCCAAGATATCTTCAGATTAAATACTGAATCTTAAAAGAAACTTTACCCCAGGGGCGCCTGGGTGGCTCAGTCAGTTGAGTGTCTGACTTCGGCTCAGGTCATGATCTCGTGGTTTGCAGATCTGACCCTGTCAGTTTTGTGCTGACAGCTCAGAGCCTGGAGCCTGCTTCAGATTTTGTGTCTCCCCCTCTTGGGCGCTCTCTCTCTCTCTCTCTCTCTCTAAGATGAATAAACATTAAAAAAAGTAACTTTAATCCAAGTGACTTAAGTTTTTGTTTTTTTTTAAAGAGGAGCACAAAGCTATGTTGTATTTTCTCTAATATAAAGATTAGTTTAAAGAAATTTGTTGACCCAAAGCTTCTTGCAACTTCACACGTAATTCCATAGTGTATCTCCCAGGACCATTTATGTATAGGGTGAAACTACTGCTTACAGACATAAATACAAAACAACTCCATTTTGCTGATTAAAATTGAGTCATAAGTTCTATGAGCAACTACTTGTTTAATACTGTTTTGTCTCTCCTAGTTTACTATTAATTTATGACTCTGATTTTCCAACTTTACTATTTGATGCTTACTTACACATTTAAAGGAAGGAGTTTTATGGGAACATAAAATTAGACATAGGATTAGTTCATTTTTTAACTGGTTTTTAAAATATGTCTCCTGGAGTACATTTTTACATAGAAACAATAAACAGGTTGTTAATGGAAAAAAGATCATTATTTCTTGGTGTGTTCACACTGTTTTCTTAGCTACAGAGAACTGCAAGAGAATAAATAATATTTAGGGACTCAGGAAAGTATGAAAATCCCATTTTTGTTGGATGCAGAAAGAGAAAAGTAGGTCTTGAAAAGAACTCACTTTCGTTCAGGTTTATAAAATGTAAGCAAAGGACATTCGCCCTCTGCTGGATTATTTTGGAAAGAACATAAGGAAATGTTAAAAAAAAAAAAAAAACAACTAAAGTAGGATGGAAAAATGGAAGGACAGAGACAGAAGAGGGGAAGACAAAGGGACAGAGGGAGAGAAAGATGGTGGTGAGGGAATCAAGAAGAAAATATATACTGAAGGAATTATTTCACACTTTATATTGATGCTGGAAATCTTGAATTCAGTCTGTGAATGTGTGACTCCAATTCTTTTATTTCTTCAGTTTTAATCTGGAAATGGTCCCCAGAATAGAAACCATTTAACTTATAACCTTTTTGTGGTACAGGACGTTCCTAGACTAACAGATAATTACTACCACTTTAATGGATGACTGGGTATCGTTGTCTTATAAAAGTTAAATTTGGTTTTGAAAATTTAACAAGACTTTCCCAACCTTAATTAGTTTTCATTAATATACTTTAAAATTATTAATGCCTTCCAATAAGTAAAATCCATGTTTAAATTTGCATTCATCTTTCAAAAGGTTAGAAGTTTATCGAGACTGTCTACATATTCATAGGCAACCTGAATGCAAAAGTAACAACAGGCAGATATCAGAGGGACCGCCAAATTTATGGCATTCTAGCCCAGTGACTCACAAGTGTTCTTGGGATCACAGATAATGGACATAGGAAAACTTCTCTCCTATCTTAAGAGTTCTTTAATTACCTCAGAGTGACCAACTGCTTAATCTATAAAGATTCTTTCCCCAATAACTTGCCCCTCAACTTAATCCCTGAAGGAATGATACAACCAGAGTTCTCCCCCTCTCAAAACTCCCCTTGTGTTCTGAAGATAGTGAGTGCCCAAGACACTGACCCAGTAGCTTCCTTTTCCACGGGAAAAAGGTATAAATCATTCCCTCCAATTCATAACCTCTCACCGAGAGTATGTTTTCTAAGTACTTCCAAAAGTTTGGAACATTGGTGGATGGAGCAGAACTTAACTTCCACATCAAGACCTTTTGATGCTGCCTTAAAATGTCCTTAAATCCATCTCTCTTTCTCCATTTTCCCTTCCACCACCATTGTCCAAACCACTGTCTTGTGTCACTTGGATTATAGCCATAGCCATAGCCATTTACCTCGTCTTTCTTTTTCTCATCATTCCCTCTTCAAACTACTCTAGTTGAATTGAGATAACACATATGAGGATTCACGTCTCAGATCTCTCTCTTATCAGTAGCTGATTTTGGACAAATAAATCTACCTTTGGACCCACAGTTAACTCATCTAAAAATGGGACAAATGTATGTCATAGGTGTAAATCAAACAGTGCACACACAGATGTACACATACATGTATTTACACATGCACATATATGTATATACATATATAAATATACATATATATACATATACACATAAATAATTAGTATGCAATTTGAGTCAGAGTTGTTGCTCAAAATTAACTATTATAGCTCTTTTAGTATTTTAGTCTTTGTAGTAGATCTTATTCAAAATTTTTCTAAACAGGGTATGTAAAAATGTAATAATTAACTAGAATTCAAAACTAAATGTGCAAAGTCTCTTATGAATGGTTTGGAATAAGCATTCTGAAAATTTGGACGCTAGTGATATATCTCCTGGTTGTGGAAAGATCTGCAAGAAGAAGCAAAGACTAGTAAAATTTTCCGTTTGTTTATTTATTTATGGCTGAGTGTAGAACAGAATTAAAAAGTAGCAGTGCTCGCTGATGGATAGAATTATACGGTCAGGATAAAGAATCCTGCACCCCTAAAATTCCGGAGAAACTGTTTATTTTGTGATATTATTGTATTCGGTAAATATAATTAGCTTGGATGAAACACATGGCTGGTAGACCCAGATTTATTTCTCTGTTAGCAATTTTTGGCTGGAAATAATCATTGTATCAGGTTGCCATTTTCACAATGAATGCAGTGCTCCATCGCTTTGTTCCTCTGTATTCTTCTGATTTTCCTGTGCTTGGAGAAATTTCCACCTTTTCTCAGATTTATCTTTAGCTGGGAGTCAGAACAGTAATAAAGCCTTCCTTTGTTCCCCTCCCCCCCAACCCAGCACTCTACTTCCTCCTTGGTAACATCATCTCCCTTATTTTGGGGCGCCCCCCTTCACTCAGCATACTTTGATGGGGCCGTTCATCACTCTCTCCCCCTTACATAGAGTGATTGGCCCAAAAATGGGTGCAGAGCCCAACAGACTTAATTACAATGTTTTTTGGAGACTTGATAGGTGGCTGTGTGAAGAGAGATGCTTTTTCTTCTAGCCTGTAAACTGGAATGATTTCAGCTGGAAAAAAAAATCAGTTTCTATGCCCACACTTACATGGCTCATCAGTTTCACAGAAAAAGAGTATAAAAATAGCATAAAACGAAGAGGTGCTTAAAGATGAAGAAATAAAGAGAGAGAGAAAAGAGAGACAACTAGCAAGATCATTGGAGACTTTTTAAGTGTTTTGATCTGTAACCCCTGAGTTTCTAGTGGCAAGCAAAGTAAGGAGTTTCTTTCATTTAAGCTACTTTGAGGTGAATTTCTGTCACATACAAAAGAGTTCTTACTAGTACACATTTCTCTTACTAATATTATTCAAATCGTGCTTTTTAACAGTGTATTTTTCCCTTGATAAAATCTATTTAAAAACCCTATTATCCCTTGCTATAGAAAAAGATAAAATACTTTTTCTTTCATTAGCTTGAATAAAACATACCATTGAGGTAACAGATGGTAAAGTATCCTTTTCAAATTTGAGGCTCTTTGTAGATTATTGTAGCTCAAATCACACAAGGTGAGAACTGATGTATCCTTTTATTCTGCACACAATGTCTTCTACTGGCAAATCTTTCTTTGTAAGAAGAGAGTAGATTAGGAATTAATGTAAATATAAGTTCTAGAAGAAATTGTGTGTAGTGGAAGTCATGTCACTCTGTATCTAACCATCAAAGTGAAGTACAGCCATTTGCTTGGCTTTTCAAGGCATTGTAAGTCAAGAAAAATTAGGAATAGGGAAAGAAATGAAGACACTGTGTGGATAAGAGCTAGGAGGCAAGGAGGAATTAGTGCCACTCTTGACATTCATCAGAGGGTACAAAGATGGACAGAAAGACTGAGCTCTCTGGCACACCTTCCTCAGTGAAGAGAAGCATCATAGGAAAGTCTTAAACGGCAAAAGGACAAGCTGGATGTGCAAAGGTATCCATGCAGTCTGGTGCCCCAGTGCCTTCCACCGCAAGAAGAATTGATGAATCGTTTGGAATCAATAGAAAAGCTGCATCTTGTCTCCTGCAGTTCTCAGTCTGTTCGTTGAGTGTATTATGATGGATAGAGTTCATGTCGATGAATACATTAGAGGAAAATGTAGTGCTACATCTTAATGTTTTCTAAGGACATCGATTAGTGGCCAAATACAAAATACCTATAACCTACTCCACGGTAAAAGGATGGAGAAAGAAAGACACCTGTAAGGCTTTAATCAGCTTTGAGATGACCAATAGGGACTACCTGAATTTGAATTTTTCTGAGCCTCTGATTTCTTATCACCAGATCACAGAGAGCCTAACAGAGAGGCAGTTGCTAGCCATGGGATAGTCTCTGAAGTATTATTACTAGTTGTACAATATGTGCTGGGCTCAGCCTCAGTGTCCTTTATCTTTTCCAGTATGAGATCTCAGACAATTTTCAAGTTCAATCCTTAAGCATGAGGCCTTGTTTCCCTCCAATTTATCTTCTTCACTGAAGTGTAATATGCAAAATGAACATCTGACCTCTTAGTTTAAAAGACATCATCAGTTCCCTGTAGGGTCAAGACTCATGTCTTAGCATGACACCTGAGACTTTTCCTATCCTAGTCTCTATCCTCCTATCCAGGCTTACCTTCCACATTACAGTTTATGCATTCAGAACACACAGTTGGTCACCATAGGTGGTATTACATCTTTGATGTTGGTAATGCTGTACCCTGCCTAACATACCCTTTGTACCATTCTTCCCTTGCTCAACACCTACTCATCCCTCAGGACCCCAACTGAGACTTTATTTTTTTGTGGAAGCGTTTTTCAGATCTTCATATTTTCATTAAGTTCCCTTTTTCTCTACCTTTGAAGTGTTCTTACACACTTATTGAAAGTATGTGGTCCTGTGTTTATTACACATCCTCCATTACCCCTTTCAGCGTAAAGTCATGGTTTTATTTACCTTTTAGTGACCCAGAAGTATCCAATATCTATTTGTAAACAGAAATGAACCACAATCAGTAGCAGCTTTTTAGGATATTACTATACCTGGGTCAACTTCCTGGTGTGGTAAACAAGTTATTTGGATGTTAATCTGGGTTTCATTCTTTCCAGATTATTTTTCTTTTTCTTTTTTTTTTTTTTCATGCATGTTGGTTGAACTTTGTGCTCATTTGCATAGATTATTTTCTAGGACTCCTATAGCAAATGACTACAGAGTATATAGCCCATCACTCCAATTTCTGCCTCTGTTTTCATGTGGCCTTTTCCCCTCTGTGTCTACACAGTGTCTTCAAATCTCTCTCTCTCTTTATAAGGACAGCAGTCATTGGATTTAAGGCATATCTTACTCCAGTATGACCTCATCTTAACTTGATCATGTACAAAGACCTTACTTCCAAGTAAGGTTTCCTTTGCAGATCCTGGATACCAAGGCTTCAATGTAACTTTTAGGGACGCCATTTAATTCAAAACCTTTGTCTTTGGTGAGGACTGCATCACAGGGTTAGAGGCAGGTGTTGTTGCCACTAGACAACATGTTTTCCTGGGTTTTTCTGACTTTCACTGCCAGAAGTGATTGTGCTTCTTGTTAAAACTATGCTAGAAGGGTGATTTGTGGGTAGGAAAGAGGGACTAAGGCAAACAGAGAGTGGGACACACACACACACACACTCCAAGACTAGGATGAGTAGAGTTATGACAACCCGGCAGGAGCTAGTGACCTTTCTTTAGCAATAGTCAGCGAGATGGGAAGACCAGAGGCAAAAATTAAACTCAGGAGTTCACTTTTTGGGTAAATACCCCCTTGTCATTGTCTTGTCTTTTACAGAGCACCGGAGTGGCCTCCAGCCATTAAAATATTGACCAACCACCACCATAATGGTCTAAAAAAGAAATTTTCCTTCTTCAAGAGAGCTCCCTCTCTTGAAAGGCATTCTTTCAGTATGGTTTAGCTTTTCTATTGGTTAAGACTTCAATCATGAATTCATTTTCTCCTTCTTACTTTGATATGTATTTGCTGTCATAGCCTATTTTAAGGAAAGTACAATTGTGAAAGTAAAAATGCTGGGCAGCGTGAACAATATCAGAAAGATACAGAGTTTTGAAGTAAACAGGTGGACAGTTCAGGACAAAGATGGATGTGAAAAGTGATGGTAGGTTCCAAGATAAGGAAGCATCAGATTAAACCTTTTTTTTTTTTAAGTTTTTAGTGCCAAAAGGTATTTTGCAATCAGAATGACAGATCTATAGAACTGAAATTTCATGTTTTCCAAGGTATGCTCCAGTGCAAAACAGCCCTAAAACATTCTCAAGGGATAATAAGATTCATTGCTGAAATATCTTCGTAAACCTTGCAGGCCACCTTCCTGACAATGCACACCAGCAAATGACAAGTTCTAAGAAACCCCTGCAGAAAGGAAACCTGTTTAACATAGTAAGTCCAGATTGACTTGATCACATACCCCCTTTCTGGATAATTGATAATCCAAGGAATACACTTGGGAATATGGTGGTGTGGTTCACATGAATTCATGGAAGCCAGTCAAAAGTAAAGGGAAGCGAAATTCTCTTAATTTCTAGGCCCCTCATTGTTCTTATATTAAACACTCCACAAGAGAAGTTGAACTCCTTAATAAATGTCTCCCTGTCCTTAATCTGTATCCTAGCATGTGGCTCAGATAAACAAATTTGATAAAGTAGATTGGATGATTATAATATGTTTTATTTATAAGTGTAACAAAAAAAGATGATTGTATAACAATGTGAATATGTTTAATGCTACAGAACTATACATTTAAAAATGGTTAAGTGTTAAACTTTTTTAATGTGTATTTTAACCACAATTTTTTTAAGGAATGAAGTAAGAAGGAAGGAAGGGAGGGAGGGCGGGAGGAGAAAATAGTCCTTGGTATCAGCCCTGCCAAAATATTTTCAAGATGGTGCTGTCTCCTTTTGGAAGTAAAGAAGCAGCCTTCCAAAATGCAGTACTAAATGTCCTTACTTACCAAAACAGGAAACCTGTTTTTCTTCAAATCACAACATAGAACGTATTTTTTTTTTATAATTTACATTCACCTTCACTGGTTTTATATAATGAAGCCCAAATCTTTACCTTGTTTTTGTTTCCTTGAGAGGACTATTTTATAGTAAAATGAGAAAGATCAATAGGTAAGGTATCTTTGGCTTGTCAGTTATTTGACAGAGGGAAGATTGTCTTCCGCAGGAGAGTCATTTTCCATTTTGCTGCATGCTGCAATGGCACCAAATGAAAATGTACATTTTTCTAGTTGTTTTTTGTTTGTTTTTTAAGAGAAAATTTTATAGTTTAGAGATTTTTGATAAGTTGGAGGTTTTTCTTATTTCGACAATATCTCTCATTGTAAGGCTGTGTTGAGAGGCACTTGGATGGCTCCATCGGTTAAGTGTCTGACTCCGGCTCGAGTCATGATCTCTCAGTTCGTGATTTCAAGCCCTGCGTCAGGCTCTGTACTGACAGCTCAGAACCTGGAGCATGCTTCAGATTCTGTGTCTCTCTCTGTCTCTGCCCCTCCCCCACTTGTGTTTTCTCTCTCTCTCTCTCTCTCTCAAATACATATAAACATAGAAAAAAGGCTGTGTTGAAAATAAGATTGCACTTTACAATTCTACTATCAGAAGAGTGAATAATTATGAATTTCTAAGCTACTGGAGCTGGGTGGATGTGGTTGGCATGTTTAAAACCTTCCTAACTGACCTCCCTGACACTTAATTTTAGTGAGGCAGAAAGAGGATTATAATATATTAACAATCTGACAGAAAAGCTATATATTTCTCAAAAATGAAACTTTGAAATATTAAATTAATGCAGTATTTTAATTAAAATAGTTACCTTGATAATTACATAATATTATTATAGAGTCTGCATTTGAAAATAATTGATGTAAAGTCAATTATATATGTTTGAATTTTTTTAGTTTATGAATTCAGTCATAATTAGCCATTGATGGAAAGATGAAGTACACAGTCACTAACCTAAGAAAAATATTTCCTCTGTTCTGTTCAAAATATTGCTATAGTATTTGATCAAGTTCAATTGTGATAAAATTCCAACATCATTCCCAAGACGACTTTCCTTCTAGCAAATAACTTTCATGTTCCATAACCTTAGCTTTGAATGCTCCTATGTCTTAACTAAGAGCAGAGTTAACATTTTTTTAATATGTCCCAGCCACAGCAATGCATAGAGAGAGTTTAGAGTCTTGGAGTTAGGCGACTGTGAAAATTTCGTCATACCAACTCAACCTAGATCTCAGTTTTTGCAAACATTTGTTGAGGTTTAATGGGAGAGGAAAATGCCATCATGCTTAGTAGGCAGTTAAACACTTAATGCTCTTAGACAGTAAATGCTCTTGGAAAGCTTTAACCATTATTACTTACCATTATTATTATTTACTTATTCACTCAAAAATATTTTTGAATATATGACTTATTCTGGATGCTTGGGATACATCAGTAAGCAGGAGAGACAAAGATTCCTGTTTTCATTGAGCTCATAATAGAAAAACAATAAATTCAATAATTAAGTGAACTGTATATTATGTTAAAAAATGACAGTGCTGGGGCACCTGGGTAGCTCAGTTGGTTGAGCATCCGACTTCAGCTCATTTCATGATCTCATTGTTCATGAGTTTGAGCCCCATGTCAGGCTCCGTGCTGACCTCTCGGAGCCTGGAGCCTGCTTCGGATTCTGTGTCTCCCTCTCTCTGTCCCTCCTTCGCTTGCACTCGGTCTCTCTGTATCTCTCTCAAAAATAAATAAACATCAAAAATTTTTTTTAAAAATGACAGTGCTATAGGAAAAACAAAGTAGACCATGGACTTTGGATGATTATGATATAGTAATGTAAGCTCATCAGCTGTAACAAATATGGCGCTCTGGTAGGGAATGTTGGTAGGGGAGAAACTGTGCTTTTGCGAGCAGGAAGTATATGAGATAAGTTGTATCTGTACCTCCCCTCAGTTTTGCAATGAACCTTAAACTGCTCTAAAAAAAAAATACAGTCTTAATTAAAAAAAAATGATGTCTGCTAGGGAAGGGTAAGTTGATGCTCACCTTCTAAGTATGTGATGACTCTCATCTTTCATATCAAGTTCAAACTATTTGGCCTGTATTTGAAGACCTTTGGTAATTGGTCTCTACACTCTTTACCCAAACGCACACCCCTTTCTTCCCCCACGTAAATCCATCATCTTGTCCTTTGAGCACATATTAGGTTCATTTCCATCTCTGCCTTCACCTTGTCCACCGTGGAATATTTTTTGTTGCCTTCTCAATCATTCCAACTTTAATTGTGAAGATCCAGGTCAAATCCTGCCTTGCCCAAAAGGCCTCTTTTCACTTCTGTGGCTTGCATTTATCTTTCTTTCTCTAAACTATTATGGCAATTATTGTGTTTTGCTCATTGGAAGAGTTAATGACTCATCATTTATCATGTCATCCATCCATGTATTTTTATCTTCCTCCCCCAAGACAATGGGCAGTGTTACAGTTTTTGAGCCTTGCCCAGGGAAACTGGCAGAGATTAAGATGAAGATACAATAAATATTTGCAAATGGCCATCAATAAATATTTGCTGATCATTTTGAATGTAACTCAGATACAATATGTGTTCTCTAACAAGTAGGGAATGTTTTATACTTTCGAAATGCATTCATAGAGACTACTCATTTGCAAAAATGAGTAAGCAAAGTGAAAGAATTTGAGAAGTTACAGTATAAGTCATAGCTTTGAGATCTGAAGTTTTTAGCCTTCCCTTAATGCAAATATCTCAAAAACAACTTGAGCAGAGAAAATAGGAACATTGAGTGACATGGTGTGGATGAATGCATCTTTTGATTTAACTTGTCTGTTTTGCTTTATTCAATAATATATTTTTCCTCCTCCTTTTCACATCGCTGACTTTTAGTTTAATGGTTTTCAAAGTGTGTGATGGGGCTTTAGAAGTGAATGTAGATAGACAAAAAGTTTCTTTGTCTTTTTGTCCCATGCCTATATTTTATACAAGGTCAATAACAGGCTTCAGTGTTTTTACAATTACCAGGAGGATGGGATTTGTTATTGTGTGCAGATAAATGTGCTGATGCCTCCATTATTTATGGGATGAGATAAAAGTCATGCAGCCTTCTGAGACAAAAGGCAGGTATATGTTTTATATCTATATTTTTGATGAGTTCTCTCATAGACATTGTGCCTTCCATAGTCCAGTGACTACCTAATGTAAATTTCAGGTGAAGTAAAGCTGTCAACATTTAGTATTTTTTATGACTTACATTTATGCAGCTAGGGAACAAACATCTCACTTTAGGAAAAAAAAACAACAACAACTAGGTGTAGCAGGTAGAGTGAAATGGTTTGTTCTTTATTTTATTTATTTATTTTTTAGTTTGTAGTATTTATGTTAGAGAAAAACGACCCAAGCTAAAGTAATTTTAAGGGCCTCTATGTGAAAGGAATAATGGGCCTCACAGATTAAAATGCTTCTGAAATATTTTAAAATAGAAAATCTGGCTTTGTGACTTTAGAAAATAGGAGGCAAGTTGACATTTTTTAAAGTAAATGGAATATGTTATCAGCCACCTACAAAGATAATATTCTTGACTGATTCTCAGCAGAACCTTGATCTTACTTCCCCTCCAGTCTTCCCCACCCCCCTGAAGTAAATTTGGTTTTAGGGGTGGCCATGAAGCCAAAAAGGTAATTGGTCTTTATTGTGGTTCAGTCTATGTCCTCCATCGTGTGACCATCCTCTGAGAATTACACGTTCCCTATGTCTATCAAACTCAGTTTTCTCCTTTGAAAAAGGAGAGAGTATTGCACAATTGTGCGCTTGAACTAAATATTTTTCTTCAATTTCTACAATTTTAATGTGGGTGGGCCAAATACAGACTTTCTATAAAGCCATCAAGAAGCTAGGAGCTATGATTTCTACCATTTCCCTCTACATAATAATTTAATATACCAACCACATCTCTCAAAAAAACAGCCATAAAATGCTCATATGATTTTTGAAAAAAAATATTTATGGAAAAATAAATTATTATAATAGTGATTATCTCTTAAAGACAGAAATGGAAACATCAGGAGGTAGGAAGGCAGATTTTATTTTTTATGTTTAAACTTTTATCATGAATATGATAATGGATCATAACTGCAAAAAACCTGCCTATAAATAACAAAATATATCTAATTTATGCCTAATGTTGGCATAATTATATGGGAAAAGGCACTCTCAGAAAATAGTGACGATAGTATGAAACATTTTTCTGAAGAGGAATTTCGTAATATATAACAAAAAGCTTTAAAATGTTTATACTGTTTGAGTAATTCAGCATTTAGAAATGTGTTCTAAAGCAATAACTTAACATTTAGTGGTAAAATTTAGAAGTATTCCTTTTGAAATCAGGAAGAATATCATGCCCATTACAACTGCTTGCACTCAGCAATGTATTATGTGTCCTAGACAATGCAATAAGATATGAAATAGAAATGAGAGGTGGGTAAATTGAAAAGAAAAAAAATCTTAATTACAGCTGTTGTGTTCATCTCCCTAAAATTCTAAGAGAATAGGCAGCTAAACTATCAGAGATAATAATAGATTCCAGCAGTGTTGGTAGATCTAAGAGATCTATATATTTTTTAAAGCAGAATCTCTACATATCACCAATTAGAATATATAGTTAATATATAACAAGAGATGACCACAAGAATTATGCATCAGCATCTTCATTACAACAATATTTACATTTAAAATAATCAACAGAATCCTAAATGCAAAACATTAGGAAAATAGTGAAATAAATCATGATATATCCCTATAATGGAATATTGTTCCAGCCAGGTACCACAGAGAAACCAGACATCACAAATAAACGTTATTTGAGGATGGTCTAATAAAAATGTGGGAGGGATGCCTAGGTGGCTCATTCAGTTTAGCATCTGACTTGATTTTAGCTCAGGTCGTTGTCTCACGGTCATGGGATTGAGCCCTGCTTTGGGCTCTGTGCTGACAGCACGGAGTCTGCTTGGGATTCTGTTTCCCTCTCTTTCTGCCTCTCCACCACTGATTCTCTCTCTCTCTCTCTCTCTCTCTCTCTCTCTCTCTCTCTCTCTCTGTCTCTGTCTCTCTCTCAAGATATATATATATGTGTGTGTGTGTGTGTGTGTGTGTGTGTGTGTGTGTGTATATTTTAGTATAAGAGTGTGGGAAAATAAACCATTAGAAATACAGTGCCTAGGCTGGAGTGGAGATCAAGCAATTACCAGAATCTGGAAGAAGAAAGGATCTCTGAAACGAACGGCCCTTCAGAATTGACTCAGCGAGGAGGGACAAGTGGAATAAAATTCCTGACCTCCTACTTTGTCCTTTCTATGTTGTCCTGCCCATGTTTCCTGTAGTCTAAACCTACCTACAACCAGAGGGCTAGGGAGCTGTTTAATTTGATGTTTACAGATTAGCCTCAGAGAAAGAAAGCCATATGAGAAAGATAAGACACAAATTTGGAGGATCAGATGGAAAATACTGTACAGTCCTCAAAATGGGTATGTTAAAAGTGATTTACTGAATGAAGATATGTTCACTCTCTGTACAGTAAAAAACAGAATAAGTAACTGCATATATGATACGATGTCCACTTGTTTCTCAAACAATCTTGAAGAAAATTCTGCTTAGGATAGACTTGTAGGTAACTTTTGATATTTTATATCCTTCTTTTTACTTTATTTTCAATTGTTTTATAATGAATAAATACACACTCTGAGCCAGAGCAAGAAATTACTATTTTTGTAAAATTACACCTCTAAACTTGTTTTCCATTTTTTTCTTTCTTAAATATTCTAGGACTCCAAAGTTATTTAGTCTTTTAAATTTTTTATAGAAAAAAAAACAAATTATCTAAGAAATAAAATTAAAATGTAGTAAGTACCCAATTGAAACAGTATTTTCAAGACTGACATTAAAATCTGATATTAAAATGCTGTTCTGAAAGAATAATGAAGTTTAAAAATAATTTTATTTCTGAGCCTCAGCAGCTTACTCCAAATCAAATAAGAGAAAGGGCAGGAAATGCCAGACAATTTGTAGTAAACTGAGATCAGATCACATGTATATCTTCCTGGTGGACTGACCCTTTTATCATAGGAGATGTCCCCTTTTTTTCATTATACATGCTTCTTCATTTAAATTCTACTTTGACAGATAATAATATTGCTACATCAGTTTTCTTTTTTTTAATTTAAAAAAAATTTAATGTTTATTTATTTTAGAGAGACAGAGCACGAGTAGGGGAGGGGCAGAGATAGAGGGAGACACAGAATCCAAAGCAGACTCCGGGCTCTGAGCTGTCAGCCCAGAGCCCAACGCAGGGCTTGAAGCCACGAACCTTGAGATTATGACCTGAGTGGAAGTCGGTTGCGCAACTGACTTAGCCACTCAGGCACCCTGACATCAGCTTTCTTTTGACTGTTTGCATGATTTACCTTTTTATATCTTTTTATTTTCAGGATGTGTGTGTGTGTATGTGTGTTATATATGTATATATGTGTGTGTATGTGTGTATTAGATAGTGTATAATTTGTGTATATTTAGGTAGCATATAATTTATTATGCAAACTGCAATCTTTGCAATCTAATCGGACTATTTATTTTGTTTAATTAATTTCTGGTATAACTGGTGCCATGTTGCCATTTCTATTCTTCTCAGTTATTTACTGTTTCTTTTTACTCTATTTGCCTTCATCAGACTAGGTAAGTGATTTATTAGCCCACTTTCCCTTCTATTAGTTTATTAGTTGTACTTTTCTTTATTATTCTTTCAGTGGTTGTCCTAGATATTATAATATGCATATTTGACTTATTAGAGTCTAATATAAATTAGTTCTTTTACCACTTCCCAGTCAATATCTTAGAACATAAGAACCCTTGCCTTTATTGTATTTATGGTTCTTAATTTTAATTCAGTGTATAATTTGTACCCCTCAGTCTATTATTAACATTGTCATCGTTTTGGAAAAGCAACACTACTTTGGATTTAATCACACATTTATACTTTACATTGCTCTTCATAGCTTCCTGAATCCCTGTGTTGAAGTCTGAGATCATTTCCTTTGTGCCTAAAGAAATCCTTTTTTTAATTTCTTTTAGTGGGAGTCTAGTGAGGACAAAATATTCCGGATTTTGTCTCAAAATATCTTTTTTTTTTTCAGATCTTCTTTTTGTATTTCCTCTGCATGTAAACTCCTAGGTTAGTAGTTATTTCGGTACCCTCATGAGGTCATTCTTTGTCTTCCGGTCTGGCTGTCTTCATTTCTTTCCTTCTTTCTTCTCTTGAGAAACTGGCCGCCTTATTGTTGCTACTGTGAAAATACTGTTTCTTTTCTCTTTTTTGTTTAACTCCTCTGGATTTATTTCAGATTTTCCTTCTTTATGTCTTGTGTGTTTTTTTCATTCATTTCACTAGGATGTGCCCAGGTGTGGTTTCATTTTATGTATTTGTTTGTGGATTGTAGCACTCTTTGGTATCTTTAGATTTGAGAAAGTCTTGATTATTATATATTCAGATATTGTTTGTTCCATGACCTCTTTTATCTTTGGCTATTTATTTTCAACTCCAATTGTGCTTACGCTGCCTTTTAAGTTTTTTATGTACCTTTCTTGCCATGCTGAACTTAGGAACTGGAAAATTTCTCAAGGGAAACTGGCACCACATGATGGACCCTCTTGTATATACCTTCCTTCTTTGTAGAATTTGACCTCCCCTAGCTTTTTTCCCCATTCTCATTAGATTGCTAAAGCTCTACCAATAGAGTTTTTGTGACTGCATAATCTTTCCTTTTGTGCCACTTAAGAATTAGCAGATTCCCCGAGTTTTGTGCAAAAGTGAAGCTTACCTCAGTTAGCTTACTTCATTCCAGGATACTGGCTCCCGATGTCCTGACTACATCAGAATGTGCTCAGTGGTTTTAAACATATTTCTTCCTGTTATCTCTTATACATCTTTTCTAGTTGGTCCCAGTGGGAGTGTTGATCTGGTAGAAGGCATTCCCTTAGAATCTAAAATGAAAATCTGTTGCCTTCATGGTGCATTCAGTAAGAGACTCCAAGTGAATATTGGTTTCTCTAATTTTGTAACGATAAATTTTAGTAATAAAAGAAATTTCAGAATATAAAACGTGGGGTTTTGTTGGTCTGATTCTAACCAGTGTGCAGTCAGATAAACAGAAACTACTACTACTAGCAAAGAGGGAGGATATGACACAGAGAAGTATTTACAAGTGTTGGAAGGGCTTGAGAAGCAGAAAGGGAAGACGAGGTTACGCATAGGTTAGTAATTGTGGAAGACTGTTACTATGTTAGGAATGAATAGCGATGTAACCAAGAGCCCAAGATGACTGTGTTCACTGGGGCTAGTGGGTCACCTGTTGCTTTGGAATGACTGTTGTCCCACCTGAGATTGAGATGCCTGCTTACCCACTGATGCCTCTGAAGCTTTAAGGCTCAGTATTTCCCAGAGCTGTTCTTGCCATGATCCCAGCATCGCGGCCTCTGTGGGACCTGCCGCGGCTGCTGCTAGTGGGCTCACACCACCTGCATAGGAGTTCGGGAGCCAAGAACTGTCTGCTGCTGCTGTTGACACTACTTCCTTCCTTCTGCATTCCAGTTTTCTGTCACTTCCTCCTGTTGGCTTAATCTAATGGAAAGGTAGATTTCAAGGAAGTCTGGGAAATGTAGTTTTCAGACATTTGGCTCCCAGACAAAACAGAACACACATAAGGGCAGATATGAAGCCAAAAGCCAACTGTCAGCTAACACATCTAACTGACAATGGCACAAATCTTATTTCTCTTTCCATTTTATCGGTTAGTTAAATGAGACCCAGATATATAAAATGATTTGCTTAATAGCAGTTGGTGTTGGTGGAAGGAATCAGGCTGATTTTCTCTTGACTGGAATTTCAGGGTTCCCACTACAGTATAATTCTGCTTTAGACAAAAAACCAGTCCATACATTAAAAAAAAAAAAGTTTTATGTTTCTTTATTTTGGAGGGAGAAAGAGCACAAGCAGGGGAGAGGAAGAGAGGGAGGGAGACACACAACCTAAAGTAGGCTTCCAGGCTCTGAGCTGTCAGCACAGAGCTGGATGCGGGGATTGAACCCACGAACTCTGAGATCATGACCTGAGCCGAAGTCAGACGCGTAAATGACTGAGCCACCCAGGCGCCCCAGAACCAGCCCATACATTTAATGCTGTACACACACACACACACACACACACACACACACACGCACACAAATGCACACACACAGACATACACTCTTAAAGTTCTAAAAAACAAAACAACCAACCATATGTGGATATAAACATTTTTTCACCTTCTTGTAATTTGCAGATCCAGATCTAAATTTATGTGGCAGGCCTTATTACTCTAATCAGAGAGGCACTCTGTTCATCTAAACAGAGGGTCCTTGGTAAATTACCCTCTCTATCATGGACAGAAAATAGCCTGTGGACCAAGAAAGGGCATCCAAATCACATCTTACAACTGCTTCAGTACCCTTTGCCACAGATGCTACAATGGGTTTTGGCTAATGAGAGTAGAATTTCTGTTAGCAGGGTCTCCAGAAGAGAGAAGCATAGCCAGTGTGGCAGAAATGGATCAGGCACAATTTCTGCTTCTGCGGTTTGAAGTTTTATACCCGGACACTAACATGTATATATCCAATTGGTAGAGCATAGGTCACAGCCCTCTATCCTATCTTTAAGAGAGGTTGACAACCTCTGTTTCTGGCTTTGAGAAGGGACAGATTTCTAAGTTGGGAAATTAGGTAGCATAAGCAGGATATTCAAAGTCAAACAGAATATCAAATGGCAAGACAAACATTGAAACCCCTTCCTCTGTTCTAGAACTTCCATTAAACACACACATGGCCTTCCATAAGAATTGAAACAATCTTGGAAAAGGTAACTTGTCTCATCTTTTCTGAATCATACTGAATCAATTAATAAAAATAAAGCATACAGCTTTCTTTTTAGTAGTCTTTTTACTTAATATACTTTCAATCTATCTATAGCTATTGATAGGTTTTCCTCACCACAATTTCACTTAATGTGAGATGTATTCTATCCCTGGACATTATTTCTTGTTTCTGGTAACAGAATAGGAGCTTTGAGCTAAAAAAAAAAAAAAAAAAAAAAAAAACACCTTTCTGATTCAACATGCACATCCATTGTGACTTTTACATTGGAATAAGAAAAATCTATGTTTGGATTGTACATTTTTTATCAGATATTACTAAATAAAACACTTAAATGAAACTAATTTTCTTTCCTCTAATTAATGTCTATCAGTGTAGCAACTTCTAACAAAATCCTACACTTAATGGTGAAGTTTCAAAATGTTGTCATACTCTATTTTTTATAGTATTTGATCTGCCCAATATTGACTCTGCATTTGAATTTCATGTAAAATCTATGTGGAGATTTCCTTTTTGAGACTAAGTCATGTTTAAATGAATTTTGGTAATAAGGGTATTATTAATTTTGTTCCAACTCATGTTTAGGTTTCTAGCTTACTGATCTCAGCATGCTTTTCCAAGTAGACCCCATTAGCTGTCAGAGTCCCACACCTTTCTTCTGGCTTTTCTAGTATTCCAGGCATGGGGAGAGGTACTGAGAGTCCAAGCAAAGTTGTACGGCAAGTTAAGCATTCTTCTTGCCAATCAGTGAGATTCTAGATGTTGATGAGTAACATCTTCACCAGACACCTTGGGTAAATTTCCAACCTATGCCAGGAAACAAGAGATAGGAGATGCATACTCAGTTAGCCCTAGGGTTTCTGCAGTAATGACTTACCTCTTACATGACAAGTTGCATGCCCAAAACATTTCCGTCAAGTACCCTTTGCCAGATTTCCCATTCAGGTCTTTTAGGGTATTGAACCCACTCCCTTCTTCAGTAAACTCACTGTGCACTATCCATTTCTGCCTTATTTCTTTTTAGTGGGGGAAAAAAAAGATTTTATTTTTACCTGGGTGCACAACTGCCCACTGCAGATTACCTTTCCCAGCCTTCTTTGCAGTTAGATGTAGCCATGTGACCAAATTTGGCCCAATGGAATGAGAAGAGAATTATGTCATCAAAGTCATCTTCTAAACAAAGATAAGTTGTTTGCCTTTGACTTTCTCAGTTACCACTTCCAGAGGGCGGGCTGGGCCATAGATGTAGTCATGACTTAGATTTGACCATGAAGACAAGAACAGCACACTAAGGGATGACGGAGCAAAAAGTTACAGTAAACCAGCCTTCACCAGCCTGGAAAATGCAATCCTAGAGATATGTGAGAAAGACTGTAATTTGTAATTTTGATCTTCGCTGTATTTTGGGATCTCACAGAAGCTTAAGTTGCAGCTTTAAGTAATGTATCTGGGGTGGCTCCCAGGATCCCAGGGTATCTATCCTTCATCTAACTTTTCTTCTGAATCCTCCCACTACTGTTTGATTCCATCTCAATTACAAGGAGATCCCCGCCCCTGCTTTTTCCTCCCTCAGTCACTTCCTTTTCTCACAGCCCCCAACAACATTACCATGTTCTTTATAACATCTCCCCAAATCCTATTCACACATTCATTCTATTTTTCTCTCAGACCTTTTCTTTCTTTCTTTCTTTCTTTCTTTCTTTCTTTCTTTCTTTCTTTCTTTCTTTCTTTCTAAATTAACCTGATATCCCTTTATGCAGCCAACCAAATTCACCAGTAACTCCAAAATTATTTTCTATTTCTTTGAGGGCAAGGAGCACTCAATTTTCAAATCATCCAAGAAATTAAGGGGGAATATTTATAGTTATTCTAATATCAAAGAAAGGAAAATGCCAAACAATAATTTCCATATTCAATTTATAATCAAATAGTTTTCCAACATCCAGAGGGACCATAAGTCCCTGGATATATAATTTTGAAGGAATATCTTATTTATGTAACTTATAAAATACAGTAACATACATTTTCTGCCATTTACTAATAGAATGGTTTTTCTTCCTCAAAATACCTTTTTTTCTTCTTTCTAATTTATACAGTATATTAGCTGTGTATAATAAAATTCTAAAATATTAGGACAGAAAAGGATTTAATGGAGCATTTGTTTTCGTTTCTTTATTTCCAGATGAGGAATCTGAGAACCAGATTAACTGATCATCTTACTCAAATTTATAAGGGCAGCAAGTGGTGGGCTGGAACTACACCTAGCAACCTGGCTTTGATAAATACACCTACCCTCCCACCTGTTTACTGTTCTTGAAGGGTAAGCTTGTTATTGATTTTCTTTTTCTTTTTTTCTTTTCTTTTGTTTCTTTCTTTCTTTTCTTTCTTTCTTTCTTTCTTTCTTTCTTTCTTTCTTTCTTTCTTCCTTTCTTTCTTTCTTTCAGATAGAGTGAGCGTGCATGAGCAGGGGAGAGGAGGGACAAAGGGAGAAAGAGAGAGAATCCTAAGCATCTGCATGCTCAGCATGGAGCCCAATGTGAGATATAATCCCAGGAATTTGGGATCATGATCGGAACCAAAATCAAGAGTCAGATGTTCAACTGATTGAGCCATTCAGGTGCTCTGTAATTGACTTTCAGTATGAAAACAGTAGTGTTCTAGTGGCCTCTGGGTGACTCGGTTGAGAGTCTGACTTTGGCTCAGGTCGTGATCTCATGGTTTGTGAATTCGAGCCCCACATTCGGTTCCCCACTGACAGTGTGGGACATGCTTGGGATTCTCTCTCTCCCTATCTCTCTCTGCCCCTCCCCCACTCACGCTTGCTCTCTCTTACAAAAAATAAATAAATAAACTAAAAGAAAAAAAACACACTATAATGTTATAATAGCAGTGGACACTTCTCAGGATTTAAAATAGGCAATAAATAAGAGTGGAAGGTCCCAGTTTAGAATCACTGGGTCATTCGGTACTCTGCATCTTTCTAATTTCTCTTTAAAACTGTACTCCAGGGGCGCCTGGGTGCCTCAGTTGGTTGAGCGTCCGACTTCGGCTCAGGTCGTGATCTTGCGGTCTGTGAGTTCGAGCCCCGTGTCGGGCTCCGTGCTGACAGTTCAGAGCCAGAGCCTGCTTTGGATTCTGTGTCTCCCTCTCTCTCTGCCCCTCCCCGACTCATGCTCTGTCTCTCTCTGTCTCAGAAATAAACATTAAAAAAAATTTTTAAACTGTACTCCTGTTGACACAAGTAAGTACAGCAATAATTCACAAAGTTCATTTTAATTAATGTGATTCTCAAAATTCACAGTCTTACTTTCTTCCCTTTGGTCTTTTCTTTTTGTCAGCAGAATATGTATTAGTTGGAAAGCTTTCTTTTCCTTTATCTGAACTACCCACTGCCTGCTCCCAGCCTTGTCACTTTCATTTTCTATACAAAAATTGAGTACACTTTCTTTTGATCTCCTTTTAAGAAACCTGTCAATAATGGTAGCAACGGTAACCGTCCTGTGGGCCATGTGCTTGTGGATGCTTTTTCATTTTATAGTTTAAGATGACTGATTGATTGCTTGCATATTCAGTGTGCTGACTTCTGCATTCAGAGAACTGTTATCTGAAATAACCAGACCTGGGAACCAGCTCGTTTGCCTTTCCGCTGTCTAGTCTCAGCAATAGCAAACATCACTCTGCAAATTTCATTCTTTTATTTCCATTCCTTTCCTTTTATTTTCCCAAGCAATTAGTGTTGCAGTACCCTTGAGCCTCTCTAAATACCTCAAGAGTGTCATGATGTTCCCTAATGGTAATCTGAGGGACCTGCATATCTCCTTTGCAGACATGTCTCTGTGTTGGCATCCTTCTACTTCCACAGGTGGTGTTTGATGCTATCCCTTTGCACTGTCTTGTGGCATTTCTTTTTTCTTTCTCTGGCTACAACTGCAAAACTCTGACAGCACTGTCTGTGTCTGTGCTTTATTTTTTTTATCTTATCATATAAAGGGGGAGATATAAAGGATATAGATAAGTCTATAATCTGGGTGGCTCAGTGGGTTGAGCATCCAAGCATTCAACTCTTGGTTTTGGCTCAGGTCATGATCTCACAGTTCATGGGATCAAGCCCCACCTTGGGCTATGGGTTCAAGCCCCGCATCGGGCTCTGTGCTGGCAGCGTGGAGCCTGCTTGGGATTCTCTCTCTCTCTCTCTCTCTCTCTCTCTCTCTCTCTCTCCCCCCCCACTCTGCCCCTTCCTCCCCTCACAATAAATAAATAAACAAAAAAACTGCTTTGTTTGAAAAAATAATTGTATAATCTGTACAAGCAGTGCCCATATTTCCACTATCAATGCTTTAATTCAGTTTTTAAATAAAGAATTAAATTAAATTCTGATTTAAGTAAATAATTACTTAAATGATTAACTTAATTTACTTATTTATTAAATTGTTAAGTTAGTCATTTAAGTAAATTAAATGAACAATAAATTGGTAATAGATTAAGTAAAGCCTTTAAAATGCTTGAAATAAAATTAAGATCTCTTTGACTACTCCCTAAATCTCATCACTTACACTCTTTCCCAGGGGCAACCTTTATTAAGGGGTCATTTAATATTATTCCATTCCAGTTTCTATATTTTTCAAATACAAATACATTTTTATAAACTATATGTATTGTATTGATGCAAATATATATTTGCATATATAAGTTTCTGCTCACACAAATGGTAGCATGGGGTAACTCTAACCTTGCAATTTGCTGTTTTCCAATCATCATTATGTTTTTAAGATCTAAGTGCCTTAAGACAGTAACAGCTTCATGTATCATTCTATTGTGTGATTGTACTCACACTTTGTCATTTCCCTATTGAGGTACATCCATGCTGTTTCTAATTTTTACTGTTCCCTCAAATGCTGTATGTTGTAGTGAATACACACCTGAGTATGTGTCCTTGTGAACATGTGATTCCCTGGTATATATGTAAAATACATGTATACATTTTATGTAATTATGTTTATATATTTATAGTTAATATATAATACATATACATATTTTACATATATATGTAAAATGAATAAATCAAAGGATGTGTGGATTTCAGTTTTGCAAGATACTGCCAAATAGCTTACAAAATAGGATATATCGATGTTAACTCTCAAGAGTGCTCCAAGAATATCCAATCCTGAACATCCTTCCCAACAGAATTTAAATAGACTTTTAGAAATGATATCTCAATGCTATAATTTTAACTTGCATTATCCTTATTATTTCCTATTAGGAAAAGAAAACATTTCCTATTATTTGACATATTGTGAATAAGGTAGCCTTCTGCTTTATTTCAGTATGTAAAATAACTTGTTTTATTCTTTCACTAATGGCACTGTTTACATTAGTTAGCCTTCTAAAGACCTATCCAGTCTCGATTTTAAATATGTCTAGATTATACTGTATAATGATTGTCTGGTTTTCCCAAACTCTACTTTTTGAGCTATTTTAGGTGCTACAAGATAATACAGTAAAAAGGTCCTCCAGGATCCCTGACTTTTAATTCTCAGGCAGCATGGTCTTACTTTGCTCTCTTGGGATGAGTGAAAGCTTAGATCTTAGATCTTATAACATCTGACTGTGTCTCAACTTTTCTGCATCTCCAGCAGAGTTCTCCATACAGTTCAGGACTCTCAGTGGCTCTTCCAAATAGCAAGGATGTTTTTCTCCAGCTGTAACTGTGCCTTATAATGGTCCCCCGATGCTCCTTTCACCAGTAGCTGGCAGTGCTCCTCAATGGACTCACAGCCTCCCCCAAAGTGGAAATCAGAAGCAAGAGTTTCCATTGGCTGATTTCCTCCTGAAATCCGTTCAAGAGAAGCAGAAACACATCCTTATTAGTTCATCTACTGTATTGCATTAACAAAGGGCACTAAGATGTTATTGTCCTCAGATTCTAATGATCAGCAAAAATTATTACTTTTGCTTTTATTTTTTGTCATAGAATTTGCTAATCCTAAACAGTGTGATTGTCTTCTTTTCTCTCTCTCTCTTTCCAAAAAAGCAGTCCTCTATAAATGCAAATCCAATTTCAGAAACTGTTCTAAATGCTAGGGTGCATCCAAATGTTTGTCCCTCAAGAATTCCAGTTTATAGAGGCACCTGGGTGGCTCAGTTGCTTGAGCGTCTGATTTTGGCTCATGTCATGATCTCACACTCGTGAGTTCGAGCCCCACATCAGGCTCTGTGCTGACAGCTCAGGGCCTGGAGCCTGCTTCAGATTCTGTGTCTCCCTCTCTCTCTCTCCCCCTTCCCCACTCGTGCTTGTGTCTCTGTCTCAAAAATAAACATTAAAAAAATAAAAAGAATTCCAGTTTATAAACTATATTGCAAGCTAATCTATGAACATGTAGGTGATTTTAACTCTTAAAACTGAAGCTGAGAATTTGGAAACAAAGATCTTTATGAAAAGTACTATTCTCTGACTACAGAAAATAGACAAAAATGTTAGGAGAAAACAAAATCAGAGTGTAACAATGGAGGATCTGGGACACCACTTAGAGGCATGGTGCTTTGTAATACATTAATCTATGCTTTCCTACTGTGTTTCTTCCTTAATGAGACATTGTGGTAACTAGGGTCCCAAGTCTAGCAAAGGTTAAACTGTTTATCTTCATTATCACAAGTCCTGGAGAACTTAATAAGCTTCAAGGCACATGCTGAATGGTTTCTGTCCTATATAATAGAGTGTACTATGTTTCCAAACAAGATAAAAACCTCAGGATATATTTTTAATGTATTTCTCTGAATGTTTACTATACTTTCAGAGGATTGACTAAGCACAGTATATTTTCTGAAAATATAACATCATTTCTGGTAAGCTCGCAGTTAGTCCAAACCAAGCATAGATTCATTTTATTTTAAATGGAGCACTGGATTATGCAATCATGTTTCACAAGGTGAAACAATTTCCATGCTTTTATCTTACTAATAATCATGAGCTGTCTCCTTTGAACAGTGAAAATGATGAGACCAAGGTATGATCAGTTACCAGTACAAGCTGAAGGTGTTTTCCCTTTAATGATGTTGAGTTCGTGGAGATCCATTTGTCAGTATTTGCCTTTTTTCTTTCTGTGTACATCTCTACATGGGTTAAATTGCTGATTCTTATGAAGTTATAATCTGAGACCAGAACTGAAGTTAAATGAGGTTCAGCCTGGAACTCACTGAGAGGTATCAGAGACAGATGGTTGCCACATGCCAAAATTAGGAATTCCATTATTCCTGAACACTTTTTTCTGCTAGGCAAAGTGGCTGGGTTGACTGATATTGTCAGTGAGTATTTAGATTTTGAGATGATTATTGTGGCTGAATATTCCAGGCTAAATAAAATCACTCCAAGGTGTTGCTGATAAATGCTATATGAAAAATCCTAAAATAATGGGGAGCATCTGCTTTGTTATCCAACTATCTATCCATCCATCCACTCATCCACTCACCAGTGCATTCATTCATTAACAGAGCATATTAATGAGTGTTTATTGTGGTGGCAACCATATGTCAGGCACTAGTCTAAAAACTGAGGCTATAATAGTACATAAACATAGTGTTCTTGCCTCCTGCAACTTACTGATTTGTGGAGAAGACAGATTAGTACATATGAATAAACAGTTATAATAAATTTGATATGCAGAGAGATGAAGGTAGGCAAAGGATGTTACGAACGCCCCCAGAGAGGCAGTAAACTCAGATGGAAGAGGGATATCAGGCAGCATCCTAGAGAAGTCGGCATCGGCGCTAAGAACAGAAGGGAGGAGAGGATCAAAAGAGTACTAGAGGAAACAGCAAATACAAAGGTTAGGACATGTGCAGAAGTAATACATTTTAGGGACCTGAAAGAAGTTTGGAAAAGCTGGGCTGTGGTGTACAAACTAGGGAATCACAAGAGAGAGGGTGTGATAAAGCTATTCAGGAGTGATATCATGTCCCAGGTGCATTGGGGTGCGGTCTGCTGGAAGTACTGATCAGAGAGTGTGGGTGATTAAAACTGGCTGCCTGATTTAATTTTTGTGGTCACATTATTTTCAATTCATTATTAAAAGGTATCCTTTCCTTGTCTATTTATCAATGAATTTAATTTATGTAATCATTTTTTGCAAAAGGGATTTCAAGTAGTTTCTAAGGATACATAAGATATCACACAACTGCGTGAATTTAATGGAGAGTACAAGGAGACAGACAAAAGAAAACCACAATGAATACTACTATAGAGACATATACTCATCTATAAGCTCCGTCTGAATAACACCAACAGTTGGAATCAGGGCTTTTTGGATTCTTATGATGTGGTGGGTAGTATTTTCCATGATTTGCACCTGTGATCTCATTTAGCCCTCTCAGAGCTTGCTGCTTAAAATGTGATCAACAGATCAGCTGTCTCAGCATCACCCAGAGCTTATAGGAAATGCAGAATTGCTGGCCTCATCCCAACTCAGGTGAATCAGAATCTATGCTTTAACAAGGTTCTGGGTGATTCCTGAACACAGGAAAGCTTGCTAAGAACTGATCTCAGAGGTACTTATTGTTACTACATTTTCACTTTACAGATCAGAAAACCAAGGTTCTGAGAGAAAAACTAATTTGCCCAAAACCAAACACTTAGCAAATGCAAGGGACATTTTTGAATTTTTATCTTTCTGACTCTTGGCATTTTATGATGTCTAAGTGGCAGAGACTCTCCAACATTTGTTCCTGAGCTTGGCCTTGACCAGTCAAATAGGAAATATGGGTTTTCGTACAAAATATATTGTCACAAAGATAATATCAGACAAGTTGCTCAGAAGAACGGCCAGGCAACTATCATTGACATTATCAGAAAAGAATGCTTCCCGGGAATGTATATCAACAAGACTTTGCTTGATGTGATGAATGATAACCCAAACAAAATTCTCCCATCGATGCTATCTGATAAATCAAAATGATGTGCTTCAGTGGAACACAAGAGTAGTGACTGATAACCGTGTTTAGTTATCTCGTAAGACAGAGACAGAAGATGATTGGACAGGGGCAATGACCTCAGATCTACCTCAGTTAGGAAGTCAAACTAATGACATTAAATGCCCAGGCTGTTAACAATATTGTATAGTAGAAGCACTGAAAAACTATTTGGCCATATATTTATCTTGCTTTTATATCATATCATCCAAATGACACACCTATAAGCATTTTTGCTTGAATTCCATAGATGCTATACGTAAGAGAAAGACTGCCCCTTCTACCTCCATTATTTTGAGATCTGCTCAGCTGTTTATTCCACTACTAAAATTGAAAATGCTGGGACACCTGGGTGGCTCAATCAGTTGAGTGTCTGACTTTTGATTTTGGCTTGGGTCATGATCCCAAGGTTGTAGGAGTGAGCCCTGCATCGGTCTTGGAACTGGGCCTGGAGCCGAGCCTGCTTGAGATATTCTCTCTCTCTCTCTCTCTCTCTCTCTCTCTCTCTCTCTCTCTCTCTCTCTCTCTCTCTCTCTGTCTCTCTCCCCTGCTCACTCTCTTACTCTAAAACAAAATAAAAATTTTTAAACAAACTAAATTAGATTAGATTAAATTTTAAAAATAAAAATGAAAATGCCTTATAAACCTTCACAAACCCAAATGCTTACGAAGGTGTTATGGGCTGAATTGTGTCCCCCAAAATATACATGTTGAAGTCCTAACCCTCAATGTGACTGTATTTGGACATAGAATCTTTAAAGAGGTCACTTAGATTAAATAAGGTTTTAAGGATGGGACCCTAATCCAATAGAACTGGTTCCTTAAAAGATACCAAGCAGGTGTGCACACAGATTAAAGGCCATGTAAGGACATGATCAGAAGGCATTCATCTACAAACTGAAGAGAGAGATCTCAGGAGAAACCAAACTAGCTGACAGGTTGATCTTGGATTTCTAGCCTCCATCACTATGAGACAGTAAATTTCTATTGCTTAAGTCCCCAGGCTGTGTTTTTTGTTGTGTCAGCCCTTGCTGACTAATGCAAAGAGTTAGGCAAGTAATTTAAGTCAGGGAGACAGCGGGGATTAAATGTAAATACATGCATATGGGGAGCAGTGGGGACTGCTGGGGCCATTGTTGATAGAATTGCGGAATCAGTGTTGCCCAACTCACTAACCGTTAACAAAAGGAAAAAAAGAGTGTTCATGTAAAATCTATTCTTTTTAAGAATAATTTTATTCATGGGGCGCCTGGATGGCTCAGTTGGTTGAGCAACTGACTTCAGCTCAGGTCATGATCTCACTGTTCCTGAGTTTGAGCCCCACATCAGGCTCTGTGCTGGCATCTCCGAGCCTGGAGACTGCTTCAGATTCTGTCTCCCTCTATTTCTGCCCCTCCCCCACTTGCGCTCTGTCTCTGTCACTCAAAAATAAATAAACGTTAAACAAAATTTAAAAAAAGAATAATTTTATTCATTTAAAAAGTCAAAAAATATTGTGTCGTCTATGCAAAATACGTCTGGCGTTTGTAACCTCTCTGCCCAGGCTATTAACAATATTGTATAATAGAAGCACTGAAAAACTATTTGGCCATAGAATTATCTAGCTTTTATATCCTATCATCCAAATGACACAAGTATAAGCACATTTGCTCAAGTTCCAAAGATGCTATACTTAAGAGAAAGGCTGCCTTAAAATATGCAAGATAGAACTGTCAGACCTTGACACTACATGTATATGAAGGAAGCCAGAATAGCTGTTGCTAAAAATGCATTTCATTGACTATTCCATCTGTAAATGTTGTGCCATGATGACAATCAATCAGGATAAATCACACAGCTACTCAACTAATTCATCCATAAAGAAAACTGGTAATCAGAGTGTTGAAGTCAGCAAGGCTGAAATCAGATGCCCATAACATCTGCATTTGCGGGAGATGAGGCCTTAATGGTAGTCCATCAGAAATTTTAAGAACAGTCATATCAGTATTATCCAGAACTGTCTTTGTGAATAGCATCTGCCATGATTTTCAAGGTCACATGAGTAGTTAAGAATGCAGTTCCTTGTGCATTTATAAATTGTAGGGGCTTTTTGGAGGAAGTTTTAAATGATTTCTTTGTTGCTAATTGCAGTTCTGAAAACTCTAAATTTGAAATGTCAGCTTCTTTGTTGGCAAATAGTTTTCGTATTGGTGCTGGCCAGTAAAATTCCCAATTTGAATTTATCAGTTGATTACATGTTATTAATCTATCATTGTTATCACTCTTGTTGTTTTGTTGCAGGACTCCCTCCATGTTTCATCTCTGGTAAAAGTCTTTACCTTTCAACACGGACACTGTTCTCATTACCTCTTTCCTGGATATTTGCAGTAACTACTAGCGATCCTAAGGTTTCCCAGCCTTGCCTTACTCTACAACATGTTATTAGTATTTCTTTTTAAGGAAACAAGTTTATCACAGATTTTAGATTGAGGTACAGACAATATAACCTGGTATTCATGATCCTGCAAGCTCTTAGTCCAGTTTGCCACTCCAATACTATCTCTTACTAGGCTCCTTTTCTGTTTCCTTCTGCCACAACTGAAATGAACGCATTGCTCATGGAAACATAGGTTTACCAATACAGGTGCCTATACTGTCACCTGTTAATTCTGGAAAAATCTTTATAGATGCTGGTGGTAATTGTCGAAATACAAATTTTAAGTTTTTCTTGCTTCAAATACGTCTACTGCTATGTTCTCTTTTCCTTTTGGTATTTAGATATAGTGTATGCTACACTTTCTTTATCTTTTAAAGTAATCTCTACACCCAAAACGGGGCTCAAACTCACGACATTGAGATCAAGAGTCACATGCTCTCCCTTTTGAGCCAGTCAGGCACCCCTGTAATGTTAGATCTTTTGAAATTGCCCCAGAGTTATTGGATGTTCTGGGCTTTTTATTATTATTATTTTTACATTTATTCATTTTTGAGAGACAGAGAGAGACAGAGCACAAGTGGGGGAGGGGCAGAGAGAGAAGGAGGCACAGAATCCAAAGCAGGCTCCAGGCTCCTAGCTGTCAGCACAGAGCCCGACGCGGGGCTCGAACTCACAAACCATGAGATCATGACCTGAGCTGAAGTCGGACGCCCAACTGGCCAAGCCAACCAGGTGCCCCTGTTATTTTCTTTTACTTTTTATTTTGGGACATTTCCATTGATCTATCATCAGGATCATTATTGTTTCCTTGACTCTGTTCAGTTTACTAATGGGTGCACCAAAGGCATCCTTCATTTCTTTTGCAGTGTTTTTGATTTCTAGCCTTTTCTTAGAGTTGGTTTCTTAGACTTTTCATCACTCTGCTGACATTACATGTTACATGTTGTCTACTTGTTCCATTAGATCTCTTGACTTATTAATTACACTTATTTTAAATCCATATCTGATAATTCCAACATCTGAGACATGTCTCAGTCTTGTTCTGATGATTATTCTGTGTCTTCAGAATGTGTTTTTTATTCTCTTTTGTCATGCCTTGTAATGTTCTATGGAGAGCCACATTTATAATATTGTGTAGAAAGCCAAACATGTTGAATTGGGGAATAGGAACTGAGCTAAATAGTACTGTCATGTGAGAATTTATGGGAATCTTCCTAAAAGGAAAGCTTTATTCAATCCTTACTGTAGCTGCACTGTATCCGAGGCTTCAAATTCAGCTAATGACCTTGTTTTTGTCTCCCTTCTTGAGGCTTTCTTAAGTACTTCTTTTCAAAGAATGGCTTTGTTTTGCAGCTCTTTTACCTATTGTCCACTGTCATTATATTCGGACCTTTTTGGTGTGATGTGAAGGTGTAGGGGAAGGGGAGCATGATATAATCCTCCAATTAAATCTCAGTGTTTGAATGGACCAATATCCCAAGGCCATGGCCTTCTTGGTATAGCTTTTCCACCACTTCCCCGTATTCCTCTCCCTGGCTGCAGCATTCCCAATCTATTTCCTTGATCCCTGTTTCTCCCCTGTTAGGTGAGAAAGGAAGGCTAAAGGGAGCTTCAGTGGGAGGAATGCCCTGCCCACTTAACTGAAATAAACTTTTAGCAAACTCTTTTCCTCTGGAGAGTCAGCCTTTCTTATGGATAAAGCTCTGGTCTCTATCCAGATTACCTTCCTCATGCATGAGCCATGAGGGAGTCTCTCCAGATCTTCACCATGAGAAGTAGGTGAGATTTCTAAATATAAAGCCCACAAAGGTGTGAGGGCCCCCATTACAGCAGCCCCCGTTTCCCAGTATTTTATCTGAATTACCTTCGAAGTGTTCCTACAAGTGTGGTGGCTCCAGCAGCTTTTGAACCAGGTAAGCAGATCTCAAGTGTTCCTGTCTGGGGTGCACCTGATGAGTCCAAGGAAAGTCACTGATTTTCAGCTTGTTCAACTTTTTCTTGACGTAAGCCAAATGTGATGTCTAAGGTCTCTACCTGTGGGAGCTGAAACCAGAAGCCTAAGCTTCCTTAAAAGTCATGTTTAAAACAAAACAAAACAAAAGTCAGGGTTTTTTTTTAATGTTTAAAACTATAAAAGAATTGAAATTCATGCCAAGCGTGCCTTGGGTAGGATGAAGGCAGCCTCCAGGCTTTTCAATTCAACTGAGGGCCCAAAGGATAAAATGACTTCCTCAAGCAATCAGAGCCTTGCGTAAAATTTGTGCTCCATTGATGCTTGCTGTAGCCAACATAGAGTCAAGACTTGAACCTGAAGGCTGCAAATGCTGCTTCTGTTAACACAACGTAATGCCCACATATTCTTCTTTGAGCTGATAACTCCATTTGTTATCTATTCTGAGTCTTGACAATTTTCTACTCTACTATCAATTCTATGAGAACAGCAGGGTCTATGTGGTACAAAACAGGTATATTTGGATAAGGAGAGAGAAATTTTACTAACTGGCACACAGAAAGCTTAGCATTTAAAACTGTATATTTAATATCCAAACAGGCCTATGAGGATGAAATCTTGTGATTGCTCCTTTCTCTCTTTGTGAGGAGAGAGGTGAGTCTTAGGCTAAGCAGCATAGTCAAAAGCTGAATGAACACCAGAGTCAGTAGAAGCCAGGACTTTCTGATTCCAGAGATCATAGCAGCTCTTGCAAGACAATGACGTTCACAGTTTTGTGTTGTTTCTTCTCTGTTTCTTTCTGCTACTCCCATTACCGTGCTCTCCAGAGCCAGGATAGAGCCATAGATAGATAATCAGTTTCCTATTACTGCTGTAACTATGAATTACCATATATTTGGTGGCTTAAACAATACAGTTTTTTTACCTTACAATTCTGGAGGTCAGAGTCCAAAATGGCTCTCACTGGGTTAAAATCATGATATATATATAAAGTTGCATGTCTTCTAGAGGCTCTAAGGAAAAATCTTCTTCCCTCTTTCTTTCTTTTTTTTCTTTCCTTTTTTTCCTTTTTCCTGTTTCTATAGCCTGCCCACAACCCTTGGCTCATGGTCCCTTTCCTGCATCTTCAAAGCCAATGAAGTTGGACTGAATACTTCTCATGCTGCTGTCTCTTTGATTCTCCCTTTTCTGCCTCCCTCTTACTTTTAAAGACCCCAGCTGGTTTGCACCCTTAATTCTCTTTTGCCCTGTAACCTAACATATTCAGTTTTTGACAGTTAGACCGTGGACATCTTTGGGTGAGCTTTCTACCTATGATTGATAGATAGATAGATAGATAGATAGATAGATAGATAGATAGATAGATATTCCTCCTTCAGTACATAGTTGGGTGGTTAGATGTATAAGTTGTAAGATGGAAACATCACTAGAGATAAAGATAATATAGAGCAATTAATTTCTTTTTTTTATTAAAAACATTTTTTTAAATTGTTTGAAAGAGAGAGACAGAGCGTGAGCAGGGGAGGGGCAGAGAGAGAGGAAGACAAAGAATCTGAAGCAGACTCCAGGCTCTGAGCTGTCAGCACAGAGCCTGATGCGGGGTTCAAACTCACAAACCGTGAGATCATGGCCTGAGCTGAAGTCGGACGCTTAACCAACTGAGCCACCCAGGTGCCCTGAACAATTAATTTCTTAAATTCAGGTTGTGACCATTGGAATAGAGGGAAGTCACAGAGCCAAGGAAGCTGGATACACCCAAGAAAGTTATAGACAGTTGGCTAATACATAACTGGATAGGTATTGGATGAAGCAAGAAGTGACCTTCATAAAATAAAGAAGATGGTTAGGAAAGAAGTCATGCGTGCAGAACAGCAATGGAACTAACATTAATGGACCAAATGTCATGTTAGTAAATAGAAAATGTGGCTAGAAAGAGTGCAATACAATTCAGTTAATTCTTTATAGTTAGCGAATGCTAGGGGCGTCTGGGTGGCTCAGTCTGTCAAGTCTCTGACTCTTGGTTTTGGCTCAGATCATGATCTCATGATTCATGAGTTCAAGCCCCACATTGGGCTCTGTGCTGAATCCCTGCTTGGGATTCTTTCTCTCTCCCTCTCTCTCTGCCCCACCCTGCCTCTCTGTCTCTCGGTCTCTCTCTCTCTCAAAATAAATAAATAAATAAACTTTAAAAAATTAAAAAAAAATAAAGTCACAGAATTCTAATGGAATGATCATTTAGAACAAATTCAAGTACAGGGTGTATGCATTATCCTTGGGTTCAGAAAACATGTAGGCAATCAAGAGGGGATTTGTTACAGCCATATCATATGACATTACCATGTCTGTAATGCTAAATTGTTGAAGGAGAAGCGATCTGGAGCAGGAGCTGAGGGAAAGGAGAGGCTGGTCTGGGTGTGGCCACTGCTGCTGGTCACCCAAAGTCTCCAGGCGGGGCTAAGTTTCTGTCCTTGGTTGCTGGCACACTGCGTGTGAGACTGCCGGGCCAGCGTGGGAGAGCTATGGGCAGCCGCTGGATCATGTCAGCCAAGGACAGGCGGGCCAGGGAGATCCTGAGGGGCTACTAGATTGGATATACTTCTGGGATGCTGAGACATGGAAAACACTCTGGCCAGGAACAGAAGACCTGTCAGTCCCTGAAGTGGAGAATGAAGCCCCTGTTCTCAAGAAAACCCTCAAGCTCAAGGCAGTGTGTCCAGAAGTGACATTGTCTTCAGCAGAGCAAATGGAAAAATTCTTTCTGGAACAAAAAGTTTACTTCAAAGGAAAATGCCTAGAAAAACAGATCTTCAAGTTTGGCTTTGTGGTCCCTAACTCCACAAAAACCTGGCAGTCCCAGATTATGCCCACCAGTGCGCTAAATGGCAGTGTTTTCAGAGAGAGAACGTTTTTTGACAACAGTCTTCTTGTAAGCACTTCCAGAGTGAGGGGTTTGAGAGTAGAAAGTGCATGCATTTCAAGAATTTGTTATTTTTGAAGGGAGAAGAGGAAATTTGACTTTTTCCTCCATACATTTGATTTTTAATACTTCCACCCCTAATTTCCTCTACAACAAAACCCACCTTCAGCCACCCGGGAACCAGTTCTATATAGGTAATCAGATGGCTTTTTCCTCCCAAACTGTCATCTCCCACTGACCAGCCTAAATTCCGAACCCCAGACCAGGGCAGAGGGCAAGCTTGACCTCTTCCCAGAGTGACCCAGGGACAAACACCATGTGAGGTGATGCTGTTCCTGTCCCTTCCTTACCTCCTCCATGGGCCCTGCAGGCAACCCATCTTCCTTTGGCCCCTGGTTTTAGAAAAATTCCTATTCCTCACCTATGTGTAGTTTTTTTCCTACCATTTCTATTTCATACATTTAACTTGTAAAATAGATTGTGATGGGATTATCATGTACTGAATCGAAACATATGAATTTTAAAAATTGTTAAATATCAGCAGTTTCTTATGGTTCACCATCAAAGATTTGTAGAGGTTCATTATTACTTAGAACTCTGGGGGAGGAGGTGGAGGACCTTCAGTGATCAGAAAGTTGTTCTTTAAACTCACCACAAGAGGGTGGTAAGGAATTACGCTTCACATCTGCACGCCCACAGAATGGTTGTCTTTCTCTTCACCCACCCACAAAAACAATTATTAAAATAGAAGATGGAGCTTTGGAAAAAAATTTTCTTTCTCATTTACATTTGTTAATCATATTTAAAATAGTATTGTTTGGCATCCTCAGAGTATATTGGCTGATAGCTGGGCATCTTTAATGCAGAGAACCCCAGTTATAAGCACATATCTCCATCTTCCACGTGTGCCTGTACACACTTAAAATGCAACAGCTTCATACATAAATTATGAGCACCTCGTCACTGTCAAACTTCTAATCTGTGATGATGAATTAAATAGAATTTTAAATGGATAAATTCCTATTTTAAATCCATCTCCCCTTCTTGTTTATGAAATGAAATATTGAAGTAAATTGAAGGGAGTGGCCCTGTGGTTCATGCTCCAGTGTTAGTCAAACTCCTACTGTTTACTGTTCCCAGTGACCTTGATCAAATTGCTCAACTCAGCTGGGAACTCAATTGTGTATTTAGAGGATTAAGCAGTCCTGCGAGACATTTTGGAGTCAGACACACCCACCATAACTTCCTAAGGCATTAATACTGTGTTCCTTTTGAGTTAAAGTGGAACTCCCCATTCTGCAAAGGGAAGGTCTCAGGGGCTTAAAGGCATGTTTACTCCATCCTTCTTGTGTTGATTTCCCTTTGTTTTCTTCATTTTTCTGTATTAACTGAAAAATTCCCAAACTTTTTAATAGGCATATTTTTAATTTTTCTAGAATGTTCTGTTTTGTGTACCTGTTTGGGTGACTGTATCTGTGTGTGTGTCTGTGTGCATGTGTGCATGAGTGTCTGTGAGTATTGAGCGCTTGCTTAACACATTTGTATGCATCTCTGTGTTTGTGTTGTTTCCGTGTGCCTGCACGTGTGTATTAAGTAAATATGTGAATGCTGCATGTATGTGTGTGCATGTGTGCCTATATGAAGTGTGTGTGTGTGTGTGAGTGTGTGTGCGTGTGTGCACATGCATGGACATGCAATCTGTGGTATGCACCAGTGTATTTGCATTTATATGTGTGAGCATGGTATATGCATTATAATGAGTTCATGGGTGAGAGGTGCCTGGGTGGCTCTGTCAGTTGAGTGTCCAGCTTCGGCTCAGGTCATGATCTCTCGGTTTGTGGCTTCCGGCCCTGCATTGGGCTCTCTCCTCTCAGCACAGAGTCCTCTTTGGATCCTCTGCGGCCCTCTCTCTCTGCTCCTCCCCTGCTCACATTCTCTCTCTCTCTCAAAAATAATGAACTGAAAAAAAAAAAGAATAAATTCATGGCTGGTGTGTATGCACATGGTATGTATGTTTGTACATATGTATGTTCTTGATGTATATGTGTATATGTATTTACCTATGTGTGTATTTGTGGTAGGCAGATTTCAAGTTGGATGTGTGTGTGTGTGTGTGTGTGTGTGTGTGTGTGTATGTTGGCTATTGTCATGAGAACACTCTTCATAGACATTTTTCTTAGCCAAGAAAAGGCAGTGTGCTGCTTGCACCCCTCTTTGAGTTCAACAAGGAAAACCTCTGAAATCTAGTGACCTGCTAGTGCTTTGCCGCTTTCTTCCCTTCATAGCACTTCATTTTACTGTATTATCTGAGAACCCATTTTAAGTCCCACTAACCCTCCCCTTAATTTTCATTTCCACCTGTGTGAAAACTCTGTGCTTGAAATTAAGAACACTTTCGAGTAAGAACGCAAGTGATTTATCAGGGTATAAGAGCAGTGATTCATGTATTTGTTTCTGTCACTCCATTGTTTGACTTCCTTGGGTAATTTACAGTTTCTGCTCTTGGGTAATACCACAAAAGCCTTTGAGTTTCTTGAGAAAAGAGAGGTGTAAACTATGTTTTAAACCGATCTTTTCACTAATATGACCTTTCATTAACCTTAGCAGATGCTTTAAAAAGAAGTATTTTAAGCTAATCTCTCTGAAGTTCAGTTTATGTCTGCTTTTAATGTGAACTCAGTATTTTTGCTTTTGCCAAAAATCCCAGAGTAGACTTTGCAAGTTCTGTTTTCTTAGAAAGAGACCATTGCAGGGGTGCCTGAGTGGCTCAGTCGGCTAAACTTGTGACTTTGGCTCAGGTCGTGATCTCGTGGTTGCCAGGTTCAAGTCCTGTGTTGGGCTCTGTGCTGGCAGCTCAGAGTGTGGAGACTGCTTTGGATTCCGTGTGTGTGTGTGTGTCTCTCTCTGCCCCTCCCCCACTCATGCTTTGTCTCTCTCTCTCTCTCTCTCAAAAATAAATAAATATTAAGAAAAAAAAGAGACAGTTACTCACATCTGAGATTTGTCTTCTGAATGTGCTCAGTACTTAATCATTTTTTCCCTTTTCTTACTTGATTATGTTAGTTTCCCAAACCAGCTTTGCCTAGTTTTAGAGTATTGTAAATAAGAGAAGCCCAAAATCATATCTGGGGCCAGCCACACGATAAGTTAAACTCGTGGTCTTTACAATTATCTATTATGATATCTTCTGAACATCTATAAAATTTTGTTCTGTTCTATACAATAAAGAGTCAAATAATATACTGCTTTGCATTTTCCTTCTTCTGCTGCTGCTTCTTCTTCTTCTTCTTCTTCTTCTTCTTCTTTTTAATAGAAGTAACTTTGGCCTCTTTTTTACTATAACCTGCATACCACTAAATTAAATAGTTAGTTTGCCACATACTCATTGTCAATGAAATTTTATAAAGGAAACTTTTAAAACTGACAAATTTCAGACAGATTATATTTGAAACATGCGTAAGAATCAGAACACTTTAGTTACATGTTATCCAAAATAGTGAACTTCATTCTTCAAAAGACCACTAAAGCTATTTACTTTAAAAGTATATAGAGTACATAAAAATGTTTAGCAACATTTTTTTGATAAATAATTTTCAATACTTATTGGCCTCATGAGAGAGAACATTTTGATCTTGTCATGATGAGATATTGCTTAATGACCACAGTTTCTAGAGATGACCAAGATTCTTAAATTACTGTAATTACTCCAAAGGAGTATAGAAGTTCAGGTCTTCTTGTAACTCATATTCAGTAGGAATATGAGCTATGCCTTTGAAGGTGATGTTGGTAGATTATGTTTCTTAGTTAACTATGTCAAAACCAAGAGTCAGAAATATGAATGACATGGTTAGGTAAAATTATCAACAGGATACCTCCTTGTGAACTTGATTGGTTCGTGGTCCATGGCTATTCTCTCTTCTCTGTTCCTCTGATCCCAATTCAGGATTTATCAGTATACATTTCTTCCAGTTTAGATTGATTCATCTTTGTTCTCATTTCCTTCTTACCCTGCTTTGTGCCTTATAGCTAAACTGATAGCATGATCTCTACTACCTAAGATGTTTAGGGGACACGTCCCTGATCTATATGCGTTTTTCAAACTCAGTTCAATTTAACTGATGTTTGATCATTTTCTTACATGCAAAACACAGTTTCAGACTTTGAAGATTCACAGTGACAATTCTCTTCCCTATACCTAATATAAGCCCTTAGGTGTAACCAGAAAAACTAAAAGATCTATGGCTTCTAATGAAGTATTGCACCATAAGACTCAGCTGCTTAGTGTAGTACAAATGCCAAAATTAAAAAAAATATTTTTTAATGTTTGTTTTTGAGAGAGAGAGACAGAGCATAAGTGGGGGAGGGGCAGAGAGAGAGAGAGAGAGAGACAGAGACAGAGACAGAGACAGACAGACAGACAGAATCCGAAGCAGACTCCAGGCTCCAAGCTGTCAGCACAGAGCCTGATGCAGGACTTGAAATCCCAAACTGTGAAATCATGTCCTGAGCCAAAGTCCAACACTTAACTGATTGAACCACCCAGGCGCCCCAAACAAAATATTTTTAATAAAAGCAAAAACTCCCCATTTATGTCACTGCTCTGAGATTGCCTGTCTTACTGCTTCATCACATGGATTAGCTGATCAAAACAAAAGTGATAGTAAATTAGTCGATGCTGTATGTTTTTTTGTTCATCTACTCATAATTAATACTATGTAGTCATTACTGACTCCAGCTGGGACCATAACCTTGTGTCATACTGAGTTCAATTGCTCAAGAGCCGTGCAATCTTCTCTAACTCAAATTCACTCTTGTACTTTAAAAAAGCAAAGAGCAGTGGGAAAGTCTAGTAGAAGATCTAAAAGTACGATTGGATAGTCATTCCTTATTGCAGAAATGTTGTGGGTAAGACAGATGCATTCAGTGTTACCAATAATGTACAGAGAAAGGTATGAAGAAACCCATGGCTTCTTATTACATATACGGGCACCTGGGCTTTTCTTCGCTTTTTTCAGACCTACATCAGCCATATTTACTTTATGCCATTTGCCTTCAACCAATTATATTTAGTAAACATCTGTTCAACAACTATGAAATACCAGAAGCTGTATATTTTAGGCAGCAGCTAATAGAGTCTTGTGAATAGTAATACATAATAAATAGTTGAGATCAATAACTGAATGAAAAGCTAAATGAAAAAAGGCAGAGTTTTTCCAACATGGAAATATTCTCCTTTTTCCCTTCCACTGATTTCTGGGTGTAGTGTAGCTAACATTTGTAGGTCCACAGGTGGACCTTTCACTGGTGATCCTATTCATTTTTGTTGACACAGGACTATCTCTGCCTATGCAGCACTCGGCTACCTGTCCACTGTCCTCTTGGGGTCTTCTGTCTCTCTGCTTGCCTGGGCCCTTGCTATTTGCTAGTTCCCTTCTGCTTAGCTGAAATTCCATTCTAGGATCTTCCTGACCAAGTGATTGTGCAGTCTCCAAAGTTATTCAAATTTAGGGCACAACATATAAGACCCAGAACTACTTGTTTATTTAATCATCCTTCCCCACCCCCCACCCCCAGCCAAGAAACAACAATGAGCATCTACCAAGTTCTAGGCCAGGCTACACAAAGAGGGTCCCACATTCAATAAAAAGCATTTCCTACCCAGAAAATAAACAGAATGACCAAGAATCTGATAATTACCAAAAGACAGCCTAGCATAAGTACAAAAGTCCTATATTATATTAAAACCCATTCCTGAAGTCTCCAAAATGGCCAAAGTTTGAAAAATGTCCAATGCCTAATTTTTGATGATGTCAGTGGATATTTGCCAAAGACTGTTCTATTTTTTAGATGGTTGAAATCTATTAAGTCAATATAGATTAAATTGTGTCAAAGGATGATATCGACTGGAATTGCAAAAGGAAACATGAAGTTGTAATTTATAACATAAATAACTCAAACTAAGCTAATAGACCTTATATGCAGAAAATTCTAGAAGACCTGTTTAAAAGAGGAGCTAATAGTTATTCTAATTAGTTTATCATTCTTTAAAATGGTGCCTCTAAACTGGTAACACATGCTTTAAAAGAGTTCGCTTTCCTCAGTTGGGTTCATAGAACTGTGTCGAGTTGGTAGTGCCCTGTTAAAGGTCACTCCAGCTACTGCCACATGATCATAAACTCCAAATGAGTGCCTTCTAAATGAATGAAATTTTACTGCAAAATAATTCTGTTCGTTTCTGCCAGGCTCCATGAATGCTTTGAAAAATTTCAGGAGCCCAATCCTCATAAGCTACTCGGAACTCAACTTCATTATACAGTTATGGTCACCAATTTTTCCTGGGAATGACATATAAAACCTCTCATCTGAGCAAAACGAGGCAGATTAATGTTGCATAAAACATATACAGTCTGGATTACAAAATCAGAAAAGCTATCTCTTAGATAGAAAAGCCATCCCTCTTTAGATGTCTGTAATTACAAGACAAATTTCCCCATGGCCTAATATTTCTTACCCTTTCAAAAGGAAAATTCTACATAAGAGAAATAGGGAAATTTTAGTAAACTCATGCTGGTTAGGAAACATAAATATGAGGTATGATTTTTGATGACCTCAATTGCATATGCATGTTTTATCTTCCAAACCTAGGTAAGGTTTTTCTGATAAGGTTCTCAAAATATATTGTTAAGAGATGCATTGGACTTGAAGAATTAAAATAAAATCAATTTCAGCAAATAGTTATTTTAAAGCAAAATGTTGAAAATTGTTGGTACATTTAGAGTATAAGTGTCCACACCGGAAGCTTGCTGCTATGGAATACCTGCTTGCCTGTCACCGATCCCCTTCTCTTCTCTTTGTCTTCTGCTATTCATCCCCCAATCCTCTTTAAATGTAGTTTTTATCCTGTCACTCACCTACTAAAACTCTTTCAACTCTACTGAAGGGGCATATTCTGAGCTTCTACTTATGTGCTTAACATATCTTTCCAGAGAGAGAATTGGTCGGTATGATCAACCCTTAAGAGGTGAAAAGGGTAAGTATAGACAATAAGGGGTTGCGTCCTGTTTGGAATCCACACATGCTGACAAGCCACTGCAGCCTTCGCATTTCTAAGTCCCCAGTAAATGGAGGATAACTGGAGGGCGTGCAGGACAATGGCAGTAGTAGCCTCCTCCCCCTTCTCAGCTCCATCTCTGGGGAAGTGCTAACAAGCATGTAAATGCTCCCTGCAGGCAAGAAGCTGTAGGGGGGGTGAAGAGGCTGTAAGTCTTCAAAAACCCACAAATTGGATTATCAATTGCTAAATAATCAGGAGCTGGTCATTGTAATAAACCATGCCTTGAGGCAGAGAGTTCAAATGCCACTCAAAGCAGAAGTGAAGAAAGTATTCCAGTTGCATTCCTTTTGAGAGGCAGCATTACTTGGTGCTAAGAGCACAGACTGCATCAGCACACTGCTTGGGTTTGAATCTCAGCTAGAGCTTGAACTAGCTCTCTGGCCTTGGACAAGTTATTTAAGCTGGACTACTTTTTAGGTTCCTCATCTATTAAATGTTAATAACAATGGTAGCCATATCATACTGAATGTATAAAATGCTTAAAACAGAGCCCGGTGCACTGTAAGCACATAATTATTTGATATTATTGGAAATTATTTATTCGGCCCATACTTTATGACAGGGACTGTGCTAGAAACTGGGGATAGAATGGAAAGAAATGCAACTTTTCTTCCCTTATTAGGCACCTACAATACAAGATGGGAAGCCCTGTGAAGGAGGAGGACATAGGATGTTATGGAAGTTCACACTAGGGATGCTAAAAGCAGGCACTGAGGAAGAGGAAAGCAGGAGAGGATGGCCTGAGTGTGACGTGAACAGCAGGCAAATTTGCCATGATGCTAAGGAAGATTTGGCTTTCCAGCCCTTTCCTTGAGAAGGTCCCTAGGAGGGCTGGGGGTGTTCAACAAGTGGGGACAGATCCAAGAGGCAATCAAGATAACATTTCCGCTTACCCATTTCTAGTCAACTGTGTAAAGAGGTCTTGGAAGAGAGTGCCTTAAATCACATGTCTGTAGTAATTTGTTTGACTTCTCTTCTCATCTTTAATCATTATTTACTTCCAATATACCTTTTGTATTTGTAATTTTATATATCTTTTTCTTAAAGTAAGCCCCTCCAAACCTTTGGGACCCACAAAATCTGTATCCACTTCTATTCAAAAGATAAATGGGCTTTAGGTAAGGGTCCCACGAGTTAGTTAAAATTGGTAAATCAGCAGTAGAGGAAGGGATACTGTCTTGAGTAAAAGGTCCTAGGTGACATAGTCCCGAACCTTGGGTAATCGCAATGAATTCCACAGAGTGTCTGCGGTAGGGCATTTGAAGTTTGCTTCCTTCTGTTCCCATGCGCTTGTGCAAGAACTTAATTGTGCAGACATTTGGACCCTTCTTTTAATTAATTTTAGAGTCACCATATCTTGACCTCTTTCTTTCACTTTTGAAAAACTCATATGGGAACAGCAGGCTCAGTCTGTGGCTGTATGTTTTATGCAAGGTGGAATCTTATATAAGCAGCACAGAGCCTTAAAGAAAGAGAGCATAATGGGGCACCTGGGTGGATCAGTCAGTTAAGCGTCCGACTTTGGCTCAGGTCTTGATTTTGGGGTTCGTGAGTTCGAGCCCTACGTTGACTCTGTGCTGACAGCGCAGAGCATAGAGCCTGCTTCAGATTCTGTGTCTCCCTCTCTCTCTCTCTACCCCTCCCCTGTTCTCTCCCTCTCTCTCTCTCAAAAATAAACATTAAAAAAAATTGTTTTTAAAGAACAGAGCATAAGGAGGTCTCTCCTTAGACATCAGCTAAACAAAAAAATCCTCCAGTTTTTTTTATTTGTTTGTTTATTTTTGACAAAGTCCGAGAGAGAGAAAGAGAGAGAGAGAGAGAGAGAGAGAGACAGACAGACAGACAGTGAGCGCACACAAGCAGGGGAGGGGCAGAGAGATGGAAACGGAGGATCCAAAGTGGGCTCTGCACTGAGAGTGGAGAGCCCTATGAGAGACTCAAACCCACTACACTAACAGTGAGATCATGACCTGAGGCAGAAGTCTGAGGCTTAACGATTGAGCCACCAAGGTGCCCCCTCTCCAGCTTTTTATATTGAACACCATAAGTAATAAATGTATTTCTTCATGTATATACAGTACAGGGGCGCCTGGGTGGCTCAGTTGGTTGAGTGTTTGACTCTTGGTTTTGACTTAGGTCATGATCTCATGGTTCGTAGGGCTCTGACCTAACCGTGAGGAGCCTGCTTGGAATTCTCTCTGTCTCTTCCTCTCTCTCTGCCTCTTTTCTACTCGTGTGCACTCTCTCGCTCTCAAAATAAATAATTTTAAAAAAACTTTTAAATAATATATAAGACATACAGTAGCATACATATAATAATACTTCTGTGCCTAAGTAGTTTTTTTTTAAGTAGACCAGAGTGAAATACTAGGAAAGCTCATTGTTCACATGGATCCATTATTTTTGTTTATGCTTGTCATGGCTTTTAAATATGGGAGATTTGGATGCATACATGTTAGTCATTACTACTCCTTAATATATATAATTCCCTTTTAAAGTGAACAAGGAAAAGTAACATGCAAACACTACAATCCTTGTAATGGGGTAAATTGCAAATGAAGAAAACCAGCATATTAAACTGTGGACCCTTTCAGAACAGCATGTTCTGGTCACAGATGTTATACATTTCACTTTCCTAAGAAGGAAAAAGAGAAAGAATGAGAAAAACAAACTACCAAATGCCATGGAATTATAAATCAATACGGGTTATTATGCTCTGTGATTTTAAACCTCTCGTTATTCCGTTGGATTATAACATAGCACCTCTTGCACTAGTGTGGCTTGAAATGAGCCACAGAGTCAGGTCAGAGTCAGGTGGATTCAGAGGCCATACACATTCTCACTCAATTACGGAGAGACCAAACAACCTCTTCCCTTTCTAATGAGCTTGAGAAAACTTGGGTTGTTTTCCCAAAATGGAGGAAGTAGATGAGAATTGCTCATTCTCTGAAAAGGAATCATGTTAATGAAATGACAAAGAGAGCTTTGTTCATTTAAATACCATAAGGTCCATCAGAATTGGTAATAGACCACATAATTGTCTCTTTTATATCTCAAATCTTTGCTAAGGGGCTGGTCTCTCCAGTCCTTCTAATGAGAAAGAAAACTGGAAGGAACTCAGTTTCATCTTTCTTAAAATCCTCCTCAAGGGCACCCAGGCTCTAACGAACACAAAAATCAATTACCACATTAATATAATTCATTGAATTATAAAGCAGACAAGCAGAAATAACAGAAATAACAAATATATATCAGCAAAATATTTCGTTTCTATAAAAGTGATGCTTATATTTTACTTAACTGTGATTTTCCAGTTTGCAATGATTACTTTGTTCATTACTTTTTTAATGAATGTGTTATCAGTTCATAAAATCCCATAGATATTCAACTACATCCATGTCAATATATATGCAAAAATGGAATGAAAAATTCATACTCCTATTTCTGTGTATTGAAATTTTTCTTTATCTTTTCCATATTTTGTACGTTTTCCATAATAATATTTTGTTATGTGGGACAACTCTGATTTAATTTGTAAATCTTGAACATCAGTAATATATACTGATACAGTAATATATACCAGAATAAAAATCATTTTTAGTGGAATATTTATAAGCACTGTTGTATTACATCAAGTTTGGTAACTAGAGTGGCATGAGGTTTGCCCAGGTTATTTTTTTAATTATCTAACCACAGGGTGAATGTGGCTCATGAAAATTAATTGGGAGCACCTTTTCCAAGGTAGCTTTCTGACAGAGGAACATTCATCTTCCCATTGCACATAATTCTTCCTCTAAAGAGACAAGAAATATCTCTTTTTGGTGAAGTCAACATATCTGGCCATAGAGCCAGACCTTTGTTTCCAACAGCTTCCTCTAGTGCGTCTAGCTTCATGTGACAAAGGGATGGGTCGATCAAAGTGTTTTTTAAATGTGAGTCAATCGGGCAGCATTGTTGAGGAAATCCATTCAGAATCTGCAGTTGTATTCCCCTGCATTTGAAGTGGGCCTGTGGGATTCAGATGTGATAATGGCAAAGTGGATAAATGACAGCTCTGGGCATCAGTTTCAAGGAAGTGCTTAGCTGAATATAGAAATCAAATGGAAGAAAACAAATAGCACTTTGTGAATCCTCTTCTCCCAAGCTTCAATTGTTCCTTGCTCTTCTGTGCCTCCTGAAGGAAGGCAAAAGGTCAACTGGTAACCTTCTGTCACCCTCAGAGTTGGGTGATTTTCTTCTCAGTTTATACACACAGTCTCCCTCATACTACATGCACACAGCGCTAAAAGTCTTCGTCATCATTCCAGAAATACCTGGTAGTTTCACTGAGGCTGAATGGTTGTTTGCCACTTCACCAACGAACAGAATTTTTACAAATAAATACAGCTCGACCGATTGTTCTGAAAACTGATTCGAAATCCCAGTCTGACTGATGAGCTTTTTAACCTCAGGTTCAGTTATTTGTAGAATGAGATAGCAGAACTAGAATTCCTCTAAAGGCCTCCGAGTTCTCCATTTCATAAGGTATGCTTTTGACTACCACGTGGGATTATGCAAATTATGCTAGATACACATTGTTGCAGTATGAGGGGTCAGAGAAGTGGGCTCCAATTCTGACTGTTCCAGTTAGCTGTGTGACTGGGCAATTTATTTTTAGTTTCCTCATTTGTTAATGAAGATAGCATTTCTCATCTCATAGTGTCTTGTGAAAATTAAATATTGTAATCTCAGCATAAGAGAACTGCTCAATAGATAACTTTTGATTTATTATTATTATTATCGTAAGTCTTATCATATCATTGATTCCTAACTTTGCTGACTTTCAATTTCCTTGTCTATAAAGTGAGAAAATGATTTTTCTCCTAAGGTTATTGTGATAATTAAATTAAATGATCTAATTCTGTATATGGTAAATACTTAAATGGTAACTACTTTATTATTATTGTGACTATTACTTGAATGCCTTCAAAGCAGCATTTCCCAATGTTTGCTCTATGTGCTACCATTGGTATATGGAAAGAAAAAGCCATTGAATTTAAATATTAATAGTGCCATACTTATATTATGTATATGAAATGAATGCCAAAAGATACCTGTATAATCAAATTTTCTGTTGTAACACATTTATTAAATTAAAAGCAGTGAGTCATTTTGGACAAAAAAAATGTAAGAAAATGTTGGTTCCAGTGGGATTAAAGGATGAAATTGACTCATTCTTTCATCCATCTTTCTAAATGCCAAAGGCGTGCCAGGCACTGTACATTGCTATGTAACAGAACTTGTCTTCCTGACTATCCTATTTACCACCTCAAACTTGCATACCAGATTTAAACAACAGCACAAGAGTGCCTTCATGCTCCAGCTGAGCTGATTATTTTATTGCCACAAAAGCACACCCCCTGTTAACAAAGCTGAAATTGCCAATAAGGAGATTCTCAACGTTATCTTCTAGTAAAGATCAAAGTGAAAGAAGATGACCATTATTCCTCACTTTTCTATACCCTCATGTTTTAGGGAAACACTGAGTTGTTTCAATGGAAACAAATCCAATGCAATCAATGTATCAGAGTCACAGATCCGACTGACTTCCATACAAGGGAAGGCTTAGAACATTATGGCACTTGACCAGGGGACTCTTATGATCCTTGTCACCACTGAGTTTGGCTTACTCTCTAGGGGAAAAGAAAGAGCTGAGATGAAAGAAAATGCTATCCTGGTATTAGATGAAATGAGTGAGCTTTACTAAGGAAAGCAATATACATGGGGTAGTTTTAATAGCTTTTTGCTTCAGTGAAAGGTAAACCATACATGATGTTTTTTTTTTTTTCATTAAGGAAATGAATTACAGTTGCCTATAATTACAAGAGTAAACAGGGTGGGCTTGGTTTTGCACATCATTTGTGAATAAATAGACAAGAAATAGAGCAAAGACTTGTAGCCTTTCTCTTGCCGGCTCCTTTGTCTGAAACAGCACGGCACAGCATGTCTTATGCACAGTGACACTGAAGCACAGGGAAGCTCTTACCAAAAATGCAGACTTCAGTTACAGTGTCGTTTGATTTTGCTTCTCAAGATATCCTTTTTGAAAACATCCTTGCAGTTCAACACTGCATCAGGAAAAGAAAATCCGGCATACAAAAGCCAAGTCTATATCCAGGCAGCTATATGTGTAGCTGTGAAAAATTGCTAAACGTGTTAAAAAAAAATCTTGATGTAAATTAACCTAAACTTCCTCCATGGATAGTATCAATTATTCATGGCATAAATTATGCAACAGAGCTGACAGTACTTAATAGAATATACAGAATGAGATATATGTGTATACATACATATACAAATATACTACATGCATATATGTTAATTCATATATATTCACACGCAATTCATGTGTATATGTATATGTATGATATATATGAATAATATAGTATATATAATCATGCAGACGCACACACATATTCATAAATGAAATAAGGCAGTGGAGTGAAAGAGCACTGAACTGTGAGTCTGGAGATGTAGATTTGAGCCACTTGGTGTGTGTCACTCACTCCTGCGCTCAGGGCCTACATCGCCTCGGCTTGGACCAATGAGCCTTTTAATTATAAATTCTTTCTTTCTGAATCCCAAGCTCCTGTCCTACCAGATGTGGTACAGATGTCTTCCTGAGGATGAGTCGTGGTCATTAAGCAGGGAGACTTGTACATGTTGATTTGGAGGAGTGAGAAAAGCTCTCCTTCAACTCACTAGCACTTGTTCACATCAGACGTTCCCTGGGTCGTCTCTGTGTCCTTTTTTATATCTTGTTGGTATTATGCTCTTAAATGCTAGAAAATGCTTCTGTGTTTAAGGCCCACCCAGCAGAACATTGGCAGCTCATCTGATTTAAGTAGAAATGGAGACCAAAGAGTTAATTATTTTATGAAGTGTCAAAGAATCAGATTAATTGGTTATTATTGTTTTATTGTACTTTTTAATTTTCTCTGTACTGGAAATGGTAACAAAGGCCTAACTGGGACTTTCCCACAGAAGTCTCTTCTTTAGAGAACTTAACCTAAAAGCAAATGCTTCCATTTATCTGTTGTATTTGATATTTTGTCATTATTATTATTACATTTTTAGAAGTTTATTTATTTATTGAGAGGAGAGAGAGAAAAAGAGAGAGAGAGAAAAGAAAAAAAACGTTGAGTGGGGGGTGGGCAGAGACAGAGGGAGGGAGAGAGGATCCCAAGCAGGCACCTCAGTGCCAGTGCAGAGCCCAATGTGGGGCTTAAACTCATGCACTGTAAGATCATGACCTGAGCCAAAATCGGACGCTCAACCAACTGAGCCCCCTAGGTACTCCTGTTATTTTTACTTCTTTGAATAGTAATTAGTATTTACTAAAGCCTTGCTTATATAAAACGTAGGCATAGACATGTTATTAAGTAACTTGCCCAAGGTCACGCAGCTACTGTGTGCTAGAGCTGAGATTTGAATTTGAGAAATCTGGCTCCAGACCTTATATTATTAGCCAGTAGATAATATTGCCACCCTTGAGATAATTGTCAGTAGGACTGTGGTGGGTACCAGGGAGTTCCAACTCAAACACGTGTAGTATCTACAAATACAGTCATGTTTTAATATTATATTTCTATACACTGGGACTTCTTGACAAATGGAACTAGCTGTGTGACCTTGCACTAATTATTTAATTGTCTCTACTTCCATTTCTTCTATCATCAGTGGTTACAGTACTAGCCTTTAGCTTTACAAAGTTGTTACAAGAGTTGTGTGAGGCAGTTCATACTAAAATACGTACAACTTTGCCTGCCACATAATGAGTGCTCAAGTAAGGTAAATTAGTAGTAGTAGTAGCAGTAATATCTCAGAGAGAAGAATTTAGATTTGGATATTAGAGAGGACTGAGTTTGAGTTCTGGATTTGTCCCATATAGATTTCACTTACCTCTGTAGCCTTGCTGGCACAATGTTATCTGTTTTGGTGGTCAATACATCTACAATATTCCTACCAAAGCAATGCCAAACCCTATTTTATGGAAATATGTTGTATAAGTACATATATAAAATGACATTTTGTATGTTTTAATATAACATTGCATATAGGTACATATAATAATCCTACAAAATATATGTATGTATTTGTATATTTTTATATGTATGTATATGTATGGGGATATATGTATAATACACACAGACACATATATAAAGGAGGAGAAAAAGACAGGGAGATAATATTGAAAAACTACTGGGACTCCCTTACCTCCTCACTTGAAACTGAGGAGTCCAATTTATATGCACAAAACTTACAAGTACAAACATGTTGGTCAGATGAATAATCATACAATGTTAAAATAGGAAACAACCTAAATACTCAAACAGGGAATTGTTAAATGAACAATAAGGCACCAATATGAGTGAAAAGTATACAGCCACTAAAATCAAGATGAGGAGGAATGGTTAATTACTTGAAAAATCTTTTTAGCAGGTTCTTATGTGAAAAAAATCGGGCTACAAGGCAAATTTTGTATCAAAATCCCAAGATAGTATATAAAAATTCAAGGTAGTGTAAAAGTATACAAATAGATATGGCTTAACCCATACAAGAGGAAGGACTCAGAATAAGATGTTAACAGTGGTTACTTCTCAAAGATCATTACCAGCAATCATTATTTTCTCCATGATCACTTGTGTTTGTGTGATTTATATAATATTTCACATAAATGTATATAATAATGCTAATAATGAAACTTCATAGATGATATTTTATAAAGTAAAATATAACTCAGCATTTTGGAGAAACTCTCCTCATGACCTTCCTCTCCAATCCAGTCTACTGCCCCAGACAACCCTCTGTGCAAACGTATGCAGCATGGTCATTACTGCTACCTGCTTGTCCTTTTCTGTCTGCCCAGCCACATACTTCTGCTGAAGGCTCTGTCAATGCTGGCTTTCCATAGTAGCTCTTTCCATCATAGGTCGTTCCTGATGCTTGACCTTCTTGCTAATATATCCTTTCCAACACCAGCGTTTAATTTCTCTATCAGGTGTATTTAAATGTACATGAGCTTCCACTGTTTTCTTTTAGGAGAGGACTGCATCTTCTCTCCTTTGTTTCTCTTGATGGTGCCTCATAGAGACCTTGAGACCAAGGTCTTGTTTAGTGGACGGATGATTGGCCGGCATGGTTTTCTTCATCTGTCTAGACTCCTGGATCTAAATCTTTCACTGGATTGGAAACATGTAGCAAAGGAGTCATCCCTTCCTCCCACTCCACCTTATTGCTTGAATTTAATGCTGCCATCGGATAACAATGAATCTTTCACCTGGGGCAGGGAATGAGAATTCATGGACATTTGTAATCCAGAAATCAATGCTACCTCACAATATATCTACTTGTGGTTGAGTCATTCTCTTTACTGGTTATTCTTAAAGTGTATTGGATGTACACTGAAGGAGAACCAGCATGGATTATGATGGAATCTGTAACCGTTTTTATGTTTTTATGTACATGTATTTTGTATGTATGTGTGTATATATAAACATGTCAACTCCTGAAGCACAAAAGCCACCTAGAAGTGGGATAACGATATTTCCAAGGTCTCTGTACCTACAGTCCAGCAAACTAGCTGGGAGACTTTGGGGATGTTCTACTCGCTGATTTTATATTTCTTCATTCTTCAAATGGAGACATAATGGAGACAAAATTTCCAAGTAAAATGTTGGAATATATGATATATATAATATATGAGAGAAATGTGCATATATATATATATATTTATATTTATTATATTTCTTATTTTATTTTATTTTATTTTATTTTTATATTTATTATATTTATATATATTATTATATATATATATTTAATTTTATAGAGAAGGCAGGAGAGAAGAGGGACAGAGGGAAAGAGAGAGAATCTTAAGCAGGCTCCATGCTCAGCACAGAACCCGATGTTGGACTCAATCCCATGACTCTGGGATCATGACCTGAGCCAAAATCAAGAGTAGGATGCTCAACCGACTAAGCCACGCAGGCGCCCCTAAACTATCTTTTTAAAGGACTAAATGAAATAAGGTTTTAAAATGCTTACCACACAACACTTCTCTGTCTTTTGGCTAAGATTACGTGTAAAATGCTTCCCACAGTGCCTGGCATCCATAGTACGGTATCATGCACTGTTAATTCCTGTGGTAGGGCAAAAAATGTTCCCCCCTACAAATATATGTCCCTGTCCTATACCCTGGAACTTGTGAGTATTACCTTTATGGCAGAAGACTGAATATTATTTTATAGGGCAAAAGATGTGGTTACGTTCAGGATCTTGAGAGGAGACATTTATCCTAGATTATGTAAATGGCCCTAAATGTAAACGTGGGCCATCTTGTTTATAAGCTATAGATAGAGGGAGTTTGGACACAGACACACAGAGAAAAAGACAGAAAAGGGAAAACGGATACGAAGGTGGAGGCGATGATTGGACTTACTTGTCACAAACCAAGGAATCCCTGTAGCCATTGGAAGCTGAAGAGGCAAAGAACAGATTCTCCCCTAGAGCCTCCAGAGGGAGCACAGTCTGGCTGACTCCTTCCTTTCAGCTCAGTGGAAATGATTTTGGATTTCTGGCCTTTAGACCTATAAGAAAGAAAGAGAGAAAAAAATCTGTTGTTTTAAGCCTCCAAATATGTGTAATTTTGCTATCGTGGAAATAAGAAACTAAAACAGATTTTTTATAACTAGTGTAATAAATTCTTAAAACCAAAGATGGGGCTTTGGAATTGGGTACTGAAGGGCAGCTAGAAGAATTTGGGGAAGTATGATAGCAAGTGCCAAGATTTCCTTGAGCAAATTGTTGGTAGGAATTTGGACATTAAGGGAGATTCTGGTAGGAGCTCAAAAGGTAGTGAGGAACATGGGAGAGAAATCTTCAGTTTTAGAGACTATATATATATTGTCATAAACAGAATGTTGTCAGAAATATGAATGCTTAATGCACTGCTGGTGAGGGTCCAGAAGGAACCTTCCTCCAGAAGGAACCTTCCTTCCTCCAGAAGGAAAGGAGGAACATATAGTTGGAAAATGAAGGACAGAGTATCTTTGTTATACAGTGACGGAGAATTTGGCTGAGTTGTGATCTATAATTGTATTAAAAGCCAAACTTCTAAGCAATGAACTTGGATATTTAGCTGAGGAGATTTCTAAGCAAAATGTTAATGGTTTAACATTTTAATGGATTTCTTCTTACTGCTGATGGTAAAAATCCAAGAGGAAGGAAATAAATTTTAAAAGGTACCATTATGCAGGAATTTGATCATTTCAGAAGTTCATAGCCTATCTAGACTGCCAAAAAAACAAAGCTAAAATGAGAGGAGCCATTGTTGAAAAAGCATGTTTTTGAAAGCAAGCAAAGGATGTGGCTGGACAACAATTTGATGAAAGGATTTCGGGTGTGTGACTCATGGATGTAATCGTGTCAGCAGAAATTAGGAATAGAGATGGGGTGATCTGGGAATGATCAATGGAGGGCACTCTTGCCTAATGGTGTGACAACCCCTGACATTTGTGGGAGACCCATAGGGTTTTTGAGAATTTTTTAGCAGCGGAAACAGAAGCACTGCCAGACTGGAAAGAAAGGGTTCCTGGTAGAGTTCTGGGATTGTATAGACAGGAAACAGCGTGATAGAGCTACTCAGCTGCAAATAGGTGCTACCCGTCTGTAAAAACGGAGGAGTGACTGTGAGGACAGAGAGTGGGGAAGGCATCGCTACACAAGCAACATAAGATTATTATCAGGCGTGGAAACCTAATGAAATGGGCCTGCTGGACTTTAAACTTGATTGGGATCTGTGAGTTCATTATTCCTTCCATCTCCTCCCTTTCAGAATGGGAATCTCTATAATTGTTATCTTATGCCCGTCCCACAGTTGTCCTTTGAAGGCAGGTAACCATTTTCTGGGTTTCACAGGTCCACAGAGAAAGAGAAATTTTGCCCGAGGATGAATTGTATCCAGAGTTTCAACTATACCTGATTTAGATGATGAAATATGGAGCTTTTGGGGCCGATGATGTTTAGATGACGTTCCGACTGTAGTTAATACTGTGATGGGTTGAACCTTTGGGGGAGGTTGGGATGGGGAGCGTGTATTTTACTTGTAAAGTCCAGAGGGCAGATTCTGCCAAGCTGAAAAATGAGCTCACCCCCAAAAGGTGTGACAGGCCCATGGCCTAATCCCCAGAACCTGAGGATTTCACCCGATGTGGCAAAACAGTTGAACATTACCTCATAGGCTAATTAACAGATGGGACTAAGTTAGGAATCTTGAGGAGAGGAACTTATCCTTTGTTATTTGGGTGGACCCAAAATGCAATCACATGTATTCCTATGAAGGAAAGCAAGAGGGAGTTAGAGATAGGCATACAGAAGAGAAGATGCACGCAGAAGGGAAAGCACTGTGAAGAGCAAGCCACATCGGCGTCTTGGGACTACAAGCAAAGGGATGCCAGGGGTTGGAGGCAGTTACCAACAGCTAGGACACAGGCATCAAATAGAGTCTCCCCACGAGCCTCTGGAGGGAGTGTGGCCCTACCGACACCTGGATATCTGATTTCTGGCATCCGGAATTATGAGAGAATAAATTTGTGTTGTTTTAAGCCACCAGATTTGTGGTAATTATTTACAGCAGCGTAGGAAGCAAATACAGCTGTTTTAATTCTTTTCAATCACTGGAGAATGGAAAGGGCATTAGCCCAGGGTTAGCATAAAGCCTTTTTGATAATGTCTTTATGTCCTTATAATATCATTCATTTCTGAGGATATTGTGTGTGCTCAGTAAACACTTTTTGACTTAGACGAATGTCCCCAAAATGTGCAAATAGATTTCACGGACCTTTCCAGAATAGTCTCAAAGGCCACATTTCAAAAGGTCACTCTTTTTTTCTGAATACTCTTGCAAACACTCATGACAAGTAAACAATACTCCAAAAAAACAAGTTTTAAAATACAATTTGATTGATGGCTCACCAGCAGCAAAGAAGCACTTTCAAAACCACATATTTACATGGTCAATACACTAATTAAACATGAGATTTCCCTGAAGTCATTCTATGAACTTGCTAAAATGAAAGCAACTTTTACACTCCATTTCAGGGAAAGAGATCACCCAATCCCCAAAATACATGTCAGATGATCTAAGTCTAGAAAAAAAACTCTTTGTTTTGCTTGGTTAGGCTTGATTCAGAATTACTGTAACCCTATTGCATAGTAGGGGAGTGTTGACTGAAGCTCTCTCTGCCTTCCACCAGAGGGGAGAAGAATGCCCTAGCAATACCCACAAGGAATCTTGTTCTTGTTTTTAATCATCTCAAACACTGCTGACTAGTTTATCTCTCACAGGAGCAGCCTTCTTTGTTCTCACTATTATGAAGTGAAGGGCGGGAGGCTGGGGAAGGCGGGGAGCAGTCTGCTCTCAGCCAGAAGCAGGTGCAGTTCTGCAAGATAACCAGGGGAGGTGAGGGTTCTGCATTCTTCCTTCTTTGTATAGCTAGTGAAACATTGTGTCTGGGGAACGGCTCCACCCAGGGCGTGTTGCTTTCACCTTATTCTGTGCTGGCGCCCCAATAAACCTTACCCAAAACCAAGTGGTGAAAATTACTGAAATCCAGGAGGAGCTGATTTATGAGACTCAATTAGGTAACCTAAATCTTGCGTCCAAATGGTGACTAAGCCACGACTTGAAAAACATCAGCATGAATGAGAAGGGTGTGAAAGGTAAAACTGACAAGGTACAGACAGAATGCAATGCCAATAATCAAAATATTAACAGCACATTTTAAAGAAAAAGATTAAATGGCAATGACAGAAAGCCTGACTTGGTAAAACTTTAGTATCTCTCTTTTTTAAGTTTATAGATTTGGGCTGCCAGTTTGTGGTTAAAATACATGGATAATTTATAAAGAATGTACTACCAAATTTTTAGCAAGTACTCTGTGCCAGGTATTGCCTTCAACATTTTATATTTGTTTCTAATATCCCCGCATAATGAAGTCAGATGTAGAAATTAAAACAGAAAAATTAAAAGACTTGCTTCAAACCACATAGCTCATAGCTATCGTAGCCAAGATAGGAGGCACGTCCACCATCTTTCCATGCAGATACTCTGTAGTCAAACTCTCTAAATTCTGCTCTTCCGCAGAAACTCCTCTCCCTCTTTAATGTCACAGGTATGCTCATGAGAATTCTTAGCAGTGCCCTTCAGAGTAAAACACAACAGCAGTTAAGTAAGCTTTTGTACAATATTTTGAGAGAGATTCTCTCGGCACCTGCCATCTTTAGTCACCTCCTTCAGCTTTTGTAAGGAGGATTGTTTGTTCTGTTTTCCACGAGTCTAAAGAGAGTGGAATGGTATTAATTGAAGTGTTTTTTTCAATGTATTGAGAAAGTGCAATATGCCTAGCTCTCTGTTGGTATGCCTTAGGAGTTGCAAAAGGCATGTATGTATGAATATATGTATGTATGAATATATATATATATGTATGTATGTATGAATATATATATATGTATGTATGTATATATATATGTATGTATGTATGTATGAATTAATAAAGGCTCTACTCTCAAAGAGCTTATAATCAATCTAGAGGGAAAGAATAGCCCTTGATGAAATAATCAGGCAACACAACCCCAAACTCAATTTAGGACAGAGACTTCCCTCGTTCTGATTCTGTTTCCTGTTTCTTTGCCACATCTTCACTGTCACCATCTGGAGAGTAAACTTGAACTTTCTCGTCCAATAAGTGGTCCCTTGGGTGTACAACGGCTCATTTCTCTTTATCTGCTGTGGCAGTACCTGCTCTTCATTAGGCAGTATGGCATTTGCAAAATACTTTTCATCGTGACAGAACATCATAAGTTAATTATTGACCATTAAGGACATTTAAAAGAATATATTTCAAACTAAACATGGTACCGGAGTTGCTAAATGCAGGCAATGAAGACTGAGGGGCAGGGAGGACTACAAGTCTTGGAGATGATGGAACCAGGCCACTGGCATTCATTCATTCATTCCTTCAACACGTAGGTGACAGAGAGGCAAAATCCATGAACGCAAGAACAGCCCTTCTTCCCCGACGCCTTTCCTTGCCAGCTAAATGGAATCCTATCCTGGGCCTTCAGGTACTCTACTTCTTCTGCTCCCTGCATAATTCCTGGACTTTTGTACAGTTTGAGTAAGGAGAGGAGGAGACGTAGCAAGGATGGGAGATGGTGAAAAGGAATAACAGTGTTTACAGGAAAGTTTACTGTGGGGAACTTAGAAACAATGGGAGCTATAAAACAGAGAAGGAGAAAGAGGATTTTCTAAAGTGTTAATTTGCATTTTGGATTGACAGTTTGTGTTCTCGAGGAAATGGTAACTTTGTGGATATGGCTACAGCTTTCACTGCTTCCGGCTCCTGGGCTGGGTATGTTTGGCCAGAATACTGCTCATACACTGTGACACATGGGTGCCAGCTTACATTCAGGTTGCATTTACTTTGAACCATGTGTGTGGAGGCGCCCGGCGAGGCATTAATATACATTAGTGATCAAGGCTGTCATAGTCTTCAGCCCCCAAAGAACTTACTTTCCAATGAAAAGGCAGTGATCTAGAAATGATCACAATAGGACTAAAGTTTGTAAGGACCTATGGTGCCTTTTACACACAATACCACTTATTCTTGAGATCAGTCCCATGAGATAGCATCATCAGTCCCTTCTAATAGTGAGAGAACAGTGCTCAGGGAGTCCAGGGTCTATTCAAAGAAGACATATATAAGTGATAGCGAGCTCAGATTCAAAATATAGGTTTGTCTGATTCCAAAGCCTTCACCTTCACAGTGGAAGATATTGTGTGGTTAAGCTGGGAAAGAACTGAGAGTTTAGAGCTAACCTTTGGGAGAGGCCGAGGTCATGGGTTGGAAGAGGAAAAGCTCATGGGAAGGACTATGTGAAGTGTTCAGGGCGTCTGGGAAATGCAGGACAAGCTTATAATACAAGGCGGTATAAAATATTTCTGAAAACCAAAGACTATAAAGTGACAATATCACATAAGAGGGAAAAAGAAAGGAAAATATGTGGTCAAGAATCCATTTATGGAAATGCTAATATTAAGGAGCTGGATTTCAGGAGTGTATGAAGCTCCATACCCCTGACCTCCCCACAAATGCAGTCTCTGCAAAGGCAATGTGTTGTGAGAAAAGGGTGTGCAACACTGATCCTTTATTCAGTTCAAAAAAATAAGATATTGCAAGGGTAATCACTAAAAAAGGATAAATTTCTGAATACTCAAACAATGAGCTTATTGGTAAGTATTTGAAGGAGGAAAGAAAAAGCCAGTTGAGATGAAGCTATTAAACAATGCCACTTGGCAGCACAATTCTGGGAGCCTCATTGATTTTGAGTTTCAAGTTGTGCTTCAGGACATGCCTTGTTTATAGTTCACACTATGAATAGTGCCCTCTAGAGGTGGGCAGTAGGGGACCCCTATAACTGTGTAACTTTGGCAGCAATGTCCCATAACAGCTGGCATGAAAACCCTATCATGAAAGAGTTTGCATGGTATTTAGAAATGTCACTGTGTGTCCCTATATATATATTTTTAATTATCTGGGCCTTGATGTAAATAAAATAAAGAGATTGAACTAGGTGAATTTAGTGATAATATCTAGGAACATTAATTCACATTTTTGTTTATAAATCTCTTTTTGCCGGAGTTTTGGCGTGGTAGGGGTCCGGAGCTGGTGGCCAAGAAAGAATTCTTGAGACGTCTTCAGTGCAAAAATGTGATTTTATAAAAGGACAGGACCCGTGGGCAGAAAGAGCTGCATGGGTTGGTGAAGAATGAATGGCTATATACTGTGGAGTTGAGGGAGGTAAAGGCAACAAGGAGGACTCCAGGAGGACTTTCACGTGCTAAAGGCAACTCATAAGATATTGGAGGCCTTGCTATTTTCAGGCTAAGGTGGTTTTCCCTCTAGTAAGGCACTAACATTAAGGCAGTTGGGAGTTCCTGAAGAAATGTCATAGTCTATATTTGTCTCAAGTATTGTCAATGGACTGCAAGTCATAAAGAAATTTAATTTTACTTGCCATTTTCTTCTTGTCTTTGTTCCCCACATCACTATGGAGCAGAGGGTAATGTTGGGGCTGCAGGAAACTGAGTCTATAGGTTTCTGGAGATTGGATTATTGATAAAATTGCCTTTTTCTTGTAATTTACTAAGATAGTTGTAAGCTCATGGAGACTCCTGTCCTGCAGGACTGTGATCACTATCAGTTAACCGTTTGTTTTCCCCTTCCCTTTGTTCTTGGGCAGCCAGGAGCACCTAAGGAGTGTCACACACACCCAGCCGGGGGGAGGGGGGACTTATGGGATGTCAGCTTGCCTTATGCTCCTCATTTTCACAAACACAACCTCATTTCATCTTAATAAAATATATAATGAAGTGCTACTATGTCAATCGTAGTATTTCATAATTTTATTTTTTCAAAAAAAAACACCCCCAAAGTTCAGCAAGTTTAATTTTCTTGACTCTAGCCAGACATCTAGTAACTAATTCCCCATGTGAAACCCTACACAGAAGGAGATGATATCTAGAAAACAGAGGATTGATGGGGCATTCCGATGTTCTTCCCCTGACCTATTTGCAGATATCGTCTAAACACATTCCTGTTTCCTAATGTAGAGAAGTACTCTTACTCATTAACCAGGGAGGGTTTTTATTTAAGGCCCGTAAGTTATTGCTATTAAAATGTTTGCAATCAAAGTTATAATTGGATTTCTGGTGTCCCTGCATCTGTCAGGATTTTCAAATCACATAAACAACAAATACCTGAATGTAAAGCCTTAGGGAAAATATCAAAGCAATTTAAATAGAAAAATATACCTTAAAGAATACTTCTTACTCTTCTTCTGATATCTCAGCTTGTGAATGATAAAATTTGGAAGCCATCTGAAACAGAGGCCAAGTGTTTGCCGCATAGGCAGTCTCACTTAGTGGAAGAAACAGAAGCATGTACAGCCGCTGTATCTTCATTTGAGTTGTTATAAGGCCTTGAGCAAGTGATTTAGGCTGGGGTTTCGAACAAGTGATTTAGGCTTTGTGTGATTCTGTTCGTTTTCTCCTACAATTGTTGTGATGATTAAGTGGGAGAAGTGTATGGAGTAACTGATACAGCATGGCAAATGGTGAACTCTGAATTAAGAATAGTCATTTTTATTAATATTAAAGGTTCTACAAGGAGATCTTTATTTGTTTTTAAGATTATGTATTTATTGTGAGAGAGACAGAATGCATGGGAGCAGGCAGCAGGCAGGTGGGAGGGGCAGAGAGAGGGAGAGAGAGAATCCCAAGGAGGCTCCATGCTCAGTACAGAGCCCAATGTGGGGCTGGATCCCATGACCACGAGATCATGACCTGAGCTGCTATCAAGAGTTAAACGCTTGACCAGCTGAGGCACCCTGTGCCTACAAGATCTTTAAACACATGTATTCATCTATTATATCTCAAGTATTGGTTAATTTTAAAACATTTTGGGGATGCCTGGATGGCTCGGTCGGTTAAGCGTCTGACTTTGGCTCAGGTCATAATCTCACAGTTCATGGGTTCGAGCCCCGTGTCAGGCTCTGTGCTGACACTGTGGAGCCTGGAGCCTGCTTCAGGTTCTGTGCCTCTCTCTCTCTGCCCCTTCCTTGCTCATGCTCTGTGTCTCTCTCTCTCAAAAATGAATAATATTAAAAAAAATTCTTTCAGTTTGATATTTATGATAATAAAGACATGTTTACCATGTGACTACCTAGAATACTGACCAAGTGTTACATGTTGCAGATTATTCTTGTAAAAATATGAGACAGCTAATTTAAATTCATACTATTGATTATAGATATGGAGACAAGGTTTATTAAAATTAAGTGATTGATTTGATTATATCAATTTGTGTTTAGGGACCTGTGGTCGATAAATTAGATCCACTGTTCCTTCCCTTCCATTGAGTTTTATGAGCTTTGATCAATAATTTGGACGCAGCTTTCTTTTAACATGCCTCCACTCAGTATAAACTGAACTGAATGACCTGGATATTAATAAAATGTTTCTGGCTTTCTAAGCTGTGGTTTTATTTTAAAAGGAATGAACATAAATGTTATTGAAAAATATGTATTCAAGTGAGGATGATTTAGGCTTAAATCCCAGTTTTGCTATTTATTGGTTGTGTGTTCAGACCAAGGTTACATGGCCTCCAAGCTTCAGTGTCATCGTTGGAATAACAATCAGTATTAATACCTAACTTAGCTTTGTTTGGCAGATTAAATGAAATAAATAATAATTTCATTTAAAAAAATTAGCACAGTATCTGGCATGTAGTTATGCCTCAATAATTGTTATCTTCATTATGGTTACTTTTATGTTTATTATTATGATTGTTTATTATTATGATTATTATTATTGTTCCGTGAGTTGGAATAGTTAGTAAATGTCTTTAGAAAATTTCTGAGAAAAGGTCTTCCACTTAAGAATTTTTATATTCTAGATAATAAACATTTATGTCCAAGTATATTTTTAGAGTATATTAAATTAGAACAGTAGTTTTTAGTTTCTTCTTTTTAGGTCAGGACAGTACCAAAAACAGCAAACAGAATAATCAAAGCCAAAGTAGTGCCATAAATTCAGAAAAATAGATGTCACATTCTTTAAAACCCTTTATTGAAATAAGATATTTGTAGCAGATCGTTATGAAGGCTTGGTAGAGCTTGGGCAGGAAAAAAAGATATAAATGCTTTGCAAAATTACTGCTTCCCCAATTACTGGAGGAAAACTAGAGTTTTCCATGAGCAGAAAGTCAAGGCACATAACGTTGCTGACATGACTCACGTTGGCAGCTTTTGGGTCTCAAAATGCTTCTCATTTCCTTGGCTGAGAGGAGAATATTATGAGGTAAGAATGCACTGAAATTACGAAATTACAGTTTTTCATGCGAGTATAAGGAGTTGGCAGAGGGGAAGTAAGGAGAAGGCCAATTCCAACTGTGCCAACGCTTTGGCCACCCAGCTTCAACAACTAGGAACTAGCAAAAGCACAGGAAGTCATTTCTCTAACACAAGGATAATTGCCCTGAAAGGGAACTTGTGTTTTCAGCAGTTCATGCCAGTGGTTCTGAGGGTAAATAGAATCAATAATACTAGCAACATAGTAAGTGCTAAATGAGCCCTTAATGAATTGAAAACAGACTAGAAAGCCAGCTATCAAGACATAGTCGAGAACCAGGGAGGGAAGGAAGAAAATAATCATATCACCAATGAAGCACAAGTTGCTATTATATTTCTTTAGTTGACTTGACATCCAATTTATTTTTAAAATTATAATGCAGTATATTTCCACAGTGTGAAATTGGAAAATGCAAAAAAGAAAAAAAAACATGATTTAAAAGAGTAGTATGTAATTTTTCACCTTAAAAAATGATTCAAAAGGTAGTAGAATGTAATTTCTAATGTGGCGAGGCCATTTTCTAGGCTTATGACCTCAAGTGACTTAACAAAGCCTTTTTAAGCCTCTGTTCCCTCATGTGAACAATTATAACTCCTTCTTGTTAGTGTTTTGATGGGGATAAATGAGATGATATATAGGCTTAACACAACACATGGAACATAATAATGGAGTATTAAAATTGGTAGCTTTATTTTATTTTATTGTATTTATTTTTTTAGAGAGAGAGCAGGGGAGAGGTGCAGAGGGAGAGAGAGAAAATCTTAAGCAACCTTCACTCTCAGCACGGAGCGGGGCTCGAGCCCATAACCCTGGAATCATGACCTGAGCTGAAATCAAGAGTCAGACACTCAACTGACTGAGCCATGTAGGCCCCACAAAATTGGAGCTTTAATATCGAAATATTATATTTTGTAAATATGTATTCAGTCTTTTTTCCATTGTATGGGTGACTTCAGCTTTCAGAATTCATTTTCTTAGGTATAAAGTTATATATCCTGCTTTTCCCATGTTTATCATAAGCACGTTCAACCATCAACAAAACCTCTTCATAAATATCACTGAATGGCTACATAATATCCTATCATAACAATTTACCAACTTTTCATAAATTATGTCCTATTGATGAAAATTTAGATTTTTTTTTCTTCTCACTCTCCCATAAGTAAGACTACATGAAGATTTGTCCATCACCTGGCCATTAATGAGTCTTCTAATACCCTGATCCTAGTAACTTCCTCTACTCAACTTACCTCCATCCTTTCAAACACTTCACTGGGGAGGGGAGGGGTGTGATAGATTCAATTTTTAGTCCTGCCTCTGAATGTCATTTGACCTTACTTGGCTCTGATTTTTTTCCTCTGTAAAATGAGGGACCAGGTGATCTCTAGGTCACTCCCAAGCCTACCATTCCACTAATTTTATGTTTTTGAAATTTTTCTATAAAAGAACAGGTAAAGGGGTGCCTGGGTAGCTCAGTTGGTTAAGTGTCTGACTTCAGCTCAGATAATGATTTCACTGTTCAGGAGTTCAAGCCCTTCATCAGGCTCTGTGCTGACAGCTCAGAGCCTGGAGCCTGCTTTGGATTCTGTGTTTCCCTCTCTCTCTGCTCTCTCCCGCTCATGCTCTCTCTCTTCCTATCTGCCTCTCTCTCAAAAATAAATAAACATTAAAAAAATTTTAAAGGAACAGGTAAAATAAAAGATCATTAGCTTTCAAGTCATCAATTCCACTTATTACTGCCCCTCATGCATGTGACTAGATGACAATACCTTGACCAGATGGCCTTCTGAGGATCATTTACCCCCTTATTCCCATCGATATGCCGGGTTGACTCATTGGGATCCTACCCGCCCCACCCCCCACCCCACGACCCTTCCCACCCCCAACTTTCCCCCGGCTCATTGGTCATGTGAAATGCTAAGGCTGACAGTCAACCAGAGGCTTATCCCACTGAATCACAGCCTACAGCCTGGAGTGATCTGGTCCCTGCTTTCATCTCTGACCTCTGCTCAAGCTGTGCTCTTAAGCACACTCCAGCCACATCACTCTTTTTGGGGGCTTTTGTTATGACAACCCCTTTCTTATCACAGGACTTTTTTTTTATCTGTCTTCCTGTGTCTGTTGTGTCATTCATTCTCCCCCAACTCTTTGCATGACTACCTCTTTATTCTCTCTCTCTCTCTCTCTCTCTCTCTCTCTCTCTCTCTCTCTCTCTCTTTGGTCTCTCCCACTGGAATACAGCTGTCTTATTCAACACTGTGTCACCAGCCTCTACTATCCCCTATTATGGTACTTTTTTTTTTTTTGCCTTCAATAAATATTTTCTAGTGAAATTCTGCAAAGAAACCAGTAATCAAGGAAACTGAACAACAAGAACACACCTCATCTCACCCTTGTTCCAAGCTGAATAAAATAAGGAATCAGGAGTGTTTTAATATTCATTAAATGTTAGTTTGCTTCCTACCCAGCCCTCACCGTTGTGCTTATGCCCAGAACACCTAGTAAATCAGCCTTTCACTTGGTAGAGGATGAACTGTAGAGAATGGATTTCAACAGAGATGAAGTGGGGACGATCATAGCAATCTTTAGAGTGCTGAGGTGATTTATAGGTACAGACTTCTTCTAGATTACCGGCTACCCAATTTCAACTGGGCCCCTTCTAATATTCCCGCCCGAGAAAAACACCACCGTTCTGGATGCACTGTCAATATTGAATACCACACCGAAAGGTGGCTTTGAAAAATGCACACATCTTCAACATTAACAATGCAGGTAGCTACATCAAGAGAATTGCCTTTTTGCACTCAGTCCTGCTTTTCTTGAAGAAAACAAAACTGTTTCATGTTTACACTGGAAATCTACTTTTTTCTACGCCCTCCAAATTTAGGTTTAGCTTCTCTCTTCCAAAGAATTACTTTTTGCAAGTTGCAATATTGTATTGGTTTTGATCTGTTATTAATAGTAACTTAAAAGAGACAAAAATCAATATTGAACACTGGCCATTGCCCAACCACCATATATCGTTCACCTCATTAAAATCAGACCACAGAGACTATAATGGACTCTAGCTTCAGAGTTTACCATCAGGCAAGGAAGCGCTTTTGTTCTGAGGTCAAAAAATTTCATTCATGCTGCAAATCACTGTGCTTGCAGGCACTGTATAAAAGGCTGTGTATGTTTATCAAGGATTTTTGGATGGCTCCTGCTATCTGTGTATGTGCCAGAATCTTTGAAGAGAGCATTGTTCTTGTGCAGTGAATTCCAGTTCAGGAAAGAGAACATTCCTTCTCAAAACAACTCCTTTAGAACCAAGCCTCTGTGTACTATTTTTAGACTGACGTTGAGCTTTTCATGCACTCGTGTGTGTGTGTGTGTGTGTGTGTGTGTGTGTGTGTGTGTGTGTGTGTGAGCGCGCGCCCGGGCGTACCCGCGTGTGTATCTTTTTCCTGAAGTTTTGCCACTCTGTCCCCAGGATAGCCTGTTTGCTTGCTCATGGGTGAAAATGTGTCAAAAACTGTCGTGGTTCCAAAGCATCCCCATCTTTCTCAGTTTTCTTCCAGTTCCCACTTCCTGTTATTTTCATCCAGAGTGCCTCAAGTTGAGTGCCAATTAAAATGGAGAGGACATTTTAAGGTTCAGAGAGGCAGCCATTTTCACCACCTTTGTAAACACGTGTCATTTTCATTGTACATGGAAAAGCTCAGAGACCATTTTCCACTGTGCCATCCGGAAGGGGCTGGTCTGGCTTCCTTGGCCACGGATTTTACCAGTTGCTACCAATAAGGAATCATTTTGTGATGTCTCCAGAATTTGAAACCCTCTGGCACTTTGAATTGGGCTTTTAAAAGTCTTTTTGCAATGCCTGCCAAAAGTGAACTTGTGTTTAGAGAGCCAGTGTTTCATTTGCAATTGAAAGAGACAGACCTATCTTTGAATGTGGTCTTTAAGGGGAGGGAAAGAGCAAAAGGATAGGGCAAAAGTTGGAAGGGAAGAAACTCAAGGAAGAGTCCCTTTAGCTGTGAGTAGACATTGTGAATGGCTTTTCTTAGAATTGCTACTGTTCTTTAATTTCTCTGCTTAGCACCTGTCATGGATCACTTGGCCTATGATTGTGGGTGTCTGGAAGTCAAAGTTGTAAACCAGGTCACTTAAACTCAGAATTTAGCTGGTGGCTCTTTCACATTTGTAAGCAAGAATATTACTCCCCTCCTCACTGAGCTAGCATGAGGACTGACCTTTCATGGATCACAAGAAGGAAGTCTGGCTTCTCAGAGATGTCAGACTGGTTTTGACATAAAAGACTTTGCCAACAGACCTCTGGGCAGAAGCAGGAATACTCCATTGGCAGGAGAAAGCACAGAGCATGGCAGCGGTAGAAATACAATGAGGTTAAAGGTAAAGGGGATTGTGAGGTGGCTAGGTATGGGGTAGAGAAAGGGATGTAGGCTAGATTAAGGAAATTGAAACATAGAGCAAATGGATTACACTCCATCAGAAGTAATGTGTTGTTTTCTCCAAATGTGTACCTAGGAAGGGTGGGGCCTTTCCAACCATTTTTAAGGTTATATATTTTTCAGGCTTTTACTATCGTAAAATAATACTAGCAGGAAGGGGGACAATAAGACATGTAGAGAAGGTACTGCAGGGAAGCCCATATTTTTTTTATGTTTATTTATTTTTGAGACAGAGGGAAACAGAGCATGAGTTGGGGTAGGACCAGAGCGAGAGGGAGACACAGAATCTGAAGCAGGCTCCAGGCTCCGAGCTGTCAGCACAGAGCCTGACACGGGGCTCGAACCCCACCAACGGTGAGATCATGACCTGAGCAAAAGTCGGGCGCTCAACCAACTGACCCACCCAGGCACCCTGGGAAGTACAGTTTTTAAAACCAGTTATATATACCACCACAAGTCAGAGAAGTAGTTTGGCTCTGCCTCTAATTACCTTGATGTTAGAACCTGATCTTTAAGGGAGGTGGTCCATTTAGATAATATGCATAAGAAAACACTGGGCTAAGGAGGCAGGTAGACATCTGCAGAGGTGACTGCCAGCTTCACCCTCTGGACCTTAGGATCTTTGCCTCCTGAGAAATGCGGTATAGTGGAAAGAAAGCTTTGAGCTTCTTTCCAAAAATAAGCCGGACAACTGGATTAACATCCTGACTCATATGCTCAACATCTGTGTGATCACAGGTGGATATTTCAACTCTCTGAACCCAATATCCTTCTCTTTGGAGGAAGATAATAAATGCCTGTTTTACAGGAATAGGTGGGATGAATTAAAAAGGAATTTACAGTGTCTGGCATAAGGTGGGGGCTAAGTAAATGATAGTTATTATCTGTCTAATGAGGGGCTGAATGAATCTTGTGATTCTTTCAAGCCCCTAGAACTTTCTCATTTCATGGATCATTGAAAGTGATTTAAAATTGTTGAATATGAGTATATGCACTACCATGATATAGCACATACTTATATCTTCTTATTTTTAGTAAGACTATTCTCCTTTTGCTGTTTTCACTGGTTCATTTCAAAAAGAAAGAAAGAAAAGAATCATTGGGCCACATTAAAACAATTGCCCGGAGGGGTACCTGGGTGGCTCAGGCAGTTAAGTGTCCGACTTTGGCTCAGGTCATGATCTTATGGTTCATTGGTTCGAGCCCCACGTCAGGCTATGTGAGGACAGCTTAGAGCCTGGATCCTGCTTCAGATTCTGTGTCTCCCTCTCTCTCTACCCCTCCTTCTCTCTCTCTCTCTCTCTCTCTCTCTCTCTCTCTCTCTCTCTCAAAAATAAATAAACTTAAAAAAAAATAATAAATGAATAAATAGTAAACATTTACTCCCCTGCCTCTCAACATTGGAAGAATGCTAATACAATTTGAGAATGACTTTTAAAACCAGAGTGGAAATTAAAGTGCTTTGTTGTTGCTTTTCTGGATGTGCCAATTAGGATCCTTCTGATTCCAAGGACAACTGAAAAAGGAATAAAAAATAAGAAAAATTGTGATTTCATATAAAAGGAAACTGAGAGGGACAGGCTTCAGGCTTGGTGGGGCAAATAGTTCAACAGTGCCATCAAAGAGTTGGGTTTTTAACATCTCCCTGTGTTGATATAGATCTTCTGAAGCAGTCCAAGGCATCCCATCCCCAAAAGGCAATGTCAAGAAGAAAGAGGGAGAATATCTTTCTTACCAGCAAGTAGATTTTCACAGAAAGCTGAAGCCACATTCACCTGAGCTGAGTCCTATGCCTGTTCCTGAAGCAATAACTAGGGAGGGCCATAGAAGTACCTTATAACCAATCAGACTTAGACAGGTCTGTGTCTCTGTGGGGGAGGGGTGGATAGCTTAACAGTGATGTAGCTGTGTCCAGAGAAAAAGAATCAGGGAAAGTATAGTGGATGGACATCCCAACAGTGTCCGATATAATACGATTCTTAGAATTTAATTTGATACTCTCACCGAAAACATAAAAATAAATAACGCTTCGCATATTCCAAACCAATATCCGTGGGCCGTGGATGCTCTAATTATTTGGGAGCATTGTGAAGTATCTAGGACTTTTCTTGATCTTGTTGTCAATACTGAGATTTTTGTTTATTGCTCATTTCCTTTTGTTTCTTTCTTAAAACTAGAATTCACGGAGCTTACCCCTTGTTTTTTCTAAATGTTTATTTGTTATTTTTGAAAGAGAGAGAGAGCACGAGCAGGGAAGGGGCAGAGAGAAGGGAACAGAGGATCCAAAGCGGGTTCTGAGCTAACAGTAGCAGCCCGATATGGGGCTTGAATTCACGAACCATGAGATCACGACCTGATGTGAAGTCCCATGCTCAACCAACTGAGCCACCCAGGTGCCCCTCCAATATCTTTTAATACAAGCATAGTGTCAGGGGTGTAGTTTTACAGTAAGAGCACCTGGAATGTGGGCTTGGTGACAGTGAATATAAAAAGACATTCCTTTAGCAAGTATTGCAGAAAGGGCGGCACAGACACAGAAATCCACTGAGCAGCCTAGGTTCTATGCTTCGCCATCAGGTTTAGAGAGTTGTGGTTTCACCTCATTCCCTGAAATAAGATAGTTACGATTTGGTAGAGCATAGACAAGGAAATTACACTGTGTAGGGGCAGGGATTTGGGTGGGTATGCTTTTGTCTATCCCCAGGGAGCATTTATATTTTACTTCTAATAAAAATATCAGAGGTTTGGGGAACCTGGGTGGCTCAGTCGGTTAAGGGTCCAACTCTTGACTTCAGCTCTGGTCATGATCTCACCTTTTGTGAGATTGAGCCCTCCGTCAACCTCTGTACTAACAGTGCCCAGCCTGCTTGGGATGCTCTCTCTCCCTCTCTGTTTGCCTCTCCCTTGCTCACGCACACACACTCTTTAAATAAATAAATAAATAAATAAATAAATAAATAAATAAATAACACATATCAGAGATTATTCATTGTGCGTCACTGCTACCTTTTCCTAGGTTCAGTGTATAGGTTGATATTGGACATTTGCTTTCACTGCTTTCTAAACTTAATGAGACTGTGGCCCTTTTCATTACCCATTTTTTACTGTTGAACTGTCAGCTTTTCTTTACATGGTCAGCCAAAAAGACAAAAAGTACATCAAAGCCACTGATGTCTTTGTAAAAAAAAAAAAAATTTGAAATTATTCTTGACAATGAAATACTAGGTCTACTACTGTATGACAACTCCAGATACCTGAAATGTGTTTTTGTGATATTCTTGTGTATGTGAAAGAGGGAAGGAGACACATACTAAAGCAATTAACGTGGGCTAGGCTCTGTGTTAAGTATTTTGAAAACAGTTATATAATCCACTGACTCTCAGGGTTAGTATCAGACAATGTTAGTGGCCCACCAAATAGTCTTCTCTTTCCTGTTCCATTTCTAATGAAATCCATGTGTCCAGCTAACAGAATTTACTTTCCAGACTCTTTTCCCTCTAAGTGGCCATGGTGGTATAGAGTACTTGCCAGACAAAGAGAAATCTGCTAGAAGGTTCTGGAAAAACTGTGGCTTTCCTCATGTAAGCTCTTTCTCTTCTAGCTCCTCTTATTTCCTTTTACCCTCCCCCATCTGTGATATAATTATGTGAAGTGTTTCCTCTATATTCATTGAGAGTTAGATCAGATAATACCGTAACTATTCTTTCAGCCATCAAGCATACTTTAGGAAATTTAGGAGGAGACCAAAGTCTATCATATATGTCCATATTTTTGCTGATCATGTTTTTCTTCCTTTTGTTATATTCCAAGCTTCATTCTTTTATTGTTTCCTTTGTGTTTAGGAAATTTCCTTTTGCCAGACTTTTGGGGTAGGTGTAATGGTAAAAAATTCTCTTCGCTTTCTTTCATCTGTGAATGTCTTTATTTCCTCTTCCTTCCTGAAGTGTATTTTCACTGGCAATAGAATTCTGAATTGACAATTCTTTTCGTTAAAGCCTAGGAAAATGTCTTGACTTTTTGTTTTTTTCTGGCATACAAAATCTCGGATGTGAAAGTGTTTTCATTTTCAGTTGTTTTCCTCTTTAAACAAAGGTACCTCTGGCTCTCTGGCTTTTTTCAAGATTGTTTTTTGCCTTCAGTTTTTAGACATTAATTACATTATTTGGGGGCATGAATTTCTTTGGGCTTATCCTGTTCAGCATCTGATCAGCTTCTTGAGTTTGTAGGTTGAATGTCTCTTGCCAGATTTGGAAAGTTTTCAGCCATTGTTTCTGTGAGCACTTTTTTACATTTTCCTTTCATTTTCATCTCCTTCTGGTACTTGATGACATCACTGTTCGGTGTTAAGTTGTAGTCCAATAGGTTCCTAAGGCTCTGCTCATTCTTTTCAGTTTAATTTCTCTCTGTCGTTCAAACTGAGTAATTTCTGTTATTCATCTTTCAGTTCACCGATCTATCCTCTAACCTCTGCTGTCTACTATTGAGCCCATCCACTGAACATTTTATTTGTTATTCTATTCTTCAATTCTAAAATTTCCATTTGGTTCTTCTTTATAACTTTTATTTCTTTGCCAAGGCTTTCTAGTTTTAATTTATTTCGTTTGTGTGTATGATAACTTGCTGAAGCACTTTTAACATGGCACTTAAAAATCTTTGATAAGTCTAGCATCTCTTCCTCTCTTGGGATTGGCATTGATTTTTTTTTTTTAATTTAGTTTGAGATCTTCCTAGTTCTTGCTATGATGAGATTTTTTTTTTTAAATGGAAGTCTGGGCATGTTTATAGTAGAAAACCCTGGATCTTATTTAAACCTTCTGCCTAAGCTGACTTTCTCTGACATCACTCTGACATATCCGGGAAGAAGAGAATGTCGTCACATTACTGTCAAATGGAGTCAGAAGTTCAAACTTCCCACTCATTTTCCTAGCAGTAATAGAGTAGTGTTCCCTATTACTGTTGGATTGGGATGGGAGATCTGATCTCCCACGTGGTCTCCACTGACACTGTAGAGGCAGGAACCTCATTACTTGCCTTTGGGGATGAAAGTCCCGCTCCCTAGTTGTCCTTTTTTGACACTGCCCAGCAGGTGTTCAGAGGGCTTCGTTATAGCCTGTGTGGGTGGAAGCCTATGTTCCTCTCTTGGCTCTTGCTGTTAGGAATGGGGCTCCCGTTCTTCTTGTGATGTTCAGCTGGAGTAGAGTGGGGATTGTATGAAGTGTTCTGTCTTGCTAGGCTGCCCCTTTACTTGAACTTTGGTTAAAGCAAATAAGCTTTTGTTGTTTTTTTGTTGTGGTTTGTGGTTTTTGTCTTTTGTCTACACTCACTGGTGTTTCTAGGTTGCTAGCTTCTTCAGCTCTAGGTGTAGGGTACATGAGAAACCCCGAGAAAGTCACAAGAAGGTCATAACTTGGATTTTGAAGTCCCTAGGCAATCTTTATTCTTTCCATCCTTTGGTTTTCCCACATTTATTTTATATATTATGCCCATGCTTTTTATTGTACTTAATAGGGGATAGGGAAAATTATTTCTACTCTATATTCCTGGAATCAGAAATTGTTCAAGAAGGTACATTTTTAATAAGCATCTCAGGTGATTCTGAAGCAGGTGGCTATGGGCCACACTTTGAGGAACATTTTACAGATAATGGAACTGAGGTCCAGAGACACTAACCCAAAGATACAGATGTCAAATACTCAAGTTGCACAACACCAAGTCTAAACTAGGACCCATGTGTCCTAGTTTCCCTTCCAATGCCATTTCCTACTCTTAATGCTAAATAAAGCTAGTAAGAATACCAAAAGAAATTAAAGTACCAATTTTACTGATAGTTGTACGAAGATCAAATAGTTTGCCTAAAGGTAATGCATGGGCTTAAAGAAAGTAGAGGCAGAACTTTTCTGATTCACTTGGTTCCCACAATCTGCAATGTAATTTCCACTGAGGAGGATTCCAGGCAATTGTTCCAAGATGAGGCATTGTCTGCTAATGAAAGAATAGTTCTTGGAAATAAAAGTCTGTGCAGTCTATTGAGGGTGCTGCACACAGCCTGGATCGTCTGACTCATACATAGTGAAGCTCTTCCAGTTATGTTAATACTCATTTGGCAGCTGCCTCTATAATTGCCTAAGTCAGTTGGTAGACATGAAGGAAATGTTAATTCTCTGCAAATATAGTTATTCATAACTTGGTGTCAATTGTATCATCCTCAATAGAGACAGCTCTTCAGATGTCACTGCCATTAGGGGCAGGAGGTCTGTATTTAGTCGGCTTTGGGGAGCCCTTGAACTCCCTAAAGGGAAATCTGGAAGGACAGGAAATGGTGTGAGACTGAAGGCAGCATACAAATACATCTAATGAAATATGGGCATCCTTCAGTGGCTGCCTTTCATTTGACTGTTCCCATGCACAGGTTGTAGCAGATGGCACTCTCATGGTTTCCATCAATGTGGAAATGTGATGAAGAAGGGGAGGAGAAAAATGGATGAGAAAAATAACACCAATCTGCACAGCTGAAAATAATTATGATTACGTAGCTAATGACCCAGGGAATTAGACAAAGCCAAACTCATTGGAACTCAGGCCACATGCAGGCAGATGTCACAACTTAATGACAAAAGACAAATTGCTTTATGTCCTATAGTAACTCATGATGAGGACTTGTGATTCTCTTTTTTGTTAATTGAAATATAATTGACATACAATATCCTATTAGTTTCAGGTGTACATCACAGGATCATTTTTGATATTTTTAAGCATTATGAAATGATCCCCGCAATGTCAGTTATCATCTGTCACCATGCAAAGTTATTAAAATACTATTGACTATATTCCCTATGCTGTACATTTCATCCCCATGACTTATTTATTTTATAACTGGAAGTTTATATTTCTTAATCCCTTTCCCCTAGTTTGTCTGCCCTCCAAACCTTCGTCGCTGTGTAACCAACAGTTTATTTCCTGTGTCTATGAAACCATTTCTGTTTTCTTTTATTTAGCCATTTGTTTTGCTTTTTAGATTCCACATTTAAGTGAAACTGTATGGTATTTGTCTTTCCTGGTCTGACTTATTTCACTTATCATAAGACCTTCTAGGACCATCAGTGGTGTTGCAAATGGCAAGATTTCATTCTTTTTTATGAGTGAGCAATATTTCATATTCAAATATAGTATATACATATCTCATATTTATATATAATAAATATATATGATCATTCCATTATATATATCACATATATACATTGTATGTATCTCACATCTTCCTTATTGCTCCTATGAATGGACACTTGGGTTGCCTCCATATCTTGGCTATTGTAAATAATGCTACAATAAACAGAGTGGTGCATATATCTCTTCCAACTGGTGTTTTCACTTTCTTTGGGTAAACACCCTGAAGTGGAATTGCTGAATCATATGGTAGTTCTACTTTTAATATTTTGAGGAAACTCCTTACTGTTTTCCGGAGTGACTGTACCAATATGCATTCCTACAAACTGTGTCCAAGGGTTCCTTTTTGTCCACATCTTTGCCAACACTTGTTATTTTTTTTTTCTTTTTGATAATAGCCAGTCTGACAGGTGTGAAGTGATACCTCATTGTGGCTTTGATTTGCATTTCCCTGACGATTAGTGATGTCATACATCTTTTCATCTGCCTGTTGGCCATGTGTACATCCTCTTTGGAAAAATGTCTATTCAGATTTTCTGCCTATTAAATTTTTTTTTTTTATTTGAGAGGGAGAGAGCAAGCAGGGGTAAAAGGCAGAGGGAGAGAGGGGAGAGAGAGAGAGAGAGAGAGAGAGAGAGAGAGAATATTAAGCAGGCCCTATACTCAGTGTGAAGCCTGTTGCACGGCTTGATCCCATGATCCTAGGATCATGACCTCAGCCATAATCAAGAGTTGGACACTCAACCGACTGAGCCACCCAGGTGCCCCTGTTTTGTTTTGTTTTTTGTTTTGTTTTTGACACTAAGTTGTGGAATTTCTTTATATATTTTGGATACTAACACCTCATCAGATGTATGGTTTGCAAATATCTTTTCCCATTGAGTAGTTGGCCTTTTTTGTTGTTTGTTCTGTTGATAGTTTCTTTTCCTGTGCAGGAGCTTGTTGGTTTGATATAATCCCATTTACTTATTTTACCTTTTTTTGTCTTTGGCTTGAGGAGAATGGTCCAAAAAGTATTGCTAAGACTGACGTCAAAGAGCTTACTGCCTGTATTCTCTTATTGGAGTTTTATGGTTTCAGGTCATACATTCAGGTCTTTAATCCATTTTAATTTGTTTTTGTAGTGGTGTCAAATACTGGTCCAGTTACATTCTTTTGCATGCAGTTTTCCTAACACCATTTATTGAAAAGACTTTCTCCCCACTGTAATTTTTGTTCCTTTGTCATAGATTAACTGATCATATATGCATGGGTTTATTTCTGGGCTTTTTATTCTATTCCATCGACATATGTGTCTTTTTTTTTTTTTTAACGTTTATTTATTTTTGAGACTGAGAGAGACAGAGCATGAACAGGGGAGGGTCAGAGAGAGGGAGACACAGAAAGAGAAGCAGGCTCCAGGCTCTGAGTTGTCAGCACAGAGCCTGACGCGGGGCTCAAACTCATGGACCGCGAGATCATGACCTGAGCCGAAGTCGGCCGCTTAACCGACTGAGCCACCCAGGCGCCCCATATATGTGTCTGTTTTAATAGTACTATATTAATAGGATGACTGGAGCTTTGTAGTATAGTTTGAAATCAGGGAGTGTGATATGTCCAGCTGTATTTTTCTTTCTCAAGATTGCTTTGGCTGTTTGGGGTCTTTTGTGGTTCCACACAAATTTTAGGATTCTAATCTAGTCTGTGAAAAATGCCATTGCTATTTTGATGGCAGTTGCATTAAATCTGTAGATTACTTTGGAGGGTGTGGGCATTTTAATGATGTTAATTCCTCTAATCCATGAGCATGGACTATCTTGCCATTTATTTGCATTGTCTTCAGTCTCTTTCATCATTGTCTTATAGTTTTCAGAGTGCAGGCCTTTCAAGTCCTTGGTTAAATTGATGCCTAAGTATTTTATTCTTTTTGATGCAAAGAAATTATGGTTCCTCTTTCCAAATCCCTATCTTAGAATAAAATCATAAGGAGCCCCATGTCATGAGTATCTTTTCATTTTGAAAGAGAATTTAGCTAGCAACAGTTTTGGATGCTTAAAAAAAAGTGAAGACATTTTAGTAAACATTACCTTGATATTTATTTTGACCTACAGGAATGGTAAGCAGCAACCCACAGGATGTGGAAGACAGCCATTCTGCCACCAAAACGTAGATTATGCATTCCTTGGAGGAAAGGGTCACATCATATACTTTTTTTGTGGTCACTTAAAAGCGTTTATTGAGATTCTGCTGTGTATGTGCCCCTGCCTACCAACTTGTATTAGAAAGATGAAAAAGACACTACCCTTCCCCCCACACCACTAGAGTTTTGCTCACCGTATGGGTACACTTTGTTAATATTGATTCATTGTGCATGACTGATTGCTCTTCCCTGCATATACTCTCCTGAGGTTGCTAAAATTCTCACTGCCTTCCATTAAAGCTGTGACAGCTAATATTCAAATGCTGGTGGTTGGAGTATTCATTCTTTGATTCACTCATTCAGTTATTCAGCAAATCTCTATTGAATACCTGTTATGTTCCAGGCACTGTATTTGGCCCTAGGTATAAACTAGTGAACACACTTTTAATATTAATATATCATTATGATTATATGATATATTAAGCTATGATATGTTTGGAAAATTAATAGTGCAGGAAGAATAACAATCTTATTGTTTAGAAATCACTGGCGGAATTATTGACTGTTCAAAAGGTTTGTGAGAAAGAGATAATAGTATGAGTGTGTCAACTAATGTATTAGCCAGTTAGGGGGGGATTGTAAAGCAGAAGTCATTAATATCTTGAGTCCTAAAAATTATGTTTTTAAAAAAATGCATTTGGGGAGCAGATAGCTCAGAAGTTTGGCAATGAAAGAGCAAACATTTTAAGTCCATGTAATTGGTTGAAATCCAGCCAAAATTGATAACAAATGCAACTCTTCCCCATCTGCTGGTTTATGTTAATGAGTCGGTGATCTCATTTAGTTTGCTAGGAGACAGGTGTCTATATTGCTAAAGCAGCTATTCAGTTGGCACCTAGCCCTAGTCTCAGGCAAAGTCTTGAATCTAGCTATGGGGTAGGACTCAGCTTACAATATGGTCCCAAGAATCCCAGGACAGGACAGCAAAGCTAGAACTGAAAATGACTGTAGGTCTGTATCCAGTCTGTCCAAGAACTGAATCAGCCGTGGCAGATAAGATTCCAATCAGTTGTGCATACATTGTCTGATTCCTAGAGTTGAAAGTCTGCCAAGCAGAGAGCTCTGATAGAAATTTTTGCTAGAGACAATCAAACCCAAATACCAAGACCAAGCCTGATTGGGTGGTACCTTATTTCCTTCTCGAACTTTCATGATTTTCCAGAAAACAAGAGTATGCAAGTATTTTTTTTAAACGCTTGTAAGGATAAGATATCACAGATGGAATATCACAGTTAGGAAAAACCCTAACCTTTAATGTGTACCTGTTATTGATAAATAGAGGAGTGAAGGAGAATACAGACTATGAAATTGGAGCAGAGCTTCGGTTCAAATTCTCCCATTGTCACTTATTTGTGTAATTCTGTGAAAGTTACTTAACTTTTCTGGTTCTCATTTCTTCCATCCATAAAATGGAGATAATAGAATTACCAAGTTCATAGAAAATTGTTACGAGGATTGAGTTAATGCATATATTTAGAACAATACCTGGCATATAATAAAGGTTTTGCACAAATTATCTCATACTACTGTGTGCCAAGAATTATACTGATTCAATGAAAAAAATCCTCACGTTATTGAATTCTGGCATCAGGTATTATGTGCTGCCACTTCATAGATGAGGACACTGAACTTCAGAATGGTAAATGATAGGGAGGAATTAAGGTGGCTTATTGAGTCTTTCTAATGCTAAACCAAGATCTTGCTACCATAGTTAGTTGCTTGAGATCACACCACAAGTAAGAGACCAGGGATTATAATGCAAGTTTCCTGGTTCTCATTTGAATGTACCTTTCATGCATTATGTGAACCATAATTAGAGAAACACAGTAATTTCCAATTTCTAATTTTGTTTAGTAAAAGGAAAAATATATATAATTTAGTAAGGAGTGTTTAATTTTATGATTTTTATTATAAACAATGATTAATGGCCAGAAAGATTTAATTCTTAAAGAAATATTAATAATAAATATTAATTAAGTATTAATTGCTACTATGTAGCAAGTATGATGCTTAATCCTGGGGTCAGTGGAGTAAATAGTACAGGTAAGATAATTCCTGGAAATTTTCTAATAAATTCTAATTACTCAGATTATTTTTTCTTTCACCACATTCTTTCACAGTTTTTACCAGCTTGAGAAAGTGGTTCTGATTCTACTTATAAAGAAAAAATTATACTTGCCCATAACAATTTGATAGCAGCTATAACCATAATCTGTAAAAACTGATCATCAAGGCACTTAAAGGAAGAGATTGTTTTAATTATTCTTCTATTGGACTTGGTTTATTAAGATTTGCACACATTCATGATCCACTCACAAATGAGTAAAATGCCTAGTGGTGCTAGGACGATATCTCCATGACTTTAAGAGCTTCCCAAAGAGGTAGACCATAATGAAGGCATTCATTAGAGGTCTATGAACCAGGGAGATGGCACACATTGAAGTTCCCACATCATCATTCATACTGATCTGATTAACTCTCCCAGTTTCATTTCCAGAGTGCAAAGATCAGGAGTTTTGGCAACCATCTGGGTAACAGGAGTCCCTCCCCAAGGATCTTGTAAATTTCTGCCCATATGTTCCCTGCAAAATTGCACTGCCTACAGCTTTCTTCCCACCGCTCATGTCTGCAAAGACGACGAACCAACCAGATCTTGTGACAGGGCCCTTCAGCCTTCCAGCAGTATGCCAATGTTGTCATTCCTCACTGGGACATATACCTGACTCTTATTGATAGTGTGAGCACTGAGAATTGTAGCCAAGACCATTAGACATGAGAAGACGTTGTCTGACACTAAACTTACAATACATAGAGCCATTAAAAAAGGAGTTTGTATATAAAAGGCACCAAAATATAGTGCCCCTTCTATCTTACAGTACAACACCTGGGAAGCAACCTTTAGGAACATAGAGTCTGATATAATTCTCTCCAACTGGGGAACCTCCAGGGAGAAAAAAGATACAACATTGATTTATTTGGATTATCATACAAATGCCATTTTTAACAACCTCAAATCAAGGGTTGACTCATGGAATTATGCTTATTAAAATGATAGCAATCCCAGGCAGGGCTTCCCTTATCTGATTTCCCTAAATCCCAAGATAGCCCTTGGTAGAAATGTCTTATACTTGTCAGCATCTTTCATCAACTGAATAATAAATGAAAGTTTCCCTCTTCTGAATAACTCAAAGGAGCATGTGCTTAGAGATTCTACATGCTCCCCTTTTCTCTAGTTTTCAGTCTGAGCTAGAATATTTATCTCCTTGCATTCATCAGAAGATATATATTTGAAGGGTGTTCGATCATGGCAGTAAACATTGAATATTTAACTCATTTTTGAGAGCGGAAAGATACAGACTTCTTCTCTTTAAGAATATTCTTCTAAAGATTTTGTTTACAGCCCTGCTATTGAAAAGGAGAACCACATAAACATCAGGTTTATCAGGGGGCAGAGCTATTAAAATCTGCCTCCTATTCTCAGATAACCAGAAACCCAGGTGTAATCAGGTGAGAACTTGCAAAACTTGACCTTACAACACCTTGATCCCTTGATGAGAAAACATGTCATAAAACCTCGACTGTGTCTGCTGAAACTCTCAACCTGTCCTAAACTATTGGAATTCCCCTCCAGATAGTATCTGACACTACTCTAATTAATGCTTAGATATAAGATTGTGTGATTTTCTCCTTGTGACCCAAGGCCCAACCACACCCTTGTGGGGTAGGTGGAGCATACTTAAGAAGAAATAGTTGTCTCCATTAGCAATCAACCTGTAGAGATGCGGGTCACAGGGCAGGACAGAAACTCATTCAACCTGAGAGTTTCATGAGTTGCAATCTTGTCTACTTTGTGGTGTTATGGATTATTGCGGCCCAGCTTTTGGTTCCCAGACATAAACAGAGTGATTCCAATGGTAGGTATAAACTGCCTCTTGCCAAGTTAGGCATGTTGGAATAAAACAAGAATGTGGCTGGGTAAGGGATCCTGAGGTTCTGTTTGAGTCTATGCACAAACTGTGCACAAACTCTGTTAATCAGACTCCACTTAATTTATCAGCTTTACCCATTCTCTGCTTCTCTTCTATAAAGCATAGCCACTAATGCTTATAGCTACAGTAAGCAACCAATGTAGTCTGCCCCATTCTATCCTGATTTTAGCATTGACAGTCCTGAATCCCAGGAAACCATCAGTGCTAGGAGAACCCAGATAGTCACCTTATTCATTACACACTAAATTTGAATTTCTAACAAGAAACTCTGTAGTGACTCATACACCTTTGTTCCCACCAGTTGAGTTGAATGTTTACCAAGAATCTGTTAAGCCATTTGTTCCCAAACCTGTTTATTTACTTGTTATAATTATGTAATTTAATTAAATACAGTATAAACCGATCAAATATCTGTGTGAAAATAAAGTGTTGTGTCACTATGGAAACTAATTTGACTATTTTAGAAGGACCCAATAAAGGAAGGTTGCTAAAGAAATTTTGTTCAATTATATGTGACACGATAATAGTAAATGAGTCAGAAAAAGATATATATCACATATATCTGTAAGTTCTTATTCCTTGTAGAAATTGAAAGTGGATATTACAGATAATCCATTATGAGTGTGACTTACTTATTATTCTCCATCGGTCACCGTAGGTTGATGCCTGGCATCATGCAACAGAGAGGAGCACAAGTTGTTAAGTTTTGTGTACCAAGGACCAGATCTGTTTTACTCCCTGTAACCAAGTACCTTGATTGCTACCAGGAAAATACTAAGAGCTCCCTGTATGAAGAATGTTTAATAGATGAAGAGTCAGTGAATGAATGAATGAATGAATGAATGAATATCTTTCAAGAACATGATAGTTGACCTTGGAGAATTAAATTTTAAATTATTAAAAATTAAAATATGTGTTATTTATTTAATTATTTCATTTTTTTCCTTAGAAAAAGAATAGATAGGTATCTGATTTTCTAGGCATTGGAAAGCTTCTAAAGATGAATAAGCTACATAATACAAAAAAGTACAAGGACACATGTGTTCAGAGTGTAATGATGGCTTCAGCTAGGCATAGACCAATCAGAACAGAAGACTGGACAGTCAGAAAGGATATCATTATTACGCAGTACTGGTACATGTGGACTGAGGAATTGGAACTCAGTTTATGGAAGAAAATAATCAATGCTGAGTTAAGTCATCATGCATATAGGCTTTGGAATCAAACAGACCTGAATTAAAGTCAGACTCTCACACTTAGAACTATTTGCACTTGGGTAATTTATTTAACCCCTCTCAGCTTCAATTTTCTCATCTGTACAATGGGGATAATGATGGATGCTGAAGTAGTTACAAGGATCAAATACAGTAACATATTTACATACATTACACTTATGCACAGTTTCTCACCCATGGCAAACACTTTCCATCTGTAAACTATTATAAAGAGAAACAGGCTGTAAAAAGTTGAGACTTCAAGAAGAAACTAGCATTTGAGCTTCTAAAAGGATGTAGGTTTAGATATGGGTAGGAAAGGGTGTAGGGAAGACAGAGAATGCAAGAGAAAGAGTTTTCAGGCACAAGAACAGGAGGTGTACAGATTCAGGGAATGCTGGTGAATGTACAAGAAGAACAAGAAGTTGGAGCATCAGAAGGAAAGGGAGTGGTTCCCTGACTTTGAACACCCTGGAAATGCTTTTGGAGTTTTGGGAAAATACTTACTGCAACCTGGAATATTTATCAACTGTATTGCAGAGGGTGAACTCCTAAATTAAAGAGAAAGGGACCAGGTATCAGTCAGTCTGTCCCTTGCAAAAGTAAGAGCTATTTGAAAACTGCCTAGGCAAACATGGGCATGAAAAAAGGAGAAAGGGCAGCCAAGGAAGTGATCCAATCCCATATCTTTCTACTTGCAGAAGTTAGCAAACTGTCTACAGGTGCCTACACTGTGACGCTGGCCACAGAATATTTCCTTATCTCTTCTTTTGATTTGGTTATAGACTTTGCAGTGCTTAAGTAATTTGGTTTGAAATAGTCTTTCTTCCTCATGTGATGTGCTTTCAGTCACCTCATTAATTTTGATTTTATGGTCAGTAAAGTTTCTGTTATTTCTGCAAATTTCATATCTGGTTAGTCTCTAGGATTTTTTGCCTTTTTATATTGTTTTCACAAGTACCCATCTTTCAGCATTTGCCTTTTCTTCCTTCCCTTCAACTGGAGTCTTACTATCTCTGCAGAAGATCTTTCCCACCCATGCCAACCTATATATTTTTCGTGTTCTAATCTCCTATGGACCTTATTAATCATGTTTGTCATTGACCTTTATATCACATACATAATTCTTAGATTTTAGGTGAGTAAATAGGTTATGTATCTTTCTATTCCATTAAATCATAATCCTCCCACCATGCTATTTATTCCACAAATATGATCTAAGCATGTCCTTTGTACACGACACTTCACTGGGATTATGTATAGAAGAGTAAACAGCCATACTACCTGCTATCATAGACCTTAAGTATAATACGATGACAGAAATGAGATGTAACTAAATGAGATAATTTCAGATAATGATAAATCCTGAATGAAATTAACCAGATGATGTGTTAGGAAGAGATTGTTAGGACGAGGCAGGGTATGTTAGGGCATTCAGGAAAATCCTTTTGTGGAACCTATGTTTTGAATGAGACCTGAATCATCAGGAATAGACTATGTCGTGATCTAGGAGCAGTTTCTTTTGGACAAAAAGAACAAGTACAGAAGTCCTGAGGCAAGGCCAGGCTAACCTGTTTGAGGAACACAAAATGGTAGGTAAGACTGGAACCCAGTAAGCAAGCAGGTAGTGGTGCAGAGGAAGAAGGAAGTGAGACCGTGTAGGTCTGGGTGATGTACACAGAATTTGGATTTTAATGTAAGTGAAATGAAAAATCAGGGTACACTTTTTAAAAATTTTTTTTTTTAATTTTGAGAGCGCACAAGTGGGGAAGGGGCAAAGAGAGGGGGACAGAGGATCCAAAGTGGGCTCTGCACTTACAGCAGCAAGCCTGATGTGGGTTTTGAATTCACAAACTGTGAGATCATGACTTGAACCGAAGACGGACACTCAACTGGCTAAGCCACCAAGGTACCCCAAGACTTTTAAGCAGAAGATACACATAGACTTCAGTTTTCAAAAGATCCCATTAGCTATGGGATCCTTTGGAGCAGGGGTAAAAAATCATTAGGAGCAGAGGCAAAAAATAAATCTGTTAAGATGTCATTGCTAAATTCCAGCTGGAAATTTATTTTGCTTCACACGAGGATCGCAGCAGGGGTATCAGAGGGAGGTGTATGGATTGTGACACCTGTTGAAGGTCATACAGATAGTCATGACAGGATTTGCTGATGAATGTGAGTATCAGAGGAAGAAGAAGGGACAACTTCAGAATGAATTCTCACTTTTTGTCCCAAGCATTTGAGTGGATTGAGGTACCATTGCTGAAAAACCAAAAAAAAAAAAAAGTTTTTAATTTTAATTTATTGATGTGTTCTCATCTGAAAAAAAAAGTTTTTTTTTTTCAAACTGAAACTAATGATAGTCCTTTTTAAAAGGTGTACAACTTTTCCAAGTTATGCTGATGGCTATGCAATACCTCCCCAACTTTTTTTTCTTCACAATTCCTATAGTATATGTCAGAAGTTGGCAAAACTTTTCTGCAAAGGACCAGTTAGCAAAAAATTTAGGCCTTGGGGGCCATACTGTCTTTAGCCATAGGCAGTTTATAGGTGTATGAATGTGGCTGTGTTCCAGTATTGTTTTATTTAGGAAAAATAGGTGTGGTCTGAAGTTCCCCCACCCCTCTTACACCTGGTCATAGAATGATATCCTGAACAAAACTCATATATGCTTCTAATTCATACTACTCATAAAACATATTCAACTTAGGAATAGAGGCCACACAAAAGAATACAAAACCAGTCTTATGTTTTGTTTTGTTTTTAAGAGTCATTTTATTTTCCTTGTTAAGAATTCCGGTGAGCATCTGACTGTGTTCTAATACTCATCCCTAGGCTTTGCACTGAGCATGGAGCCTGCTTGGGATTCTATCTCTCTCTTTCCCTCTCTCCCTCTGCCCCTCTCCCACCTGCCCTCTCTAAAATTTAAAAAAAAATATTCATCCCCAAATGTACAAGGTATAGAATCTCGAAATATGATCTGTGTGCTTTGATTAAAGGATCTCTCTGTTTTCAAACCTCAAGAGAAAAATGGAGGTTAGGAGGCCTTTTAAAATTGAGTGACAGAGGTGGAATATTTATTGTTATTTTTAATTCAGCTCAATTATTCCAAGTGGCTTTTCATTCTCCTAATTTCTTTTGGAAAGTACACGTCCTTGAAAGGTGTCATCCGAATTCGACAATTACTTCCCCTTTGCAGGGGTCAGAGCTAGTTACTGTCTGTATCTCACAGAAGAATACAACCCCTACGTTCTAAAGGTTATTAATATTTACTCCAAATTGTGATGTATTGAAGTCACAGCTTTTATCTCGCCTCTGAGGTCCTGATAACAAAAAAGACAGGAAGATCAATAACCACATGATGGGTAACTAATTGCTTTTGCTTCAACCTGCAACCTTCCATCCCTCTCAGAGCTCATTCCAAAGTCCATTGACAATCTTGGATATTGTTTTCAACTGTGGCTCTCAACAGTCTGGATTCCAAACTGAGTTGGAAAAATATGTTGATACGTTTTCAGTCGATAATGCGTTACACATACGTATTCCTCAGTACTATCCATACAGAAAATTTATTAGAGGTAGTAAGGTGATTATCAAGAAATGGAATTTCTTTTTGCTAAGAGTAATTATCTATTAAATGGTATTTAATTACTTTGGGGGGGGATGTTTGTAACGGTGACTATTGCAGTGACTGTTGCAAAGTCAAACTTCTCATCCAAAAATTGTTTATTTAGCACCACTATTTTTAGCTAACACATTCTCATCAATAACCAGAGGCCGCATTCTCATCCAAAGGCTTAACAAAATTAACTTATGGAATCTTTACAGCTCCACAAGGTGGGTTCTCCTATTTTCTAAATTGAGACATAGAAGCTTTATGGTAAAAAAAAATTCTGGATTTGCTTCTTATCAAATTTGTGCCCTTGGACAAATTTATTAATCTCTTTGTGCCTCAGTTTTCTCATCTATAGATTGGGAATAACAATAATGCCTTCCTCACTGGGTTATAAGATAAGTTAGAATTTTAAAGCTCTTAGAAGAATGCCTGGCCCACGTTAAGGATTTTTAACTACTAAGATAAAGCTAACTTGACCAAAGTCACAAAGCTAGTAATAGCAGGAACATTATTTATAAGATGCTATGAAGAATACAGAGATGAATCAACAGACTGGAAGATCTGGCATACGTGTATCCTAACAGAACATTTTAATGGCATTTAAATGCATTATAGAACATTTTAATGGCATTCAGTCTGTTTTTTCCTTTTAGCATCATATTTCTATTTTACTGAGTAGGGAATAAATCTCCACCCATGCAAAGTGAGAGAGAAATTGCGCCTTTGCCAGTCAGTTTATATCTACTGGTGGGAAACACTCATCTTTGAGCTAAGAGGCAAACAGTTCCCCCTTATCCAAAGTTTTCTGCAGATTCATTACCCTCAGTCAACTGTAGTCTGGAAGCAGGTTATCTTTCTGTTGTATGTCAGGTCAGCAAAAGCCTAACACCGCATCACAATGCTGACCTCATTCATCTCACTTCATCTGCTCACTTAGGCATTTTATCATCTCACATCATCATAAGAATAAGGGTGAGTACAGTACAGGAAGGTGTTTTGAGAGAGACCACATTACAGTATGTTATTACTAGTTATGGTTGTTAATCTCTGTTTCTTTTTTTTTAATGCTTTTTATTTTTGAGACCGAGAGAGACAGAATGTGAGCAGGGAAGGGGCAGAGAGAGAGGGAGACACAGAATCCGAAGCAGGCTCCAGGCTCTGAGCTGTCAGCACAGAGCCTGACATGGGGTTCGAACTCACAAACCCTGAGATCATGACCTGAGCCGAAGTCAGATGCTTAGCCAACCGAGCCACCCAGGTGCTGCTATCTCTGTTTCTAATTTATATATAAAAATTTATCATAGGTAGGTATATATACAAAAAGAAAACATAGTATTTATAGGGTTCAGTATTAGCTGCAGTTCCAGGCATCCAGTGGGGGTCTTGGAAGGTATCCCCTGTGGATAATGGAGGACTGTATATGAGTTCATTCTAGTTTATGTTGTTTGCAATGTTTGCATTAATTTACAACTACATTTACAACTTCCTGTTGAGAATGTGCTGGGTGGAAAATTGTAGAGAGTAGTTTTACAAATAAATCAATTACTTATCATTTTTCTATTAAAACATTGATTATGTTTTTGCTTAGTAACTTTTAAAATTATAATAACTTCTTACCGACCACTGAGCATTAACAGTATGGCTATTCATAATTAAGAGTTTTTGAAGGCCATTTACATTCCTATGGTTATAGGTATGTTGCTTCATGACCCACATCCTCAAACACAGTATTTCTTGTGCATTTTGATGGGTGATTAATTTTAAAGATGACGAAGATAACTTTTGCAAAAGTGCACATTTATTCTTTTCTGCTCATCTTGCCCAATGGCTGCCCTCAATTTTGATCAAAGATAACCTTCTCGCTTTTTCTTAACTAGCAGTGTTTTAATATTTCATCATCTTAATTTAAACACTTGATTATTCACTTTCAATTCGTTTCACTTTGAGCCCAAAGTTATTTCTTAGCTAGATGAGAAATTTAAAAAGGAGGTAAAAGAAAGCTGTAAGAGAGAGTCCCAGCCTATCTGATGAATGGAGCAAGAAGTGTTGAGTTTGTATCTGTGTCAGGAATACATCTTCTTTGGTTGATTAGCCTTCTATGCCTTGGCTGCAGTGAGAATGTTTTTTTACCAAACTACTAACACAGAAAGCCAACTGAAAGCCTCTTAAAGATTTCTCGCTTATATCCATAAAATCCTATCCTCAAATGTGGACAAATTGATGGGGGTGGTGTTGGAAGTACAGCCTAAGAGATTTAGTTAAGTCAGGAGATACTTTCTGCATAGAATGAAATGGCCCTGTATATTGAGAACTGAGTATTTGATGTGCCCATTGCCTTAGAATCATTTCCTTGTTGTTGCAAGTCCTTTAAAAGCTTTCCGGAATAAAGCCGATTTGCTTTCTTGGAGTCTTGTACTTTTAATGGGTTTCATGCTGTTACAAATACTCAGACAGGACTTCCCTTTCAATTCCCTGAAACGTTAGATTGAGACAATTAAATTCCCTTTGCGAATCTTTTGGAAGTAATCTGGAACTAAGAGAGTGGGGAAATAATTGCTATAGATCAGTGGGCCTCTAAGTGTGGTCTCCTAACCACAAGCATTAGCCTCACCTGCTAATTGTTAGAAATACAAATTTTGCAGCCTGACCCCAGCCCTACTAAGTCTGAAATGCGTTGGAGGTGGGACCCAGCAATCTGATGTACTCAGGTCACAAAGAAATGCATGCTCTTCTGTGAAGTCTGTGAAAACGCCATTATCTGTGATTCTGATTTTTGACTCTTTAGCACGCTTCCAGAGTGAACCATTATTTCAGTAAGTACGAATCTCCCCAAGCCAATCATCCTCTCAGCATAAAACCTGCCTGGCATTGTCACACATTATTTTCTGGTGTGACCACTACCTATGTACCTACCAAATTACGAGACAGGCCCTACTGTACCTACCAAATTATACCAGTATTTGCCTCTCTCATTTCCATCAACACATAACCCCTTTTTCACCTCTCCTTAAAACATTCATAAATACCTTCAGTGGTTCATTCTTTCTAACGTGTTGTTGTAAGTGCTGTTTCCCCCATTAGGGAAAGAGCTTTATGGATTTGTTGGTGTATTCAGTCAAGAAACAAGTAGTCAGTCTTCTCATATGTTCAAGGTGAGGGGATGGGCTATATTTTGTTCCCATCCCTGCTCTGCAGGGCAAGTGCATTAAACCCTCTCAGCTTCAGTTTTATTACCTTCAAAGTGGGGATGCTAATTTCTATTGTTAAGTATCTGCATATTGCTTATTATGTATCAGACATCTGTTTTAAGCTCTTTATAGGAGCTAATCAACAAATTCTCACCACTCCCCTTTAGTATAGGCATCATTTCTATCTCCATTTTGCAGACAAGAAAACTGAGGCAGAGAAATGATACTCACCCCACGTCCTGGTCCTATATGTGATAAAACTGATAATCCAACAGTCTGGAGCCCAATACTAGATGCTGGATCCCAATGCCTACACTTCCTAATCTGATGTTGTAGGTAATGCATATACTTTGACAGGGCCTGACATGGACACCTTTGATATTGGGTTGCTACTTTTAACCTACTTTAAGAAACGTGCAGTTCTGTGGAAGGAGAAAAACATGGAAACAAAATCAATAAAATGTTATGGGTGTGCATTGGTTTCCTATTGCTAATACAACACATTACCACACACTTGCTGGCTTAAAACAACACAAATTTATTATCTTGCCATTTGGGAGGTCAGAAGTCTGAAATAGGTCTCAGTGGGTTAAATACAAGATTTTGACAGAGTTGCATTCTTTCTGGAAAACATCTAGGGGAAACATCATTTCTCTGCCTTTTCCAATTCCTAAATGTTACCTGCTTTGCTTGTCTTTTGCGCCCCCTACATCTTCGGAGCGGGCAATGACATCACTTCAGCATCTTTCATTGGCACACCTTCTCTAACTACAAGACTTCTGTCCCCCTCTTCCACTTTTATGAACCCTTGTGACCACATTGAATAACTTCCCCCATTTCAAGATTTACAATTTAATCCTATCTGCAAAGATCCTTTAGCCGTGCATGATAACACATTCACAGGTTCTGTGGAGAAGGATGTAAACATCTTTGGGGAGGCCTTTATTATGCCTACCACAATGCATTTTACAGTATGTTCGCATACACACACATACATGCTTGCACACACAAGCAGAAGACAGGGTGAGGGAAGTCAGGAAAGCTTTTCGAAGAAGTCGTGCTTGAACGCAATGCTTAATCTTAAATAGGTTTTTAATTAGTCCAATCAAGGAGGAAGGAAAGGCAATTTCCAAGACCCTCCGATCCTTAAACAGTCATGGCACAGTTAGGTTGCAGGGTAGTTCCAGTGACTGGAGGATTGGGTTCCACGGGTAGCAGTGTGTGGAGTTGAAGCCAAAATGGTTAGTAGGGTCAGATAATCAGTGTCATTGAATGAGAAGCTAAGGCATTTGGCTTTTATTGGCCGACAATAGGCTTCTTTTCCTATGAGACCCAGTAAGGTACATATGGTAAACACTCAGTAAATACCATTGATTCACAAACTATACAACTGAATAAATACAGAGGTTATTACACAGTTTGGTCAGGAAAAATAAACCTGATAACTCCTTCTCTGTTCTGAAAGCAATATCTGATTTGAGCATTTCATTGATCTGCCTTATGTTCCCCTGGGAAGCAGAAGAGCATTAATTGCCCCTGAGCTGCCTGTGCAGACTTAGTTACACATTCTGGTTAGGAAACCACTTGGATTTAAAGGAACTGTTGCTCTCCCAGACCAAAAGGTTCTGTCTGTTGGTGAGGTACAACAGTCAGTTTGGAATTCAACGCATATGATGCACGTTCCACCCTACACCTTCATGCACCCTCACAGAGTAATATGTTAGCCTTTGATCCAAAAGTAAACAGGACTCTGTGAGGCTGAGACTAGGTTGTTCACCAACCCATTGTTCACCAACCCATTGGGTGTGTTCTCAGGGCTCACTTAGTATTAAAATCACATTCTATCGCCTCTCTCTGTTGATATGCTTGTCTGAGTGCAAGCTGTGCCCTATGGCCACAGAAGTAATAAGAAAAATCATTGATTTCATAGCTTCTTCCTACAACAGGCTTTAAGTTCTGTGGTTGTGTCATCATGGCAGCTTGAAGCCTCAGGAGAGGGACGGGCATTATCAATCATGCCCCAAAGAAAGGGAAGAGGACATAAGATACAGACCTGTGACTTCTCCAAGAATTACCTCCTATCTATTAGTTCATTGCATTTGCTTTCTCCAGACTGACTCATCTCAAGAATGTCTCAACACGTTGGCATTCTTACATTTTGTCTCTTGTCCAAAATTCTTCCCCTTGGTAGAATCAAGGGGTAGAGTGGAATTTCTAAAGTTGAACCATCCTGGTTTCAGCTTTCTACTTAGACTTTATAAATAAAGCAGCTCTAAATAAATAAAGGGGCTCCCTTTTTCAAAGAAAATAGCCATTCTTTTTTCATTTGTTTATTCACTGACAGCACATTAGCTGAGTTCCTACTATATAGCTGGCACTTTGCAAGGTACCATTAATATTGCAATGCATGAGATAGGAGCACTGTGCCTGCTTTTATGGAACATGTCCAGGTAATGGGGGAGCTAGACCTTGGCAAAATAAATAAATGGATAAAATAGTGACTGCTCATAGAGTGCTACTCAAGGGCTGGCACTTAGAATGCTTTACTCTCTGTAGATCCCCACAACTCAGTGAAGTGTAGGTGATTCTGTCCTATTTCAACCAAATTATCAGAAGTCATAGAGTTCTAAAGTATTGAAGCCTGGATCCCATTTTCATGGCTTACCTTCTTATGGTCAGTGCTCAGAAGAAAATCACTGGGTGCCCAGGGAGCCTGCCATCAATTAAGGTTTGACACTTCCCCAGAAAACCAGAAACCCACAGCCTAAATCATGACAACCAATTCCGTAGCCAGGCTGCATGTTGCATTTCATCACCATGGTAATGAGATGCATTTCTCACTAACCTCTCCCTAGACCTCCCCAGATCTCCCATCCCCGGGGGAGCTCCTTGAAGATCATTTATGAAAATCAGCAGTAAGCACCAGTGGCCTTTTGAAACCTCTCAGTGAGTGCTTAATGCAGTAATTGTTTACTCTGATTTGTAATGAGAGAGAATAACCTGGTGATGTTAGTGACTGATTAATTTTCCTGCATGTATTCCAGAGCAGAAGGCACCTTGAAGAGCGAGACTCATTTTCTCCCCCTGCGGATTACCCTGTCTTGATTCATGCAACCACACTGTACCCCACCGGCACACCTCAGATCACAGCTTGCCTTGGATTTGCATAATATGAAATTACTTAGCTAAATTATTATCACATGTAGGATCTGTTATCACTTTCTTACCTCCGAACCGGTGAAAATGTTGCCATGGAACCACTAGTATAAAGGAAGATGTCTGTGGGTTGCTGGTTCATTCAGAGGATGAATGGACAGAGTTTTATTTTTCTCCTTTACAACAGACACACGGAAAGCAGCTAGTATTTACGGGGCTCAGAGTGGCCATTTTGAAATCGCCAAGAAGGAATATAAATACTGAACAGATGTAGCAGGTCATGGGATAAATAAGACAATGAGGCTTCTATGAAATCAAGCTAGTGTGTTCGGGGCAGGAGGAATTTCTCAGATGTGTGTATGTGCCTTCCTATTTGGAAATGGCTTGTTTACACCAATTGGGCTTTTGTTACAGGGCAGCATGTGTGATGCTGGAGAACTGAGGCCTTGTAAATTGGCCCTTACCAGCTGCTTTGTCTTGTCTTCTAAATTGCTTGAAAACCTATTAAGATATATGACCCACATAAAAGTAGGACCAGAGGGTTTCTGTATCATGGCCCTTGGGGATCAGATTTTACTTTATCGCCCATTAATGCTGAAGGGATTTCATCAGTTGGCTTACCTTCTCCCACCTCCAGGGGTTATAAAAATCCTAAAGATTAGCCTCTCTAGCATATTAGCGAAGATGTGAATACCTAGACAGCCGTTTGACAGACAGATATGCAGGGATTTAAGAGATAGATGCAACGTGGGTCATGGGGTAGAGATATACCAAGTTTGTGGAGAGCTGGTTGGCCCGAAAGGGCCTCAAAATATTAGACAATTAGCCCCAGCATTAAAAAGATGTGAACAGATCTTTGTTACTAACTTTCTAGTGAGGTGGCTGTCCTTTGTTTTTCTTAAAAGCAGGAAGGCAGTCTCACATCCTCTGGGCATCCTGTTCAAGGCATCTTTGCTTCCAGTGTTGATTTCTGTGACCTGGATCATGCTGCTGTCACAGCTTCTTAACCAAGTTTACACATTGTGTGTGCTCAGGATGAACCACAATGCCATCTTGTTTCACATGATGACAGGAAGCTAAGTCTCGCCATCTCTATTCAGGCAGGAGAAAGGAGGTTTCAACTATGAGCTTCTGTATTTCATTCATTCATTCATTCATTCATTCATTCATTCATTTATTTTAGAGACAGTGCGTGAGCAGGGCAGAAGGGCGAAGGGAGAGAGAGACAGAGAATCTTAAGCAGGCTTCACGTTCATCATGCGGAGCCTCATGCGGGACTCGATCCCACAACCCTGGGATCGTGACCTGAGCCAAAATCAAAAGTCAGACGTTCCACGGACTAAGCCACCCAGGTGTCCCTGAGCTGGTGTATTAATTAATGAAGGCAAATGGCACCAACTGCTGGCCTGCTGGCTGGGTTAGACCTGGCAGCATGTTTTGTTGGGCTTGTGCTGTATTTTAAAACTGTTAAATTTCCAGCGTATATAGATTGGGAGATTCCACCAAAATCAACAGGTTTCCTAAGTGCTTTTGATAGCAGTCTTCACTGTTCCCTGTGATTATACGCACTCTTGCTTCATTCCTTTATGTTACTTCCTGGCACCCGTGAACATTTCAGTTTTTCATAGCACAGTATGCCAACTGCATTGTTCTGGCTTTTTCTCAGTGGTCGTGCCTGAAAACTGTTGATGGGTCCATCAGCCCTCTATTCCACTCTTATCTACCCCTCGGGGATCACCCTCAACCTCATCCCCAGGCTTCTCTGTGCCTCACTATCCCAATTTCTGCTGCCGCCCCGGTCTCCCTTCCTTTCCCAAGGACGCCACGGAGAGTTAATAGAAAGGGTTTGTAAGATGCTCTAAGCTCTCAGGGACAAATGCACCACTGAGGCCAAACACATTGTGTTGTTCCTGTTTGTATGGGTGGTTTTCATCTTGCCTCTGAGAGCTGGTCTGGGGCTTCCTCCCGCTTTGGCTGTGTTGTCTGCTCTGGGGTCAGAGGAGATGCAAAGCACCATCGCTCCCTCCACCCCTTCCCCCCCCGCCGTGGCACAAGATTGGCAGCCCTGACTCTGCAGCCTTGCATTTATTAGTCGGGAGATGACTGCCCTCCGTTTATCTGTGACTGGGCTCTGCTTAAAGAGGGTGGCTTCCTGCCAAAATGAGATGCATGCCTAATGAACTTGAATGCTCAGAAGCCTGGGTCTCACAGAATCCCTCCACATTAGCCTGCAGCCCCTGGAAAAAGTGGAGAAGATTCCAGAAGGTTAATATTGATTGAGTTAACCTCTTGAATTAATTTTCCATGCACATAACTCCACTCACAGAATTGCAAATCCTTATTTTCTAAAAACCGTGCATTAGGAATTGAGATGGGCACTTGCTAGTCTCACCTTTTCTAGTAGAATTATAGTTTGTTTCTTGTTTCTCTTTCTTTCTTTTCTTTTCTTTTTTTTTTCTCATGAGAAAAAGACAAGTATCAATGTGTGCAGAAATGTGGCAGCAGTGGGGGAGAGTGTTATATTCATTTCTAATCTTGAAGCAATTCTTCTTTTGTAGGGAGGGAAATGAAGCTATTTTGAGTTTCTAATCTGGAAGTGAATGCTAGGTTCAGAGTCCACAGTTGTGCCTGTATCAAAGTAGGAAATTGGAAAAACAGAGAAATAATGGCTGCATAGATTTCTGAGCTCACCTTGGCTTCTCAATCCCATGGAAGATTAGGTGGTAGGAGCAGAATGAGTCCTCAGATTGAGTGATTTCAGGCTGTGTAATACTATGTTATGGGCTTTGTGGGAACACAACTGACGGTTTGCAAAATATAGTGGCTGCTAAACCCAAGTGTCTGAAAGATGACAGATCACAGCCTGTCCATTGGTGACCCTGAAACGACAAAGCCAGAGCAGCCACCCGGCCCCATTGTTAACTCTTTGATTTACATGTGGGAGGCTTCGCTCATCTCATTGGCAATAAAGTCGCGATAATGTGGTCCCTGACCTCACCGGCACACCCAATAAGCCCCTTTTCCCCCAGTGCATTAGCCACACACCAGGAGGAAAATTAGTGCACTGAAGCAGGGATTTGCCAAATGCGTTCCCTGGGGAGTAGAAAGAGTTAATGCAATTTTCCAACCTGCCTAATTTACTCCAAGAGGGTATTATGTCCTCTGAGAGAATTGTAGTCAACGTGTGCCTGCAGAGAAGCGGGGGGAGCAAATTTAGGGAAAATACATAAATGATTCCCAGCCCTTTCCCAATATCACATTACAGTACATTTGCATATAACTTTTCTTAGCCTACAAGTGCTTTGACATTCCGACAGTCTTTCAAAATAGATTCAATTTTTTTTCCTTTCTATTTGCAACCGCCTGTGGGGTATAGAAGAAAGAGCCCAGAGAACCAGCACACCCTAGTTACAGTCTTAGCTATGCGTTATCTTGTTGTGCCTGAGCTGGTCACTTCTCAGCTTTTTCAACTGTAAAATAAATAGTTTGAGTCAGATGTTTTCTAAGGGTCGTTATGCTTTTATGATTTAGTGCTGTAGATGTTTGTAAATATTAATGCTTGGAGCACCTCTTTATCACAACATTTTTAAAATGCATGTAGCATCTTTTCTCCTCATTACTCAAGGCACTACCTAAAACAAATTTATGCGTTCCTCCCTCATGGAATACTTAAGAACAAATGAAGCTGGTGAGGCTGCCAGGTCACATTCACCAGCAGCTCACGCAGCATAATTGGGGCCACCTCTCACTGCAACCACATTTTAACTCTGAGAAAGGTTTGTGGCCCACAGACCTGGCCACTCGTGACTTCTGACTCTTTTCATCTCCCATTATATTCTGATGAGTGACCCCAGTGCCTGTCGGAAATCCTCAGAACTTAAATATATCCAAGCAGGCAGGTAGAATCTTTAAAAGCTGACTCTAAAAAATTTTTAAAAGGGGGTGGTGACGGCTATAATTGTAGCACCCGAAGCTCTCTCTCAAAAATGGGAAATTTCACAAGCTTTTCCAGAGCAGGATAAACAAGGAACCAAAAAAAAAAAAAAAAAAAGAAGAAGAAGAAGAAACGTACTCATTTTGTTTTTCAAAAAATGAGTCAGTTTTTAAAAATTTTGTACTAAGTCCAAGATCTAGTTTCCTGTAGTTGATCCTTGACATTCACTTTGATATAGTAGCCATAAGCCACATACAGGCGTTGAAATTTGGGTGAATTGAATTTATATAAAATGTATATAAAATAAAAAAGATCGGGGCGCCTGGGTGGCTCAGTCGGTTAAGCGGCCGACCTCGGCTCAGGTCATGATCTCGCGGTCCATGAGTTTGAGCCCCGCGTCGGGCTCTGTGCTGACAACTCAGAGCCTGGAGCCTGGTTCAGATTCTGTGTCTCCCTCTCTCTGACCCTCCCCCGTTCATGCTCTGCCTCCCTCTGTCTCAAAAATAAATAAACGTTAAAAAAATATTTAAAAAAATAAAAAAGATAAAGGTTCTCAGTCATACTACACAGTTCAAGTGCTCAATAGTCTCACATGACTAGTGGCTACCATATGGGACAGTGCAGATATGTAACATTCCCACATCACAGAAAGTAATAGACAGTTCTGAAAAAAAAGTGGATGAATGTTTAAACCTTGAGAAGCTCTTTGTTACGTTTTTGTTTTTATCTTTCCCATTTAATTGTTCATTCAAAATATATTAGTTTAAAGGTGGTGTGCTAGATGTCAAAAAAAATTATCCCACCTTCTGAATCTTTATTGTAGATTAGATGTTGTGCAAAGTACTTCCCAATACATTATCTGGATTTCTCCCTTTGAGCTAGATACGTTATATCTGTTGTACAGAAGAGATATCTGAGGCACAGGATCACACAGTTGGCCAGTGCAGAGCTGAGATGCATAAACAGTCTTTCAGATTCCAAAGCCCATGTTAACTGTGACAGAAACGGTTTCTGGAATATTCTCTATAAAAAATTAACTTTCTGGACTACAGGAGCAGCAGCAGCATTTGTGAAAAATGATCGAGCTTTCATTTTTTTTTTTTAAATCATTTTGGAAAAGATTTTCTTTTAGTCCAAGAACCTAGGGTTTTAATGTATGGATCACTTCCAAGTCACGTTAAGACAGAGCAGGAGAAAAGGCACCAAAGAAAGAAAACAAAAGGCAAGCATACATAAGTAACTCAAACATTTGTATTTCAGTTGTGTATTTGTAGTCATTTTGTTTGGAGCTGCTGTAGACTCCAGTTTAGTCTCCCTGAGCAGACAGCATCCTTCCAGGTAGAAATAAGTGTTAGGTACTTGTTATGCGGTGCCTTCCTTCCCTGTGAAGCAATTCAGCTGAGAAACGAAGAATTTCACTTGAGACTTTATACATTTTATCCCTTGGCAACCCACTGCAGTGATATTACAAACATTGAGGCTGTTAGACTAATGGGAGTAAATATTGTTAAAGCTGTGAAAGATGCTGTAAAATATTCACTCATTCGCGGGAGAACAATTTACTGAGCACCCGCCCTGTGCTAGGCACTGTGCTGGAGACAAGCTCTGAAAAAAAAAAAAAGACGTCCTGAAAATCGGATCCTTTCACTGGAGGAGCTCACAATTAAGTAACAGATGTGGACTGTTATATCAGTAACTATAAAATAATACAATCACTAGTGTTGGCAAATGTTTAACCAGATTTTCAAGAAAACATCTTTGTATCAGGCACAGTTGCCATGATGCAGTACCACGACCAGTATTAAGTTACCAACATGATGTCATAGAATCTGGAGTTGGGAAGAGAATGGTTAATGTAAGCAGGACCCGTCAGCCCCAGCTTACCATTTATTGCATTGTATTATAATGTTATATTTATACATTATAGCATACTGTAGATAATGCCATGTTAGTATTCTGGTTAGAATAAGCAGGTATCCTGAGCAGCGCTTTTAAGGTTAAACAACGCAAGAGATCCTGAGCTTGTTAATGGTAGAGCAGAGATTAGAAATGAGACCGCTTAACTTCTTTCTGTTTTTAAATGTTTATTTATTCATTTTGAGAGAGTACATGCATGCATATATAAATATATGTATGTAACATGTAAAATATGATAAATGCAAAGTAATCTAAAATCATGTAAGATAATGCCATGTTGAGGTGATATAAGCTATTAGTTAAAAGTTTGGGTTTTAGGGCACCTGGGTGGCTCACTCAGTTAAGCATCTGACTTCAGCTCAGGTCATGATCTCGCAGTTTGTGAGTTTGAGACCCACGTCAGGCTGTGTGCTGACAGCTCAGAGCCTGGAGCCTGCTTCATATTCTGTGTTTCCCTCTCTCTCTGCTCTTCCCCCGTTCACGCTCTGTCTTTCTCTCTCTATCTCTCTCAAATAAACATACATTAAAAAAAAATGAAAACAAAAGTTTTAGGTTCTAGGACAGGAGCAATGTGACCTTAAATTTCAGCTTAACTACTCATAGGCTGTGTGGTTTTAGTAAATTACTTCGCCCCTCTATGCCTCAGTGTTCTTGTCTATTTAATGGGAGAAATGCTCGTACCTATCACAGAGGGCTGTTGCGAGGAAAAGCCTAGAAATCCCTAGTCCCTGATTCATAGTAGGTCCTTACTAAGTCCTGACTTCATGCGTGAGGGAGTGATTAGCAGCATCGCTGGGTAGGAACTAAATGGTCCTGAGGACCTAGAGAAAGGAGAGATTAAGTCATTGTAAATCAGCCAAGGTAGCACAAGAAGACAAAGTGTTTGAAATGGCCCTTGCAGGCTGAGGAGGATCTAGCCAGGCACTTAGAGAGGAGAAGCTCACCCCGGGTCGGCGCAGTGGCAGGAGCAGTTCTGTTTGTGGTGGTGGTGCTTCTGCCAGATGACTATTGTGCTTTGAGCACATCTGCCTTCTTTCCCCTCAGACAGCTAGGACCTGCCACGCATCTGCTTCTGCTGTTACTCCTGGAACTCCAGCTTCCTCGGGACCCACTGGGCCACTCAGGGTGACAGCCACATATTGCTAATCCTTCCTGAGGACTTTGTGAGTACTTCTATGAATAGCTTGCACTTTTTTGCCAACAGCCTTTGTTTACCGAAGCCCCAGAAACTGGCGAGGGAGACGTATTAATGATGAGGGCCTCGTTTCTATTGTATTTTACTGAAATTCCATTTCAGCTGCAGAAATGCCAGATGCCTTCCAGTGAAACATAATTTCTTGGAGTACACATATTAAAGGACATCATATTTCATCTTGCCATGCCTGTGGTTTATCCAAACAAAGGAAATGGGTTGTTACTAAGGAAAGCATAACTCAAAATTCCAATTATGACTGTTAAATCACATGTGAAATTACTTTTAATAATTAAAAATAGCTCTCCCCACTCTGCAGTCCTAGCCTGATATTATGTCTGGTGCCATTTTAAGGAAAGCTAATAATCCCTAGGAAATCCCAGTGACCTTAATTGTCTTCATATCCACCCTTCAGTGACCTTTATCGCTTAGATGGTGAAAATCTAAAATAAATGATACTAATATATCTGATGTGCAACTGCATCAAGTTCATTCGTTTTGTGCATTTGTTATGTTTCCATGACACTATTTCCTCTGAAGAGGTGAACACGCTTTGTAGAGAGTATTTATTGTATCTCTTTCTTAAATTCAAATTTGAAAGCAGCGAGAGGAAAATGTCAACGAGGAGATCGTCATTTGGGGAAGAAGTGAAAACCACACAAGGAAAAGAAACTGAAAAGAAGTGGAGCTAAAGAAGAGAATCAGTCATTATAAACTCCCCTGGCCAAAGGCCAGTGTTGCATAAAAACGGGTAAGAGAGCAGCCAAACCTATTTCCAGAAGCAACAAATTCAACATTTGTGGAATAATTCCTTTGACAAAAGATCCTAAGGTTCTAAGAGAGCCCGTAGATAGCACCAAGGCCGGACTACCTCCTGGCTGTTTATCATAGGAGCCGGTTTTTATGTCTGTATCTCCTATCCAGGAATATTCTTAGAGTCAACCCCATAACTGTTCTCTAGGGACTGCACATGAAGTGTACGCATGCCAAATTTCTTCTTTCTCATGCTTCAAATAAGTGGTGTCACTTTCATACCATTACAGGCTACATTTCCGTCATTTTTCCTCACCAACACTGCAAGAGCTGCTCTTCTGTCTATTCATGTAATTAGTCATTCGCTTATTCATTCAACAAACACTTCCTGGGTGTATATTATGTGCTTGGACTGTATTTGTTTGCTTGTTTTTTAAATGTCTGTTTTGGAGAGACAGAGTACAGGTTGGGTAGGGGCAGAGAGAGGGGGGGCGGGCAGAGGATCTGAAGCAGGCTCTGTGCTGACAGCACAGAGCCCGATCTGGAGCTCAAACTCATGAACTGTAAGATCGTGACCTAGCCGAAGTCGGAGGCTCAACCGACTGGGCCACCCAGGAGCCCCTGTATTTGCTTTTTTGTTTTCAGCTGCTAAGTTTGAGAGTCACTTGGTATGCAGCGGCAGATAGCTAATAACACCCATGCTGTGCTAACTGCGAGGCCCTGTTCTTGAGAAAGAATCTCTCACGTAGTAGACAATCAACATTTGTTGGCTATATTAACAGATGGAAAGGTGGTGGAGAAAAACTCCTTAATTTTATTTAAAGCCATTTACAACTAAGAGTAGCTATAGTTTCACTGCAAGATTAAAAATAGAACCAATTACTAAAAAAATTACTTTACAAACTATGGCTACCATGTAATCGATATCACATACGTGAATACTTAATTCAGCCTGCTCCTTCTTTCCTATTTAAGTCCCAAGTTTCTTTGGCTTAGCAAAGGCAATGAGCAGGAGGGAATTTGTCTAATTCTCTCTTAAAGATCTTTAACTTCTATTTGCAGGTGTTTTTGCCTTCTAATCTTTGTCTCTGTTGTTTCCCCAGCCTTTGTCACGATAGCAGATGTACTTTTTGTATTCTTTCAAACCCAGCCATTTTGGTTAAGAAGGAAAAAGATTTAAATCAAATTGTGGTTCATTTGTGGTACTCTCCACAGACATTTATAACTGACAACTGAATGCATCAGTTGCTTTAAATAGCCTGACTCTATAGTCATTCATAACAAAAACAAAGGGGCTGACTGATGAACAGTTCTCTGGAGTTGGAGGAAGGTTGGAATACTTTAGATTTCCAATTTAAAGTTTCACAGAAATCTCTGAAACGTGTTTGTGTTATAGATCCTGGTTCAAATTTTATAGCTGAGGGCAACTTTTGACCCAACTGGTTGACTCTGACTTTTTTCAATATGTTTTTCCTCTGTGAACATCTTTGATGACTTTTCAGACATTTGCTTCTGTCTACCAAAGGCTCATTTTTATTAACAGTGATAAGTAGCCTCCATTTTATCTGCATGAATTTTATGATAGGCAAAGACACAATAAACCTTGTTTGAAATGTGTTTCATGTAGGAAGAATATACTTACTCTTTGTAACCACATGGGCCTTTAGCTGCCAGTTTGCAATGGGGAGACACTTTGGAAAATGTACGTTATTTTGTCTTAATGATATTTTATGCTCATGATTCTCATTTTTGTGTAGATAAAACAGGGCATCATTAAGAGCAGCACCATTGTGATATCTTGCAGTGTTGAATTCTCTGAGCAGGATATGTTTAAGCCTCAGTAGTTTTTGACCATGAATTCACATTTAAAAGAAAATACATTCAGGGTTAGGAAAACAGCAGGTGCAAAGGGAGTTGTAACTATCTCTTTTTACTAGGAAGGAAAAATAAAATTGGCAGGAATAGACTTGTTCATCTTCTGCACTTCTATTCTTAATGATAATTATATGACCAAGCAATACACATTAGCTATGGCAGTTGGGGGTATCAAATTATATAGCATTATTGGCACCATCCCACAAATAGAAAGCAGAACTGGAAAAAAATAGAGGCATTAGACTTATTTATCATTGATGAGATGTAGCAATGTGAGATTAGCATTCTGCAGTGCACAGTGGCATTAAATTCTATGTAGCACAGGGTTTCCTAATGGCAGCACTATTGACATTTTGGGCTGGATGATTCTTTGTTGTGGGGACCTGACGTGTTCAGTGTAGGATATATGTGCAGCAATATCCCTGGCCTGTACCCACTAGATGCCAGCGGCATCACCCCAGCCCTGACAATCAAAACTGTGTCTAGTCCTTGCCAAGTGTCCTCTGATGGGCAACTGAGCCCTTGCTCCCTGCCCCGAAAACCAATACTTCAGAGGGGTACTTCAGAGTAAAAATGCAAGATACAGGCAAGCTTAAGACCTACACTATGTCTATCAGAAATATCCCCCTGAAAGGGCACCCAGTAGCTTGACCAGGCGGAAGCAGAGACTCACACAGCTGGAAGAGGCTGTGGGAGATAGGTAAGCCATCTTTATGTATTGAATCGGACCCTGAGAACCTGGAAGGGTGTAGATTGGCTCAACGCCACACAGCTGGTTTGGGACAGGCCTGAAACTTGATGTTTTCCTATACTGTCTTTTCTTCCTATCTGAACCTAACTCAGCCTCGATAAAGCTTGGATTCAAATATTAATTTTGGGCTTGCCTCTTAATGAACTGGGTTTGCTTTGTCTTAATCCATGGGAATGACCAGTGGTGCTGTAAAGAAAAAATGTTACCCCTACCTAGGAAAATTGTCTACCCCTTCACTGGAGTGAATAATGAGGGATCTTGAGGTTTAATTTTGTGTTTTCTCTGTTAAATCATTCCTATAACTATGCTAATGATGTAAGTTTAAAGACTAAAACTTTGAAGTGCAGCCTATTCAATATGAGTATACAGAATACAGCCTTATTGCCTGGGTTCAATCACTCACTCTCTATGTGCCCGTGGACCCATTAGATAACTTCTCTAAGCCTGAGTTTTTGTATTTGGGCAGGGGATGGCCAGAGGGGATCATTGAACGTAACTCATAAGGTTGACATGGAGACGAAAAGCAATGACAGGCGTAAAGAAGTTGAGCATATCTTCTAGTATACAGAAAGCGTTGCCTAAATACAAGTGCTGTTATTGTTGCTATTGCTGTTATTAGTAGCACTAGTGTTGAATCAAATGATTTCCGGGGCGCCCAGGTGGCTCGGTCAGTTCAGCATCTGACTTCATCTCAGGTCATGATCTCGCGGTTCGTGAGCTCAAGCCCCGTGTCAGGCTCTGTGCTGAGAGCTCAGAGCCTGGAGCCTGCTTTGAGTTCTCTCTCTCTCTCTCTCTCTCTCTCTCTCTCACTCTTTCTCTGCCCTTCCCCTGCTCACGCTCTGTCTCTCTCTCTGTCTCAAAAATAAATAAACATTAAAAAATAAAATAAATCAAATATTTCCAAATAAGCTAACTGTGCATGGAGAGATGTGAGTACTATTCTTTGTAAAGCACACATCAGAAAGACTAACTGGGAAATAAAGGTGTGTGAGTGAGTAGGGACAGTGCTCAGTCCTGGCAGGACTGAGAAAAGCTGTGTGGAAATGTCCAAGAAATCCTATTCTGAGAAAAGGGTTTTAAGATAACAAGAAATCTTTAGAATTATCACAGTTTAAAATAGAATTTTCAAAGTTAGCTTTATTTTGATGCTGAAATAAGACAAGTTAACATAAGTCTGTATGTTTGAATGTGATTTGTTTTTGTTTTTGTTTTTAATTTTATCTACTGAGTGACTCCTATATGCCAGGCATTCTCGTCTCCACGGCTCACAGTCTTCACCAAGTGAAGTTAGTAACAAGACTCAAACACAATGCAAACCGCCTATTATCTTTCCCCTCATCATTTCAATAACCAAGAGACTCTGGGCTGTTAATGAAATATAATAAAGGATTCCAACATGAATTGTGGTTGGAAAAGAGATGGGAAAATGTCATGTCTTCTCTGAATACTTTGAAATGAAAAAGTAAATCGTATACACTTTGGAATAATTTCAGAAGTTTCTTGTTACCTCAGACCATTTCTGGTCATTAAAAAAGACAATATTGTTGGCTCCAGTTAGTCTGTTGGCACTGTGTTTGTGGGGATATCTAGGCATGTAATTTGGTTATGTTACTTATTAGGCTTTATTGGTATCCATTTGAGTTTTCTTGGCTTTTTTGGGAAAGTTTTGTTTTTGTGTGTAAAATATACACCCATTGTTTTTATTTTGGTGCCTCAGCAGGTCTTAAGGATGCCTTGACACTGTATTGTAAGAACCTAAAATGCTTCGCTGCTCTTATATATACAACGATGCGGAATACATTATTTAATATTATTTTTAATCAAAAAATTTTTGATGTTTATTTTTGAGAGACAGATAGACAGATTGTGAGCAGGGGAGGGGCAGGGAGAGAGGGAGACACAGAATCTGAAGTGGGCTCTAGGCTCTGAGCTGTTAGCTCAGAGCCCGACGTGGGGCTCAAACTCACAACCGTGAGATCATGGCCTGAGCCGAAGTTGGACGCTTGACAGACTGAGCCACCCAGTGGCTCACCCACATGTAAAGCCACCTACTTTACATGTATGCCCCTATTTTTAATTTGAAAAAAGGAAAAAATGGAATATTCACCATGGTATTGAAATAAGCAACAAGTGAAATCCTGGTGTTCACTAAGCAAAATGTCCTACTTCTCTGCATAATAAATAGCAAATCCTCATTGTTTGTCCTCTGGTTGCTCATTGTCCTGATAAATTCTCATGTGGAAATAAATTAATTCATGCCCCCCTTTAAAGGAGACAGTAGAAGGGAATAAAAAGAGCGCTGGATTGAAGTTAAAGGAGCCTGATCTAACATATTTACTGGCTGTGTGAACTTGGATAAGACACGGTTTGAGTCTGTAAAATGGAATTAAAACTATCTATCCTGCCTCCTTCTGAGAGTCACATTGACAATCAGATGAGATAACATATGGGGACTATGTTGTAAAATGAGCAGCATGATGGGAGGGTGAAGCATTACCAGGAGGGACGAGGGACATCGACACTGCGCCTATCACGAGGGTTCAGGCATGTCTGAGCATGACTGCTGAATGGTGGAGCCGTTCTCCCCGGAGTCTGTTTGCCTAAGAGAACTGGTGCCTGCTTCAATAGAAGTCATAATAAGAGAAGCCTGTGGCAGCCATGACATTCTGGAGCCAGTTTCAAAACAAAACAAAACAAAACAAAACAAAAACATCAACCAAAAAACAGTTTTGCTCTCTTGAGAAAGCATATGAGTGTGAAACCAGTACAGGAGCTGTGCTCAGATTTCTCTTCTGGCTCTTCCTCTTTGACCTCTTGTGTAAGTCACATGGAAGGAGAGTCAGGGGAGCTCTAAGGAAAAATGAACAGATCCTACAGGATATTTGGAGAAGCAGCAGGTCTTGGAGACAGTTTATATGGAGTGAAACTCTTCAAGTAGGAAGAGGCATTCTCCCCATGTGCTGTGAACAGAACATCATTCACCATTGACAACTCAGATGATGCGACAATTCATCATTGGCATGGCAAATACCTGGCATTGCAGACATTCCAAGGTCATTACTAAAAAGTGGCGAGCATCTGTGCCTGGCTCTGGCAGCTACCAAACCTATTTCAGGTGGCACAGCTCCCAATTACCAGGGGCTGCCGATCTCCCAGCAACTACCCTTTGTGTAGCCCTGGTACCCATGTCTGGGCTCTCGGTGGCTATCTCTCTCCTATATGAGCCTCTTCCTTCTTCTTGTAGTCTGTTTTCTAGGTTTGATAACTGATTCAGGCAGACAGTAAAATTTGCCTTACTCTAAAATTAAATTTGATCTAATTTAAAATATTGAATGGGGGGGTGCCTGGGTGGCTCAGTAGGGTAAGCCTCTGACTCTTCATTGTGGCTCAGTCATGATCTCACAGTTCTTGAGTTCAAGCCCTGCTTCAGGCTGTGCACTGACAGCACAGAGCCTGCTTCGGATTCTCTCTCTCTCTCTCTCTCTCTCTCTATCTCCCTCCCCTACTCGTGAGCACGCGTGCTCTCTCTCTCTCTCAAAATAAATCAATAAGCTTAAAAAAAAAACCATAAAATATTGAATGAAGAGACAGATTGAAAGTCACCAAATACTCCTCACCTAATTATCCCAGTTCTAGAGACAGTCCAGAGAAATGGCCCTGAAATTGTCTGGTTGTGCTTCAGTTCTTGCTCTTACTGAAGATGCTTTGCCTGGTGATTCTTTTGATTCCCAATACAATGTTAGTATTCTCTTAATACTTTCTGCTGAAAAGAACAAATTTCTTTTTTTTTTATGTTTATTTATTTTGAAGAGAGACAGAGACACAGTGACAGAGCATGAGTGGGGGAGGGGGAGAGAGTGAGGGAGACACAGATCTGAAGCAGGCTCCAGGCTCCAAGCTGTCAGCACAGAGCCCAACGTAGGGCTCGAACTCACGGACCAAAAGATCATGACCAACTTCATGAGCTGAAGTTGGACACTTAACTGGCTGAGGCGCCCAGAGAAGAACTAATTTTTGTTGTTTCAAACCAAATGAAGTGTAACAAGTAATTGGATAAAGAGGTGATAGGGCTTAGACTTTAGCAAGTGAGAGGAAAAGCTAGTATAATATAAGTTATTTGGTCAAACATTATTCTGGATGCTTCCATGAAGGTACTTTTTGGATGAGATTAACATTTAAAATGGTGATCTTTGAGTAAAGCAGATGACCCTCCCTAATGTGAGTGGGCCTTGTCTATTCAGGTGAAGGCCCAAGAGAACAGACAATGACCTCCGCGAGCAAGACGGAATTCTGCTAGCAGAATACTTTTGGGCTCGGACTGCAACTCTTCCCCAGATCTCCAGTTGCCCACCTACTCTTCACACTGTACTTGGAACCCCACAATTGCATAAGCCAATTCCTTAAAATAAAACTGTCTTTGTACACATCTTGTTGGTTCTGTTTCTTTGGAGAACACTGACTAATACATGCACTGTTACCTCACTTTGTGGCATAGATATCAAGCCCCTCTGAATTAACAGTTCTCACTCTTACTGCTGTAAGGTAGGTAAGGATCAGCTGATGCCAAAGAGTAAGAATATTAAAAAATAAATTGGAGATTTTTAAAAAATCCTCAGCCTCCCTTATCTCTACAGCAGACTGGGATGTGAATTGTTTATTAATGTCTATATTAGTTTCCTATTTTTGCTGTAGCAAATTACCATAAATGTATTGGTTTAAAACAACACAAATGTATTATCACTGCTCTAGAGAGCAAAAGTCTAAAATGAGTTGGCAGAGCTGTGTTTCTTCTGGAAGTTCTAGGGGAGAATCTGTTGCCTTGTCTTTCTGCTTCTAAAGGCTCCCTGCATCCCTTGGTTCATGGCTTCTTTCCACAATGACTCCAACCTCACCTGTGTCATCACATCTCCTTTTGATTCTGACACCTGCCTCTTATGAGGACCCTGTGATTACGTTGGATTCACGTGGATAATCCAGGAGAATCTCCTCAGCTCAGGATCTTTAATTTCAACATGTTTGCTAAGTTCCATGTGCCATATATGGTAACTTATTCACAGGTACTGGGGATTGGGACATGGTCATTTTGGGCAGGGATATTACTTTCCTTTTCATAGAGCCACACATGGGAATGTGGTCCTAATGGGTGTTATGGCTCAGATAAACCTTGAGAACGATTTTTCTGGAAGCCAAAAGAGAGACAATTCACTGATTTCTTTGTTGATATTGTCTTCAAAAGTTGGATTCAAGAGCTTCTTCTCTCCAGACTTGGGGTAGAAGTAGAAAAACCAATCCAAGGACAGAAGATATGTCACCAAGAGCGTAAGAATGCTTACTGATTCCTGGGAATAAGTGCACAAGCATAAGTGATGGAATCCTTATTCATGTGGAAATTAAATTCTTTGGGAAGGAGAGAAATAGTAAGCATACAATAAATTGGGATACATTTTGACAGTGGAACTGAGTGAATTTGCTGGGAAATTAGACATGGGGAGTGAGAAGAAGGGAGAAATCAGGACTGGAGCCCCCTGCTGAGTCGGGGAGCACCTGCTGAGTGGATGATGCAGCATTAGGCCCTGCAGAGACTGTGATGGCAAGGTAGAGACCAGATCCTCCCTCAGTGATCAAAGTTCGGTAAAAGGATAAACTCAAAAGGTCAAGAACACACATGGAAGTACTGTCTTGCTCCACACAAGGAAGAACCAACCAGGGGGCAGTACACATTTGTAAAGATGCTTAATCAGTGCTCACCAGAGAAATGTAAATTAGCTTTATGACTTTTTTCACAAAACTGGAAAAATTAGAAGACTGGTAATAAAAATTAACAGTGTGGTGAGGCTGCCTGAAAGACTATCTCAATCATTAACTGCATGAAAAAGAGACATCAGACCTTAAATTGGCAGAGCTGTGGGGAAAACAGGTACTTTCCATTTTTGTTGGGAGTGTGGGGTTGGAAAAAAAATGTTTCTCTTCAGAAAAAAAAATGTTTTGGGTCACCTGGGTGACTCAGTTGGTTAAGCGTCTGACTTCATCTCAGATCATGATCTCATGATGTGATCTCATGACTGGGAGTTCGAGCCCCACATCGGACTCTGTGCTGACAGCGTAGAACCTGGAGCCTGCTTCGAATTCTGTGTCTCCGCTCTCTGCCCCTCCCCCACTTGAGCTCTGTCTCTCTTTCTCTCTCAAAAATAAATAAACATTAAAAAAAATCTTTTAATGTTTCTACATCTCTTAAAATTAAAAATGTGCCACTAGCATGGTCCAACAATGGACACTTTTAAATGTAAAGGGAAATTACGCAGGTGTACAAAGAGGTAAGTTCAAAAGTTTTACTGCAGTATCATTTATAATAATGGAAAAAAATCAGAGGAAATTTAAATACCTCTTAACAAACTACTTGTTAAATTGACTATCCATATCCAAATAACAACTATTCATAAAGAAAGCAGTAGGTAGATTTTTATGCACTGGCATGCACAAACGTTAAAAACACATTGACAAGTGAAAATGTGTTGCAAATATTTATGCACAGTATAATATAATTTGTGTCTGAAATCTTTATAGACAAAACTAAATAATCCTTATGTACGTATGTAAGTTGGAGCATAATTCTATTGGTGAGGGAGTCAGAGGGCATTCACTTTACCTGTATTGTTTGATTATTGTAAAATGATATTGTATTAAGGTAACATCTAATTAAACAATTAAAACAATGACAAAAATAAGAAGTCAGCTCAATAAAAACAAGGACTTACTGTGATGTATGTCTGTACATTTTCATCAAAGCTTTTTCCATTGGATAAGCCCCAAATTCTCTTGATCATTTAGTGCTTTTCATATTGATGTGAAAATCAGATATTTTTTTCAGACAAAGGGAAGTAGAACATCTTTGAAATGCAAAGCAACATATAGCAGTGCAATACTTAAGGGTTTTATTCAACTGCAAGGTCAATATAAATCAACACTATGATAAGGCTTCCTGCAAAGCTCTCTCTATCATTAACGGCATTAAAAGAGACATAGAATCTTGAACAAGGGAAAAAAACAGCTTGTCTCTTCTCTGTGCTGCTCACACTCTACCTGGAGTATTACATCCAGGTGTGAATGCCACATTTGAATCATGTGCAAAGAAAGAAAGCATAGCCATTAAAGGGTTTGAAAAGATGACCTGTGGGGAATAGTAAAATGAATGGGGAATTATTTAACCAGGAGAAAAGGATACTCAAATGACATACGACGGTTGACTTTAAGCATTGTGATACTGCTACACAGAGGACAAAAGGAGCACATCTGTTTTTATGCAATGTACACAAAATAATAAGTGTCATTTTACAAAACACCAACATGTGTATGTGTTCTCAACCCTGTGAGTTATGACCATCCTATTTGACAGTGGTGGCAGAAAACAATAAAGTTCATGTTTCCCTTTTCTGTAGTGTTACCACTAAGAAGTGACTGCCAGCCAGGGACTACATTTCCTAGCCCTAGCTGAAGTTAGACATAGCCCTCTAACTGGGCTTTCCGGTCAATGGAATATTAGTGGAAGAATTGGAAGGCACTTCTGTACTTACACACACACACACACACACACACACACACACACACACACGCACATTCACGCACAATGCCCTGTGTGAATTCTTCTGTGTGCTTTTCCCCTTCCTGTTAGCTGTAATAGAGTTACAAAAACTTGGGGCGCGTGAGTGGCTCAGTCAATTACATGTCTGACTTTCGCTCAGGTCATGATCTCACGGTTCGTAGGTTCAAGCCCCGCATCGGGCTCTGTGCTGACAGCTCAGAGGTTGGAGCCTGCTTCAGATTCTGTGTCTCTGTCTCTCTCTACCCCTCCTCTGCTCACTCTGTGTCTCTCTCTGTCTCTCGAAAATGAGTAAACGTTAAAAAAAAGAGAGATACAAGATAACCTAATCATAATTATGACGGAGCCTCCATCCACCTGGGTCCCTAACTGACCGTGTGTAGAAGGGCTGCTCCACCAATTTGTTAATTCACTCGGTACAGTTATGTAGTAAAAATTCAGTTTCTAATGAGTTTGAGCCATTAGACACATTGAAGTCTATTGTTGAAGCAGTTAGTCCACTTCAGTTCATTGAATAGACTCAGAAAGTGAAACTCAACAGTTAAGTGTAGAGTCCAAAACAAACTTTCAAATCATTCAGTTAGACTCCAGGCCACCTCGTTCTGAATCCAAGTCTTTTTCTCTTGTGCTATACTGCCAAGCAGCTAAACCAGGAAGAATGTTATAAACGAAAGGAACAGAGGTCACCGCTGAAGATAGAAGACTTCTGTAACAGGCCTATCTTTGCATTTCTGCAAGAGGCAGTATGCACTCCATCACAGGAGGTGTTCAGAAGGGAACATTAGAGAAAAAAATTAAACCATGGTTGAGTGTCAGAGTTAGATGATTTGATGTTTTTTACAACCTGAGATCCCATGATTCAGTGCACACACTTCAAGCCCTCAAATGATATTTATTAGACAAACACTATGCACTCAGCAGCAATTTGGGAACCCTGTGGTCTCCTTAGCAAGGTATAATGGGAATGCTAGGAAGTGAGCCAGAAAGAAAAAGTGAATGAGAACTATAACTGGAACAAGTTCCAACAAATTTATCATTTGGAAAGGTTTGTAAGATTGAGAGTGATAAAGAAGCTCATTAGGACATGTGAATAATTCTCTCAGCAAATAAAGTTTTTTGTGTAAAATGTTGACAATAGAAGAGTTTACACAAATGTAAAAACCCATGCTTCTGACATTTGTTCTTCCTACTGGAATGAGGGTCATAGCCAGAGAACCTTGAGTAAGAGGTAAAATATTAGAGCAGATGTCTCTGGTTGATACTGGTGAGGTTGATACAGGCATGAGGGCTGCAGGAAGGAGAGGATGATTTCAAGTTTTTGTAACTTTACTGTAATAATGTCAACAGGTTCTTGTAACACCTAGAGACTTGGGTTTGAAGCAAATTCATTTGTGTGTACAATTTTCCCATCCTCAGCAAAGCTGAACATGGCTGCTACTCCTTGTCCACCACCATTTCGTTTTCTAGGGGGAAAAAAACAAAAAGGAATAGAAGAGAAAGCAAGGAGGGTATTCAAGTTAGCATGAGATAAACAGCTGAAGTACAAGTGACAACCCTATCTTTTTCTCCTTAACACCTTATTGGCATTTGTCTAGAGTGCCCCCCAAAACAAGATAGATGCAAAAAATAAGTTATTTATCTTAATTCTTTTTACATAAGTTTCAAGGTGATTTGTTGATTCATCAAATACTTTTTAGTTCTCTACACTATGTCAGAGTGTGATCTAAGTACTAGGGTAGCAATAATACACAGACAACAACAACAGCAATCACTACCGTCACTGAGCTTCCATTCCAGTAGAAGAGACAATATACAAATAAAAGATGTGTGATAGTGATAAGTTCAGATAAAGAGCTTAAATCAGGGCATGTTGGAGGAAATTTTAGTAAAGGTAGTCCTGAAATGCCTTAATGAGACTAGGAATTGTGAGCAAGTTGAGAAGGAAGTGAGAGAGTGAGCCAGACAGATGGTTCAAGAAACTCATTCCACGTTGGAGGAGACAGGTGTCTAGGTCCTAAACTGCCCTTGACATCAAAGAGCTGACATGGTTGGAATAGAAGGCAAGACAGAAAGAATGCAAGACAATGATATTAGCAATATAACAAGGGTGAGGACAAGTAGAACCTTGAGATTATACAACCCTCAGTCTGGTTGCAGTGAGAACTCTGGAAAAGCTTAAGCAAAGAGTTGACAAAATCTGACTTACTTTAAAACAATGTTTTGTGTTTTTTTATTTTTTTAGGGGAGAGAGAGAGAGAGAGAGAGAGTGAGAGTGCACGTACATGGGGCAGGGGCAGAGAGAGGGGGAGACAGAATCTGAAGCAGGCTCCAGGCTCTGAGCTGTCAGCACAGAGCCTCATGCGGGTCTCAAACCCACAAGCAACTGGCGCCCCCTGAATCTGACTTAACTTTTAAAAAAATTTTTTAATGTTTATTTATTTTTGAGACAGAGAAAGACAGAGTCAAAGCAGAAGAGGGGCAGAGAGAGAGGAAGACACAGAATCTGTAAGCAGGCTCCAGGCTCTGAGCTGTCAGCACAGAGCCCAATGTGAGGCTCAAACCCATGAACAGTGAGATCATGTCCTGAGCCAAAGTTGGATGCTTAACAGACTGAGCCACTGAGGCACCTGAATCTGACTTAACTTTTTAAGGAGATCACTCTGGCTACTTTGTCAAACAAATTTGGCCAAGGTGGAGGCAAGGAGATTAACTAGATCATTGTAAGAATCTTGGCATAGTGGTTTGGTTCAGGATGATGGTTGTAGGAACAGTGAGAATGGGATGAATTCTGAATTATGTTCTAAAATTAGAATTGAGAGCATTTGCTGATAGGCTGAATATGGAGTGTAAAACTAAGAGGAGAGTTCAGGAAGGTATCCAAGTTTGGGGCCTGAACTAAAAGAATAGATATGGGGTGGGGGCGCCTGGGTGGCCTCAGGTGGTTAAGCGTCCGACTTCGGCTCAGGTCATGATTTCATGTTTACTGTGTTCGAGCTCCTGTCAGGCTCTGTGCTGCCAGCTCAGAGCCTAGAGCCAGCTTCAGATTCTGTGTCTGTCTCTCTCTCTGCCCCTCCCCTGCTCTCACTCTGTCCCTCTCTCTCTCTCAAAAATAAATAAACATCAAAAAAAATTTTTTAAAGAATAGATATTGGGGCACCTGGCTGGATTATTTCGTTAAGCATCTGACTCTTGATTTCAGCTCCCATCATGATCTCATGGTTATGAGATTAAGGCCCATGTCAGGCTCCTTGCTCGGTGTGGAGCCTGCTTGAGATGCTCTCATTCCCTCTCTCTCTCTTTCTTTCTCTCTGTCTCTCTTCTTCCCCCCTCAAAAAAAAAAAAAAAGAATACATATTAACTGTCAGGAAAATCTCTGTAGGTAAAGAAGTTTTGATAGGGGGAAAGGTAGTTTGAGAAGAAGAAATAATGAACTCAGTTTTAGTTACACTAATATTCAGGTCACCTTTTAGGTATTCAAGTGGGGGTGACAAATAGTGGGACATACAAATGCAGATTTCTGGTGAGAGGTTGTGAAGAAGGTAGAAATGGAGGAGACATCAGGACAGAGATAAGTATTCAAAAGGATGTTACTTGGTGAGAGCACCTAGGAGTGACTGGAGATTGCACAGAAAGGTTCCTAGGATTGTGCACTGGATTCTTACTACATGCAAGAGTTGGAAATGAAGGAGAGCCAGTCTAAGAGACTGAAAATAAGTGATTAGAAAGGTAGGAGGCAAGTTATAAAAGTGAGCTGTCTTGGAAGCAAAATAAATAAACTTTTCAAGGAGAGAGATCAATTGTGGCGAATAATAGGTAGACTGAGAGATGACCTTGGATTTAGTAACTGTGGGGTCATTGTTAGCATTCAGAGGCCAGTTATGGTGGAGTGATGGAGTGAAAACCTGACTGTAGTAGTGGAAAGAGAGATGGATGTAGAATAATCGGTCACAAGGCATATAGTTATCTTTTCAAGGAAAAAAACATTAGGTGATAGTTTCAGGGGGAAGTGAGGTCCAGAGAGAGAATTTCCTTTAATAAAGGATAAATGGCAGTGTATCTATATGATTGTGGGAATGGTCCAATAGATATTTTAAAAATAATTTTAAAACTGAGAGGGGAGAATTTCCAGGGCAACCTGAGAGAGCAGAATAGAAAGAATGGGATCTAGATTTAGTGTATAAAGTAGAGGGTTTGACATTGGTGAGGACCCTGAATAGTCCCTCCTTACTAATGGGAGATAAGGTAAGTGCATGACCCCAATTGCAGGACTGTAGGAAAGTATGATGAGCAATGCTTACAGGATTTCTACTGTGATTTCTTCAATTTTCTAGTAAAGTAGGAGGCAAGGTCAGTCAAAGGTTGAGAGTGATCATGGGGAAAACATAATGGAATTTTGAGAAAGGAAAGAAGGATCTATAATCATTATTGGGCCATTCCTTCTTTTAAAAAATTTTTTAACATATATATTTTTGAGAGAGAGAAAGACAGAATGTGAGCAGGGGAGGGGCAGGAAGGGAGGGAGACAGAGAATCTAAAGCAGGCTCCAGGCTCTGAGCTATCAGCAGAGAGCCCTACCTGGGGCTTGAACTCATGAACTGTGAGATCATGACCTAAGCCGAACTTGGACACTGAACTCACTGAGCCACCCAGGCATTCCACAGAAGTTCCATATCAACTTCTTGATATACCAGCAGCATTATTATCTAGGAGGCTACTAGAAATTCAGATTCTCAGGTTCCACTGCACACCTACAAAATTAGAATGGGTATCTCAATAAGGTCTTCAGTTGATTTTATTTTTGCCTATTAAAGTTTGAGAGGCACTGACTAGAGACTAAGAAAGAAGGGGTTAAGGGTATATACTATGTTTGGCCAGCAGCAACAAGGGCCAACTTGAGGTAATTGATGAATTTAAAATGACATCAGTCAGGATATTTTGTGTCTTCTCCAGCCAAGTTCAGCAGTACTGGTGGAGGGATTAAGTACTTAAAGAGGTAGACTTAACCAGGGATGTGGTTTTGCAAAGAGAGTAGAGAGGGGTGATATATTTGAAGAGAATGACTATAATAATAGATTAATTATAAAAGGTAATAGTAACTGACCATGAAATGTGAGTGGAATGTAGCAGGAGGAGAGGGCTTGGGAAGGCAGGGAAGAACAATGCCAAATTGATGGATCGAGGCATTAGATATTCTGGAGGGGCTGAAGTGTTATTGGAGCTTAAGTACTACAAGAAGGGAATTGAAAAATAGAATGGAGTTTGATGCCATTATTGGTAAGTGTCCTGGTCAAGCATATGGCAGTGATAATAGAGTGCCTGAGATAGAGTGTTGGACAAAATCACTGGAGCAGAGAAGATCAAGAAGTTAAGATGAGGACATTGGAAAGATCTTATGTGTGGCTACAGAAATTATCTAGAATCATCTGGGATCCCTGGGTGGCTCCACCAGTTAAGCGTCCAACTCTTGATTTTGGTTCAGGTCATGATCTCAAGATTCGTGAGTGGAGCCCCACATCAGTCTCTGCACTGACAGCGTGGAGCCTGCTTGGGATTCTCTCTGTGCCTCTCTCCTGTTTGTGTGCACATGTGTGTGCACTCTCTCTCTCTCTCTGTCTCTCTCAAAAATAAATAAATAAACCTATAAAAAAAAAGAATTACCTTATCAATAGTGTCAAAGGAAGTGAAATATACCAGGAGAAAAATTTTCCAAAGAAAGAGGGAGGGTAATCTGACAGTGGATGTAAAATAAGGAGGAATGTTCAGGGAAGAATGGTCTGAAAGTGGCATTGCAGAGCAGTAAGACAACTATTATGCCTCCAGATGCCTTGACAGGAAAATTGTAGGAGAAAAATAAACCACTCCCTTGAAATTGCTTCAGGAAAAGTAGTGCCATCAGCAGAGAGTAGATTTTTGAGCAAAAAAGGAGCAAACATTTGCTGATGAGCCTGAGAATATGTGCTTGCTGATGATTGACTTAGAGCTCCCTGAAAGGGTTTTAGGAGATGGGGCAGGAAAGATTAGAGTCACAACAGGCAATGGGGATAGAATCTGATGATGAGCAACAATGTGAAAATCCTAAACATCCCAGGATGGTCAACCTGAATCCAGCAAGAGTCATACTCATTAGCCCTAGTGGTCCCAAGGCAGAAGGATGAAGAGATTGCTAGCATTGAGGAGAAAGAGTGATAAAGGGGGACTTGCTAGAAGGAAGAATTATTGAGTTCCCCCTTGACTCATGCCATTGGAGACAAGATGTCCTGCTGAAGGATGGTCTTCCTCTGAGGCTGTGGGCACTGCTTGGCCCCTACTGAATGGAGCCCTGAATAGGATGGGCCCTCTTGGTAACTACACATACAGCAGCCTGCCAGAATGACGCTTATGACAGTAGTAGATTTGACTCAGCTAACAAACTGGTAGAACATCAAGGGGAAAAAATGGAAATCAAGAAGGGATATACCCAAATAAACTCATTGCAATAAGAAAAAATTGCTATAGTTGACAAGCATGTTGGTCGCTATGCTGAAATTAGAGTGGAACAATCCATTATGATTGTTTGTTATACCCTGTCGACTGCCTTGTAGCCATTTATTTAGACTTTGTTTTGACAACTGCCTTATTAATTAGCTGTTGTGATGCTATTGATTCTGATATTGAGATGGACCTAAACTTTATGACTAAAACTAAATCTCATGGGATTTCCTTTTTCTTTGCCTCTTAGTCAATCTCAGACAGAAGTCTCACTTTCCTGAACACTCTCAGGAAAGCTTTAGCATTCTTAGAACGCTATGGAGGAAAAACATGGTGAGTGCTACCCACTGATGGTGGAGAATGGAATGTGAAAATAGGATATGAAAGGCTTTCTCCTTTTTCTCTTTGTCTGAGACCTAAAACACTGTATTTATGGCCTTGAATATGATCCTGTAGGTCAAAAGCTTTCTAACTCCTGCAAATTATGCTTTTGTCAAACTGTCAGAACTTCTGTAGATACCTAGAATTCAAACCCAAAAACCTAGCAAATAGTTCCATCTTCTATGTTTAAATCTCAGTGGGGCTTTATAGTTCCTTCCTGGGGATCACAATTCATGTTTTTAAAGTCCAGCTTACCATTTCATGTTGAAAAATTGAAACAAACACAGTGCAGTTTTTTACGACCATATAAAATTGAAGGACCAAAGAGAACAGTGTGCATTTCAAAGTGTTTCATATAGTGTTTGAGCATAACCTGAGGGAATCAATGCACCTTTTAAAAGAAACTCTTGGGGCTCCTCATGCAGCAAATTCAATCATTTGGTAATCTACTCATCACGGTTCTATTGTACATTTACCATGTGCTGTACGCATCTGAAGGAACCAAACCAGCCCTTGAAGAGTGGCCTGTAGGAGTAAAACCTATTGTGTGTTGAAAAGACAGTATAAAAAATAATATAGCTATGAGCTATGTATTTCCCGGATTTCTTTAAGGACATCATTATCAAGTTAAGCAGATACTGTGCATCAAATTGTGCATCAAAATAATAACGTCGTTCAATGAAATGAAGAGATTCACGTTTGTTCATGGAAAATGTAGCAGATTACAGTATTAAAATTATTACTTAGGTAGTATGAGAAACTCTACTCAAACTAGTTTAAGTAAAAATAATAATAATAAGAGGTAAAAGAATGTATCGGCTCATGGAAGGATGAAATCCAGGACTGTTACAGCTTTAGGCATAGCTCGATTCCAAAACTGAGGGCTCGTTTTCTCTTCTTTAACTTCTCAAACAATCCCCACTGTTGCATTATCGTCTCTCTCCCTAACCACAGGTGGGTTTCTCCCAAGAGATCTTCCTTTATTATGATGAGCAACACGAAGGCAAAGGAACAGTTTCCCCTTCCTTCCAACTCATCCCGAATATCTACATACCATTCCCTGGATGGGCTCTTATATCTGTGTAGGGTATGTTCTCAATATTAGGCAAATTGCTTCTCCCAGGAGATAAAATATTGGTTAAGCCAAGGTCACTGTAGCCAGGGATGGCCAATGGATGATTACTGACATGTCTCCAGAATTAAGGGAGTGGTAGCGTCCTCAAAGAAGTAATGCTGGAGAGGACATAAAACAACACATATCTGTTATAAGCAACATGGCAAGAAGGACTGAAGCAACCTAGTTCTACAACATACAACTTAATTATGATACAGCTACACAACAAAACCTTATGCAGGTATTAGAATTATGTTGTCTAAGAATATGTCACATCCTGGAAAATATTCACGATGAATGGTTATATTTGAGAGGTAGTTTACTAAACAGGAGATATAACATGATCCTATTTGGATAACATTTTGGTCTTCTTTTCACATTGTCTTATTTATTTTGAGAGAGAGAGAGAGAGAGAGAGAGACAGAGAAGGTGCTTGTGAATGGGGGAGGAGCAGAGAGAGAGGAAGAGAGAGAATCCCAAGCACTGACAGCATGGGGCTCTAACCCACAAACTGTGAGATCATGACCTGAGCTGAAATCAAGATCGGATACTTAACCGACTGAGCCACGCAGGTGCCCCACATTTTGGTCTTATACGATGAAAAAGGTGTATTTTATCTGTTCAGAGAAACAATACTGTAAGGAAATACACTAAAATGTTAACTGACCATCTTTGGGAGGCGATATTATAGAGATATTTTATTCTTATTTTCACAAAATTGTATTGGCTGCTTTTTCATAACAAAAGGTGTTACTAGTGAAGTCAAAGAAGAAAGAACTATCATGGTTAAAATGCAAATCTAGGGGTTTGGGTTTATTTCCAAAAGAAAATGTTGCTCTGATAGAACCCTTGCAACAATTTTTCACAGATGCACAAAATGAGTGCGTGTCAGGTCCTCCTGAGGCCGAATCACAATTCGTTCATGGACTCTCATCTGAGCCCTGAGAAATCTTATTTGCAGTTTGATTCCCCACATATTTCAGAAATGGCAGGATGAGATGAGAGAAGGATTAGAGGCATGTCTAAAAATTGGCTCTACTAGGGCAAGTTAGACCTTTTTACGTTGTAATTCTCATTTTGAACTGCAAGACATTTGGGGGAGAATTCCTTAAACATAAAAACAAAGACTTTTTATTGTCACAGTGTAGTCCCAATTTCAGCAAAATACAGTGCATACTATAAAAAATAGATGGAGGAAGACAGAACAAAAAATATTCAGAGTAGATCTAGTACTGATTAAAGCTTAATACTTTGTCTAAGGGTCTGAAATAATCTTTTCAGAGAAAATAGTTGTCAGGACAGGTGGTGTAAAATTGTGTGTTCTTTTTTTTATCATGTTGTATAAATCTTCACGTTTGTCCTTTGTGGCATGATGCTAAAAATCTCTATCAGGTTTTGATAGATGTATATACTTTATTATCTGAATTTGTTAGAGAAGAGAGTGATCTTATCATTCACATGACATGTATTTATTGGTTGCGTACAAAAAGACATATACTCATCTAGCCACCAAAAATACAATAGTGACCAAGAAACAAAATCACTCTCATCTTGGGGCTTATACAGTAAACACGCTAAACAAATAATTCAATAAATACATAACACAACATGATTTAGTGATGAGTGCTATAAAGACCAAAGAAGTAGTCAATGGGACTAGACAGTGAAAGAAAGTAGATTTTATTTCTTTTATTTTTAAATAAATTTTGTAAATGCTTATTTATTTATGAGAGAGAGAGAGTGAACATGCATGAGCCGGGGGAGGGGCAGAGAGAGAGGGAGACAGAAGTTCTGGATCCGAAGATCTACGCTGACAACAGAGCACCTGATGCTGGCCTTGAACTCACGAACCCTTAGATGATGACCTGAACTGAAGTCGGACGCTTAACTGACTGAGCCACCCAGGTGCCCAGAAAGAAGGTAGATTTTAAAAGGAGAAAGCAGGAAAGGATACTCTGAGGATGTGACATTTAGGTAGAGACTTGACTTAAATAAGGGAATGGGCTATGAGAATATCTGGAGGAAACACAGTCCAGACAGAAGAACATCAAGTCTAAAGTCTCTGAGGCATAGACAGGCTTTCCATGCTTGAGGAGGACTGGAAAGGACAGGATAACAGGGAGAATAATGGAGGAGAATGTTCAGAGGAAAGTCAGCGACAGAACATATAGGGCTTTGTAGTTCAGTGGTAAGGAGTTTTGATTGTATTCCGAGTGTGTTGGGAAGATATTAGATGATATTGTGCAAGGGAGTGATGTGATAAAATTATATTTCTAAAAGATTACACTGCTGCTGGGTGGAGAACTAGGTAACATAGAAGGGATGCAAAAAGGATACAGAAACAATAATCAGAAGATCCTGGAATTTAGGTGAGAAATCATAGTAGCTTAGTGTAGAACAGTAACAGTGAAAATGCTGAGTAATAAATATTTTAAGGTAGACTTGAGAGAACTTGCTGATATGCTCTATGTGGAGTATTAGGGAAAGTGAGGGTCAGTGATTAACTCCCAAAATCTGAGTCCACAACCAGTGTCCTCAGTGCTCTACATATATTGATAAATACAGTCAACATCACAACATTATGCGATGTTACTATGATCATCATCCTCATTGAACACATGAGGAATGTAAGGCAGAGAATGGTTAATAACCTGCAGAGGCCACACTACTAGTACTTAGTAAAAGCGGGATTCAAAGCCAAGGCCTGGCCCCAGCATCATCCTCTTCTGTGCAACCCTATTCTGAGATGCCTATTAAAGATCAAGTAGCAACATGGAATAAACAGTTGCACATACGAAGGTGAAGCTCAGGGGAGAATCAAAGTTAGTGACAGAAACTTATGAATCATTAGAATGTAGATAATAATCAAAGCCATGGGACAGGATGAAATCTCCTAGAACAGAGGTTGGTAAACTCGTTTTGTAAGGGACCAGATAGCAAGTATTTTAGGCTTTTCAGGACAGACTGTCTCTGTCATGAGTACTCAACTCTGCTATTGTAGCTTGGAAGCAGTCAGAGACAATAGTCAATGAATGGGTGTGGCTGTGTTCCAGTACAACTCTCTCTGCAGGGGCAGATTTGGCCTCTGGTCTTAGTTTACTCTCCTGGTCCTGGAAGAAAACTGAGAGGAGGACCCTGCAAAGAAACCAGCAAAGGAGACTGAGGAGGGGAGGTGACAGAAGTGGGAAGAAAATCTGGAGTAACGAGTGGGGAAGTTCCATGAAAGGGAAAAGGAGAAAGGACACTGATTCCGAGAGGACAAAAGAGTTTGTCCAGAGGGTCAAATCCCAGAATCAGAGACATTGAAAGGCCTTTGGTTATTCACTCGAAGATGGCTAATTCTTATAGATGAGAAAACTGAAGCTCAGTGTGGGAGATGGGGGAATCATTTGCTCAAAGTCATTTAAAGATTGCAATACATTTTCTAAGGCATCCACTTTAACAGATGTTATGGAGTTTAGCCTCAGATAAGACAATGTTGCCAACACCACCACCTTGTATGAGCACCCCAGTTTGGTTCAACAAATATATGTTGCACACTTACTGTGTGTCTATAAGTGTATCGGGCCTTGGAGTCACAGAGCCACATGCAGGGATTGTGTTCCAAGTCACTTGTATTCCAAAAGGAAGAGCAGAAAAGAAAATGCATATGCAGTAAGTTAAGGTAAGATTTCTGGGAGAGGTTAGCCAGGTGCTATGGAGTGAATTGTGTACACCCACCCCCCAGATTCATATGCTGCCCCCTCCCAATGCGGTGATATCTGGAGGTGATGCCTTTGATAATTAGGTTAGATGAAGTCATGAGGGTGATGAGATTAGTGGCTTTATATAAAGAAGAGAGGTCGCTCTCTCTCACCAATTTCCTAGAGGAGAGAATACGTGAAATGCCTCCTCCAGACTTATTAGTGTTCCTCATGTATGTTCACATATTCTCTAGTCTTTTCATCACCAAACACATACTCTTCTCTAATTAAGTGACCCTGATTATATGTTCATCCATCTGCCAATGCCATGTTCCCGCAAACTCCTTGAAGTCAGCCATATTGTTTGTAGTCACCTTTTATTGAATCACTACTCAATAAATTGTAGTTCAATGAATGAATGAAGGCATGACCAAATGACTCAATGGTGAAATGAAGCATTAATTGGAGATATTTAATTGAAGAAAGAATAATGTTAACACAGGCAAAGGAAGCAGTTTTTCAGGAAAGGTGTGAACATAGGATACAACATGGCCCATGCAGCAAGCGACGAATACACCAGAATGTCTAAGGTACAAAGCTGAGGTCTGAGAAATATTTAGAGTGCTTATTGTTTATCAAGTAGTATCCTAAGTTATTTACTATATTAACTCCTTAATGCCCATAACAACCTTTTAAGGTAAGTAGTACTATAATCTCCTTTTACAGAAGAGGAAACTGAAGCTAAAAGGTGTAGAGAAACTTGCCCAAGGTTACACACCAGTGAGCAGCAAAGCTGGGACAGGAACTCAGTCAGCTTCCAGTCCACTGTATGCAGATGAAGCTTGACAGAAAGGCAGTGACCACACTACTCAAGCCCTTTAAGATCATGGTAAGGAAACTGAATTTTAGAATATAGAATATTGGGGGGCACCTGGGCACCTGGGCTTAGTTCGCTAAGCGTCCGACTTCAGCTCAGGTCATGATCTCATGGTTTGTGTGTTCGAGCCCCACGTTGGGCTCTGTGCTGAACGCTTGCTCAGAGCCTGGATGGAGCCTGCTTCGGATTCTGTGTCTCCTTCTTTCTCTGCCCCTCCTCCGCCACGCTCTGTCTCACTGTCTGTCTCTCAAAAATAAATAAATGTAATAAAAAAATTTTAAAAAAGAATATAGAATATTGGAAGCTGTTCAGTTGTGACAGCCCCTTGGTCAGCTTTCATTTCCTTAAAGAGAGATCTGAGCTAGTGTTAGGACTAAAGGTGCAATACTTCTTTTGAGAAATGTTGGGAAGCTAAGAATTTTAAATGAGACAGATTTCAGAAATACTTATGGGGTAAAATTGACAGGGCTTTGTGCCCATGAAGAATGAAGAGTCTAGAAATAGAATGCATCCAGGATGATACCTGGAATGATAACTTAGGTGACTGGGTGGATGATGAGGCCATTAACTGAGACTGGGAAATCTAGGAAGAAAAGGTAGTAGGAAGCATAGGATACATTTAGATTTGCCTATGTTAATTTGGCGGTGCCTTGGGGCATTCTCATGCAGATGGCGAAAAGGCAGCTGAATTAGTAGTCTGACACTCACAGAAGAGGTCTCTGCTAGAATTAAAAAGTTAAGAGCCATCAGCATGTAGGTGGTAGTTAAACCACGAGAGCAATAAGATTGTTATTGTCAAATTTATGTGCATGAATATTACCTGTCAGTGCACACACAACTTCGGAAGCCCAATTATTAAAAGCCTTCCATGGGGGCCTGCTGAGTTAGCTGAATCTGCAAAATATGTTAGAAGATGCCAAAGTCGCTTTACTGGTTTCTGCCTCAAAATGTATCTTCAGAGACCTCAGCAGGGAATAAATAAAAGTCTCCCTCATAAATGCCCCCAGAAAATAATTTTTTAAGTTTTTTTTATTTTGAGAGAAAGAGAGAGAAAGTGAGGGGGGGGGGGGGAGAAGAGCAGAGAGAGAGGGAGAGACAGAATCCCAAGCAGGTTCCAAGCTGTGAGCACAGAGGCCAACATGGGCTCAGTCCCACAAACTGTGAGATCATGACCTGAGCCGAAATCAAGAATGGTATGCTTAACCGACTGAGCCACCCAGGCACCCCCGCCAGCAAATATAATTTTAAAAAATTAAACTAAATAAAAAAGTAAACAGCAATCCCTCCCACTCTGTCAAACATAAATGAAGTCTAGACAGAGGTTGGACTCTGATGGATTTCCAGTACTCTACTGTAGGGAATTTTTCTTCCTTATATGAATATTAGTTGTCTCAGTTTGCCTCAACTCTGTATCTTTGGTTGTTCCTTTTAAAAACTTTACGTATGGCATTAGGAGAGAGTCTTCAGGAATTTCTTATAAGGGCAGACTTAATTAACGTTTCCAGCTGTGTGGGACTTTCCAAGCCCCAGCTGGTAAAGATGGATTTATGAACCAGAAGGCCAGTCTGTCTTCATCCCTTCAGTGTAACAGCTCTTAATCACAGCTCAGGAAAGTGTTAAATTTGGGAAACAGGGAGGGAATGTTTAAAGTGTTTACCACTGTATCATGACTCACTTCTTTTTTCAGCCATTTTCAAAATTAAATGTTCCGATCAAGAACAAGACATGTGTGTATCACAGAGATAGGGCACCATACCTGGAAAGGGGCATGTAGAAATGTGCTTTTCACAGCATAGATCACATGGCTTTACTCCACTCCAGGAGCAAGATAGCTGAGGCAGCAGAGAGGCTTGGTCACAATAATAGATGTCCTCCCTGAGGTTTAATACACTTTAAAAACAATCATGCTCAATTTCTAGAAGGGCTTCTCAGAGTAAAAGAACATGGGGGTTTGAAAGCAAGAGATGCATTTATAGCCCAGTGGAATGCTGAATTACAAGTGATTTTGAGTAAGCCATTTAACCATTTGTAATCTCTGTATTGAGTTTAAGAAACCATGAACAGCCCAACGCTCCAGCCTTACATGCTGCAGAATCACTTAGCTTTTGCTGCATAGCAAATTATACCCAAATTCAGGGGCTCACAAAAACAATTCATTATTATTACAGTTCATGCAGTTGTAGGTCAGCTGAGGTTTCTGCTTAGGTTGGGCTTGGTTGGGAGAGCTTTGTAGGACATTTCTGCTCCATGAGTCCCTCATCCATCTCCTGGAACCAATAGGCTAGTCTAGGGATGTTCTCTGCATGATGGTGGCTGAAGCCCAAGGGCAGAAGAAAAACCCATAAGACATCCTGAGGTCTAAGCACAGATTATGCATACGTGTACCCTAACCTCATTCTATTGGCCAAAGCAAGCCACATGGCCCAGATCAAATCCACGGCAGGGCCACATGGCAAGAACATTCAGACTGGCATACATACCAGATGGGTGGAGAAATGGTCAACAGTTAGAATATAAAAGTACTTTGGTAAGTTTGAAAGACTATGTATTATATACTATATATTACATATACGCTATAATAGTATATATAGTATATAATTGACCCAATTCCAAAAGGTATAATTAATTAGATTTTTTGTAGACTTATCTTCTACCCAAACGTTCAGCAAATAAAAAATATTCTAATTTTTAAAATCTATACTATGTAGTTATCTGTTCATAATTAACTATTTCAGAAGTAGAATAAAAATTCTTTCATCATTATCATAATACCTTGAGTTATATAAAACAACAAGAATCCTTCATATTAAACAAAAAGTTTGATGTCTTTTAATAAACCAATACAAGATTGTCAAAGGGTGCCTAACAATAATTTCAATATCCTCTGTGTCTGTTAGTAAATTACCTGGCTGACACTTAGTGCTGAAGAAATACTTTTCTTATTTTATCCACATTTTAAAGGAGAGGATCATTGATCCTTTTTTCCCCACTCTAATCACAGATGTGACAGGTGGAATCCTTTCCACTTTGGCATCCCTAGATCATTCCAGAGACAGGCATGCTTATGTGAATCAGCCTGGTTAAATGCCACTCAGAAACCACTACACCTGCCCATAGCCTTTACCTGCAGGTAGATTTGTCTCCCTGTGCACAAATTCTAGTGAAAGAATAGGGTGTCATAGACAGAAACAGGTTGGGCATTTCTTTTTTTTTTTTTTAAGTTTATTTATTTATTTTGAGAGAGAGTACAAGAGTGAAAGCACACACATGCAAACACAGTCGCACGGGGGAGGAGCAAGGAGAAAATCCTGAGCAGGATCCACACTGTCACTATGGAGGGCAATGTGGCGCTGGAACCCAGGAGTCATGAGATCATGACCTGAGCTGAAATCAAGAGTCACATGCTCAACTGATTGAGCCACCCAGGCGCCTCTAGACTGGGCATTTGTAAAGCTAGCTAGCAAGAGATTAAGTAGCATTCACATTTCTATTGCTATTTGCAGTTTGTTTCTCTGGCTTCTTGGTTAACTAAATGTGTGAGTTTTTTCATTAAAGAAACAAACAATGATCCAATCAGAGAATTTCTTTGTTTTAGATTTTTAAAATTCTCTTCCTCATAGTGATAGATATAGGCAGTTTAGCCACCCCCATACTATCCAATTCCATATGAGGGTGGCCTTGGAAACCAGCCAGATTGCATTGTTATCCTTCTGTCAATTACAAATGTGCCAGACACCCAAAGCACTGGGGAGGAAGTGCAATTATTAGAAGCTACCCAAGAGAATATGCCCAATGTCATCCCTGACTTGCCAGGCGACCTTTAGAAAATCAGATGTGTAAAAGAGGGATGATAAATTGTTCTCTAGGCCAATCATGTAAATGAGTAGAAACACCAAAGATGGAAAGAATTAAGGTAAAAATAATTCCAAAGAAACCAGTTTTTTGTTCATAAAAGAATTGTCAACTATACAAAGGGAACCTAATCCAAATAATAGCTGAAGTCCTTCCCCAGATACTGGTAATAATTTACCACCCTATCCCTATTCATGTTTGTTAATCCCAAATGCCTTCCTCCTGCCAAATACCCATGTCTCTAACACCCATTCTTTCATTATTTTAGTGAAGCACTAATGGTTTCATAAAATAAGTCCTAAAATCCCCAATCCCAATGCCAGAAAAACATTTGTTTGCCCTTGGATGTAGGGCTGTGGGGAGCAGAGTGAGAAGAGAAATGAGAGCACAGACAAATCCATTTATAGTATGTGTCTATGGTGATCACAACTTCTCTGATCTGATTGGGGTCCTCCACTGAGGGTAGTATATTTTCAGAACAGGTATTAAAAATGGGATTTTTTTTCATCACTAGAGGATTTACTTTCTCAAAGTCTGTGCTAATAAGATATAATTTGAGCTACCAAAAGAGTTGGGCAATAGCCAATATGAAATGACCACTGAATTTGTATATAATACTTTCTTTGGAGGGCACCTGGGTGGCTCAGTCATTTGGGCATTCAACTCCTGATTTTGGCTCAGGTCATGATCCCAGGCTCTTGGGATCGAGCCCCATGTTGGGTTCTGCTCTGAGTGTGGAGCTTGCTTGGGATTCTCTCTCTCCCTCTCTCTGTGTCCCTCTCCCCCCCCCCCCCCGTCTCAAATTAATAAACATTTGTTTTAAAAAGAATGCTTTCTTTGGCACCTTATATATGTATCATTTAATGAGTACTAAAATCACTGACTAATTAAATTCAAGTAAGAAGTGAAAGGCACTGGGTATAAATCTCTACCATGGACAGAGCCAATCTAGGCTTCATTGCACATTGTTCTCAAAGAGTCTTGAACAACTTTTTAAAACGTATGTGAAATATTGGACATTATAAACAAAGCATTATCTTAGTATTACATATATCATTCAGGGTACCAGACCTTCATCCTTCATATGTATACTGGAGCACTGCAGTTCAATTCTGAAAGTAACCGGTAGGAGTTAGCATCCAACTACCACAGGTTAAAGAACATGGTCCCCACTAAGACTTCCCTCATTTAAGATGCCAGCAGTGAAGTTGGGGGTTTCCAGGCCACCTGCTTTTGATCAACTGACTACAGAACTAGGAAGTTCCCACGACTCCCACTCATGTTCAATAATTCACTAGAATGACTCACAGAAGTCAGGAAAGTGTTTTCAATTACAAAGAATACAAATCAGGACCAGCCAACTGAAATCAGCTGACACATAGGGTGGGATCTGGAAGGGTCCCAAATGCAGGGCTTCCAGGCCCTCTTCCCAACAGGGCACTTTACTCTCTCAGCACATCAATGTGTTCATCAACCAAGAAGCTTCCCCAAGCTTTTGTGTTGAGGGCTCTTTTTGGGATTTCTTTTTGGGATTTAATTACAGGGCTCTTTTGTTGATGGAATCATTGGCCATCTTGTTGAACTGAAACTCCAACCACCCACTTCCACTCCTCTCTGGAAGGGAAGCTGGCTCAAAACCCTAATCCTCTAAGTATAAGCTTGGTATTTCTGTGAGTTGTCTTTTTAGCATAAACTGAGGTGTGATCCAAATGCCATGCATAACCAAAATACACATTATTTGGGAAATTTCAAAGATTTAAAATCTTACTCCCAGTAATGAAGGACAGAAGCCAGTCAAATTCTTTATTATGCAACATATACTCAACTATAATTTACATATGTAAATAAGTGTAAATCTCTGTCCATGCACATGTGTCTGTGTATCTCCTTTATATGTTTATAAATAAAACTAGACTATAGTGGTATTAACAGGAGAATGAAGAAAGCAGTTGTTAGTGAATGAGAGTCAAGATCAATTAACAAACAGATTAAAATCACTATAATACTTCCATCAGCTGAAACAAACATTAGGCACTGTTTCAGTGGTGTTACTCAAACTTAAATTCAGCCACATGGTGACTGAAAGTAACCAATACCAGGTTATACTCATGGATAAAATTTATTACAGCAAACTTTATAAAGTAAAACCAGCAGGAGAAAGATATACATCAGATGGAGTCCACATATGATGGAGTCCTTCCCCATCATGGTTCCAGGATCTTTTCAAGACAAGCAAGGAACAAGCAACCACATTTTCTACGTTAACTCCTCAAAGTCAGTTACCGCAATCAAGATCTATGAACACATGAATGGCATGGACAACCGAAAAATCTTAAAATTCTAAGAAGATGGGATTAGAAATGTAGCTGGATTTGAGCAAGGTGTGAACCAATATATGAAGGTAAAAAGCTTCCCATCACTAATAAGAGAAAGTATAATAATTAGTTTCTTGGTAGGAAGACATGGAGAAAGATCGACTCATAGATGAATGACATACAATCCCATTCAGTGCAATAAATCTATCTACACGTGTTATTCTAAAGAATTACATAGCAAGCCATCTTGTTACCTTGCTTAAAGTCCTCCAGTGTCCTCCCTTCTACTTAGAATAAATCCAGATCTCCCATTAAATCCTGCATGATTTCTCTCTAGCCTCCCTCTTGTACTTTTCCCAGTGTACTTGCTATCTCCCCTGATTGTACCTGCCACATTATCTTCTCTTGGTTCCCCATTGGTGCCAAGCTGGTTTCCTACCAAGTCCCCTACACACTAGGTATTCCCTACTCTCTCCCTGTGCCTGGTTCTTACCCAATGCCTTCTTACCTCAAAGATTGCAACTTGAATGCCCATTTCCCCTGAGAAGGCTTCCCTGACCACCCATTCAAACATAGCCACCTCCCACCCCACCACCCCCCCACCACCACCGAGCCCTCTTCACAAAGTTTCATTTCCTTCTTTGCAGTTGGAGTCACTTGATGCTTTCTTACTTTATTTGTATCTATTAGTTTCTGTTTTTCATGATTAAAATGCAAGCTTTGTGTAAGCAGATAACTTTATTTCTTTTGCTCTCTGTTTGATCTCTATTGCCAGCATCTGGTTCCTATTAGGTGCTCAGTAAATATATGTTGAAATCATAAATTAAAAGTCCTATAAAGCCTGATTTTAAAGTTGATTGTAGAGTCTCTATCCTTGAGCTACTGAGAGCATTCAGATAATGTAACAATCCTATGCCACCGTGGGAGTCACTCCAAAAACCATCTTAAAATAATTGAGTAATGTGGCTCAACATGTGGTTCACAGATCACTTGCATTAGAATGACCCGATTATTGGTAAATGTGTTGCTTCATGAATTTTACTCCCTGAAATTCTTGTTTAGTAGATTAAACTGGAGCTCAGAATATTGCATTTCAACATATTTTTCAGTGATATGTATATCTACAAAAACAGAATTTCTGGCTTAAATCCCGTAATGGTAATTGCCCATAGAAATAGTGACACAAAAACTAAATTGCCCAAGTTGGAGAAAGTGTAAGTATGCAACAATTATTGATACCAAAGCAGAATAAGCATGGACTTGGTCACCTTATTAAAGAGCATTAGTTCAGTTTGGAAGGTCATAGGTCATTGAGTGATACTGCCTCTGACTCTTACTAGATGTGAAATGTTGGCTTTTTAAGCATTCTGAGCCCTAATTCCATCTTCTGTATATTAAGAATAGAAATGTCTAACTTACAGTATATTTTTAAAAATTAATGAGATAGGGGCACTTGGCTGTCTCAGTTGGTAGAGCTGGCAACTCTTGGTCTCAGCGTTGTGAGTTCAAGCCCCACTTTGGGCATGGGGCTTACGTCATTAAAAATTAATTAATTAATTAAAATTAAACTAAAATTAATGAGATAATGTATGTATAACAGCACAGTATCTAATAAAAAGTAGTTTGGGAAGTGACAAGAGTTTGACAGTGAGATTTCATGCAGGTAGAAACCAAAGCCAACAGACCACCGTCTGCTCAGACCAAAAGATCAAAATAAAAACAGAAGCTATCTCATCACTTCTTAAAAATTTATTTATTTATTTAGTCTTTTTCTAAAGCGACGTTGTCAGTAAAAGCTTTATTCTAGAAAGTACTCATCTCTGGAAAACAGTGGAGATCTTTTAACTTTCCCATCCGTTCTGAGTTAATTTTTTAAAAGGAAAGAATTTAGCATGCCTGCAGTGAACCCACCTGAAGGCTTTTGTCTTGAGAGTTACGATTCAGACTTCCTGTCTGTCTGTCTTTTGGTTTTATTACACCCCTCATTTATTATTTTATGTTCATTCCCCATGAATATTAGCATCACCTGGGTCAAAGATCACATCTGCACATTTAAATCTTCAGCACATATTAGAGTGTTTGACATATAGTAGATACATAATAAATATGTATTAAATGAATGAATAAATTAAGAATGAGGGATGCTCTAGGAAACATTTGGTCTGGACCGTTTTCCAACCTGGCTAGGGGACTCAACTAGAAAGCCATTTTTTCAGAGAAAGTAGGAAAGAGAGGAGTTTTCCTTTTTCATCTTGTGACATTTCATCCTCCCAGAATTAACCTTCTTCCTAGTTAAAAGTAATGATCTAAACCCACAGTGACAACTGATACAATTTACTTTTTTCTATCCTAGACATTGGCAATTTTAAATTCAGAAATCTGCCAGGCACTTTTCCATGTGCTGATAATATAACGATAGTGAGCTCAATAGACATTGCTCCCCTCCTGGTTCTATCCCTGTAGAGACAAAGGAACAAACAACCAGCATTATATTCTTAGAACCTGCTCTGTCTTCTGTCTGCCTGAATCCTGACCTCTCTCTCTCTGTTTTAATTGGTCGTTAAAAGCACAGACATGTGGGATAACTGTGTGTCTGCTAGTCATTCTCAATATCTGGACCTTGTGAATAGAAAACAAGGGAAGATATAATCAGCACCAAAAGAGAAAATATTGAGTAGGCTTTGTTTCAATCTGCACAAAAGCCTCAGGTTTTGTTATAATATAAAAGGCACTGATGTAATGCTTGTTTGACTTGCTTAAGCAGGAACACAACATGAAAATTTCTTGAGCAGGGAAAACAGCTGCTTTGCCAAATCGGCACATTTGGCTGTGCAACTGGCTCTATTGGTAGCTTCAGGGTATCAATATTTTTTCCTGACAATTTACATGCTGCTCCAGCCCAAGGTGTCTGAAATGAAGTCTTTGCATATACCCAGGAAAAAAAAAAACTTGGCTCCTAACCCTGGTCCGAACCCTGCTTTGAACAGGAAAGTCACACCGATCCATGGTAATGTGATAAGGTTGTGCCTTTTCAGCACAGATTTGCTCTGCAAGGCTCATTGTTTTATCTGCCGTTATGTAAAATACAGTGTCAATAATCCATATTGTTTGTTTTAATACCATTATTCACATTACAGCCTCACGCCTACCTTAGCCTCTTTGTAATCTGGAAACCGACACATGCATTAAGACAGAGATAACTGTGGAGGAACAGGGTTTCATACAAATTGTGCTGCGCTGGCATGGAGTTGCCTCTCTGCTTCTCTCAGACAAAGCATTTTAATTCCCTGGGTTTTGCTTCTTTTCTTTTTTTAAAGAAGGGAAACACACACACACACACACACACACACACACACACACATAACACACACACACACACACGCACACACCCCAGATCATTTTCTTGGATCTCTAAATTTCCAACTGCTTAAAAGGCAGATTTCATCAAACTAATTAAAATTTCTTTGTGGCTAATCACTTTGGGGGCTCAGTTAACTTCTGGAGAATACTTAAATAGACTTGTAATTTTATCTGATTTCACTCTAAAATGGAATTAAATAAGCACGTTTGAAACAAAATATGGGAACAATATATGCTGTCATAGGGCCACATTCCATTTTGTTAAACAATTGATTTTCCATATTATCCTTAGGTCCCAAGGCACAATGTGTAAATACATCTCAGTGAGATATAAAATGAGCTAGAAAATAATTGAATTTTTATAGAAATTCTCTGGGGTGGTAAAAATCTATGACATCCATTAAAATTCAGAGATTGTACAAGCAATCAGAATTATTGCAACTATCTTAAAATTAGGAGAATAACAGATTTTATTGTGAAAGACTCTCCTACAAAAGATTTCATCATTTTTAAAAATTTGAAACAAACGCAGACTTACAGAAAAATTGTGAACCCAGTAACAGAGAACTTTGTCCTGAATCATTGGAGAGTGAATTGCAGAGGCTGTACTGTACTATCACCTAGTAACGTAGAGACAAAGACATCCCCTTACATCACCACAATACACCCATCAAAAGCAGGAAATTGGAATTGATACATTGCTGCCATCTCATCCTCAGATCCCATTCAAATTTTACCAACTGTCTCATTAATGTCTTTTATAGCCATGGATCCAGTTCAGAATTACAAGCCACATTTGAGTGTGATTTAGATGCTCTTGAGTTCCAGGCAGTCTGTCTATCTTTCCTTCAATTCATGACCTTGACACTTTTGAAGATCCCAGGCAGATATTTTATAAACTGTCTCTCAGTTTGAGTTTGCATAATGTTTCCTCATGATTAAATTTAGGTGATGCATCTTTAGCAGGAATATCACCAGAGCAAAGCTGTGTTCCTTTCACTGCATCTATATGTAGCACATGATTTCTATTTGTCACATTGTATTTGTTCCTTTTAACCACTCAACATGATGTCTGCTAGATTCCTGTAATGTGAAGTTACACTTTTTCTTTTTGCAATTAATAATTATTTTTTATCGGGAGATACTTAGAAATTGTATAAATAGTCTGTTCCTCATACAACTTTCAATTAATTAATTCATTTGTTCATATCTGTATAAGGGACTCATGGTTTCCTATTTTATTCAGCAGCTTACAATTAGTTGTTATGTTTGTTTATTTTGATGCTCTATTGTCTCATTTGGCCAGTGAGAATTCTTTCTAGCTGGCTTCTGTAGTCTCTAGACATTTTTTTCCAGTGCTTTCATATTTTCTGTCAAACAAGACATTCCATGGTCATGTCGTACTTTATTTTCCTCCTTCAGCCATGGAATCAGGCATTTTTCCAAGGAGCCCTAGAATGATATTTAGAAACCAACATCTGGGCACTAAGAGTGCTCATTGCTGTTGGTGGGGAGTCACTGTTTCCAGGACCTCTAATGAACAGAACTAGGCAGTATACATATGTATACACACAGTATATTCACAAGTGTATTTATATTTATTTCCATAGCCATCATATATACATCAGAAACCGTAAGTTCATACCGTCAATTTTAATCTAACACCAAAGAGTTCAGTCTAGTTCTCTTTTCCCCCCTTTATTTGTATCTCCCCCTCTCTGATAGTGAGAAATCTAGCTCCTGTTGTTTTAAATTTACTTGTTTAATCAATCCTCCTGTATATAACAATATTCTGTCTCAGCCAGCATCCTGTCCCCCAAATGAATGTTCTCCTTAATCCACTTGGACTGAAACACCCCATGCTTGGCATCCTTTATGTGAACACCCTCAAAACATCAATTGGGTCCCAATTACCCTAGCAGCCTATCCTACTACATTGATGCCTTCCTTGCCCACCTCCACAGGGTAACCCTCTTAGTTGATATCCTACTTTTCTTACATCCTTCTCTGGGTCACTGTGGTCCCTTCCCAGTTTTGGTACACACATTTACTTTGTTCTATTCTACCAAACCCTTTAAGATTGAATTGTTCTGGAAGAGAAAGAAAGAAAGAAGAAAGAAAGAAAGAAAGAAAGAAAGAAAGAAAGAAAGAAAGAAAGAAAGAAAGGAGGGAAAGAAAAAAAAGAGGAAGAAAAAGGGAAAACCAAAGAGAAAGAGCTAAGACATCTTTTGAAATTTCAATTTATCTCTGTTGTTATATATTTGCAATGTACAACACAATGTCAGATGGTATTCACATACAAAACTTGTCATAGATAAAGCTTCTTTAATCTTGTATTTTTCCATTGTATTTGTTCCTGAATACAATCAAATGTGTTCTTGAGCATGTGACATTATTGAGTGTTCAGCTTATTCAGATTGCTCTTATTTTGCCAGGTCAGTAACAAAAGTCATTCAGATGGTAGGGATCAAGGCACATTGTAATAATGATAATAGGTTGGGGTGCCTGGTGGCTCAGTTGGTTCAGTGTTTGATTCTTCATTTTGGCTCAGGTCACGATCTCAGTGTTCATGCGCTCAAGCCCCACATTGGGCTCTGCACTCACAGCATGGATCCTGCTTGGGGTTATCTCTCTCCCTCTCTTTCTGCCCCTCCCCTGCTCGTGTGTGTGCTCTCTCTCCCTCTCTCCTAATAAACAAACTTTAAAAACATGGTAATAGGTTGAACGGCACTAGGGTAGAGGCTAAGCTTATTTAGAGACATGCCAGTTTCCTTAGTTCACATTAATATCTCACAAATATTAAGAAACAATCTTCATTGGTTTGTAGTCTTCTACCAAAAGTCTTCTCAACATTGGTCTGTAGTCATACGTGAAGAATAAATAACAATAACTAAAAGGAAACAGATACAGTCATAATTTACAGCAATCTGATTTTTTTTTTTGAGAGTGGGGGGAGGAAGAGAGGAAGAGTGCTTACAAGAGAGGGAGAGGGAATCTTAAGCAGGCTCCATGCACAGCATGGAGCCTGAGGTGGGGTTTGATCCTATGACCCTGGGATCATGACCTGAGCCAAAATCAAGAGTCAGACGCTTACTGACTAAGCACCCAGGCGCCCCATGATTTGTTTTTAATACACGGTAGCAAAATATCACATTAAAACAAGCTATAACATTACTTCATATCGGGTATACAGTGGGTCATGCAATGTATTATATTATGGAATTTTACTTATTAGAGCTTTGAAACTATTCAGAAATATTCTCAGTAAGCACTTTTTATTTTTGCTTATATCTTGGGGTGTGTGTATGTGTGTATGTGTTTCTAGTGAAGTGAATCTATTTCAATATTTAATCACTGTCAGAATTTAGTAGGTGTAGAAGATTTATTATCTTATATGTTTATATTTACATAGATTTTTTTTCTCTTATCAGTGCCTAAGCTGAACAAAAAGGAAGAATAATAAAATCCAGAGTGGAGAGGTACTATCTTTCACTTAATTTTCCTGGAAAGTTGGGTTCTTTTAGGAGGAAATTAGATTCTAATATGATCAGTTTCAAGTTCTTACCACCTCAAAAAGTGTTTATTATATATCAATTATAACTACTCTTTACACACTTGGGTTTTTGATTTATGATTGCATTTTATTGGGTTTGGAGACACTAACCAAACATGTCATTAGAAGACCAAAGCTCAAATCCCTAGACCTAACTAATGTTTTCCTTCCAATTTAAACCCAGCTCAGTTCTCTGAGAAAGATCTCTGTTCTTTCACAAACAAGGTGAAATAATGACTTAAGATGAGTGTATTGAAAATGTGTTCATAGCATTAAAATGCTGGCAAGGTTTTCCTCCCTTTCAATGCACTCTGGCAAGTTTAAAGAATTGCCCAAGTCACTGAGAGCATTCAGTCACCTCTGGGTCTCCGCTGTCCCCTTCATAGCCACCTGAGTTGCTTGTGGATCCCCTAATAGGCCAGTGTGTCACTAAAGAAATGGCAAAGTAACATTTGGGAAACGTCAATATTTCTCCCCAACCACGAAAAAATAGTCTATCTATGCATGTTTCCTATACACTACCTTGTTATTGTTCCTCTTTAAAGCCTTGTCATTTTAAAACTAAAGACTAAAAGTGTTTTGTGTCCTCTTCCTCTGTCTCCCCCAAATCTTCTAAACTCATGCAAAAATTTAGCCACATCAAAGGCTTAATTTAGTATTTGTATTCTTGATATTTATTGGTGCCTAAGAGATAAAACACTAACTGAGAAAGTGCTCCATAAAGCACTAAGGTTTCGGTAATCTGCAGAAGTGGGAACGATTTGAGGTGAGGAAGATTGAGTGTTTTGTACCTGTTGGACTTAAATTATGGTCACTTTGTGCTGAGACATCTCAGGTCCTGATTCTCGTAAGTTAACCTAGCAATGTTCCCCTCTTCCCATTTCATTGCTCCCTCAGGACCTACGGAGGAATGAGCCTTGTTTGCAATCTTTCTTATTTCTTCCACCAAACACTTGTTGAAATTCATGAGTACTATGACCCATTTTCTTCTGACCCTCTTTTCTAAAGCCAGAGACAGCTATTCCCTGAGGATGTGTTAATGGATGTTAATGGATGAATGGATGGCACTCTATTAATGGGGTAAGGTGCAAGTGACCTTGCCTTAAATGTAAGAAGGGACACTAATGGTGGACATTTCAGACCAGCTAGACTTAGAAGGCCAGCCCTTAGAAAACAAGATACTTCTGACAGACTCAACTACTCTATTAGCAATGAAAGCCAGTTCAAGTAGAAAATACGTTTTTACATAAAAACTAACCATTTTATTTTATTTTCTATTGTGGTAAAATACACATAACACAAAGCTTACTATCTCAGCCATTTTTATGTGTATAGTCCAGGGGCACTAAGTACATTTGTACTCTTGTGCAACCATCACCACCATCCACCTCCAAAACTCTTTACGTCTTGCAAAGCTAAAACTCAAAAACCAAGTGTTCTTGTTGAACAAAACGTATACTTGTGTGCCCACCTGAGGCAGGAGAGCCAAACTGCCTGGGTTCAAGGTCTGGCTCCCCTCTTATGCTACCTGAGTGACTTTGAACAAATAACTCATTCCTTTTGTGCCTCAATTTCCACACCAGTAAGATGTAGAATAACCAAATAAGTAATATAAGGATAATGCCAGAAACTATTCTTTTTAGTGGAAAAACAATGTATTTGTTCAACAAATAAGGGAGAGGATAGAGGAGATGCTGGAGCAAGACTGCCTGCATTTAAATTCTGGTCCATCTACTATAGTAAGTGAGGTGTCGGTAAAGTTACTTACCTCTGCAAGTGCTTCAGTTTCTTCATCTGTAAAACTGCAATTATTATAACACCAACTTCATAGGTTTACTAGGAGATTGAGGAAGTACATATAAAAATACTTGACTTCAAGGACCCATGGGTGGTTCAGTCGGTTAAGTGTCTGACTTCAGCTCAGGTCATGATCTCCCATTTCAGGGGTTCGAGCTGAGCCCCACGTCAGGCTCTGTGCTGACAGCTCAGAGCCTGGAGCCCGCTTCAGACTCTGTCTCTCCCTCTCTCTCTGCCCCTCCTCCACTCATACTCTGTCTCTCTCTCAAAATAAATAAACATTAAAAAAATAAAAAAAAATACTTGGCATCGTCTGCCCCATAGTAGGAGCTCAATGAATATTAGCTATAACAATAGAAATACCTATAATCAAATAATAATAGTATACTTCATTCATCAGTGTAAGCTGATGTATGAGAAGTAATAATAAATATATCTATCTAATGCATTACTTTATGTCTTTAGCTCATGCTTTTTGCTTTCTTTATTTTTTAAAGCAAAAATAAATCAAATGAATAGCTCGTTTTTAAATGTAAGGCCATGACAGAAAGTGCAATATTGATGAAGAAAAATTTAGGTGGAATCCTTCCAAATGTATTAATTTCAGAATTGGTTCTGAAAGAGCCAAGTGTAAGTAGTTTTTCTACATGTGTTGTGTTCACAGGTGGTAAATGTGGCTTTAATCAAAAAGGACCACATGCAAAGCACTATGGATTCTCTGCCAGAACGAGTATGTATGGTTATAGTAATAGCTGAAGTAATAGCTTTACAGTTTTTTGAAGTATTTAAGGAGGTCACTACAGAGAGGTAGCTCTAACGCCCTGATAGCGTATGTAAACTAAACAAAATGGAAGCCAGTCATGCACTCAAATCAGAAAATAAAACTTAAGAACAACAAATCAAAACTGTAAATTCAAGCAAGGCATCTTATTTGCCAACAACAATCAAATAATTGCTTTCCTCTCCTTCAGTATCTTTATAAAAACCTCACCCTTGGCTTCTGTTGGTGGAGGACCCCAAATCACCTTTGGTTTAGTACTACTCCTATTCAAACTGATGTATGCTCAAGCAAACTCTTGAAAATTCTGACATGACTCGGTACTTTTTACCAGTTCTCATCCCTTGATCAAAAGCAATGTTTCTCACAATTGATGGGCCAAAGGATATTTCTGTTTCCCAAATGTAAATTATGGCCAAAAAATAAAAATAAAAATATAGAACTTTCAATGAAAGATTTGCCATTGACATGAATCAAAAATTTTATATTTTATACTAAGTTTATTTGAGTTGTAGGATGGAGAAAGGCAGAGTCTTGCAATTTGAAGAATTTTAAGAATATATATATGTGTGTGTGTATACATATATATGTATATATGTACATATGTATATATATGTATATATGTACATATGTATATATATGTATATATGTATATATACATATATACATATATATGTATGTGTGTGTATATATATACATAGATATAGATATAGATATAGATATAGATATAGATATAGATTTCCTGTTGGACTCAGGAAAGTGAAAGACAAAGGCCTGTTGCTGCTTCTATTCTATTACACGTATTCAAATTCCTTCTACCTAGTATTCATAGTCATCTGTAATGGATGGACTAGATACTGTGTTAGGCACTTTGCCTATATTAACTTATTTAATTATCATAACAACTCTGTGATGTAGAATCCGTTATTATTTCTGTTTTACAGATGAGGAAACTAAGGAATCAAAATCCAAGCATTGAATACCTTGCCTCAGGGCCACCAAGAAAAAAATCACACAATCTGTATCCAAAGTATTCCTATGCTATATTACTTCTCTATAGTAAAGTTGGGGTGTTTTGAGAAAAGAATTTGTCTATCATTCTTAATGATTTTGTTCTCTTATTTTGTCTAGCTGGACAAACACACTGTTCCTTGAAGAGTTATGTGCATGTGTGTATGTGTGTAAAATTTATAGCTTGAGACAATGATGTCGTCTATTTGCTGTTCAACGGTATGTGAAATCATCTGGTTGTCTTGGTCTAGTAGCCAAGACACAGGTGCTCACATTATAAATAAATAGTGGCACAGATTTAATGGCCATTTAAGTTAGCAGGCCCTGGGAAGAGGGGAAGAAAGGTGGGGACACTATAAATTGAATACTTTCACCCTTAGCAGAGGTCTGTGTTGTCTGGAGACATGGGTTAGTGGAATAAAGTTACTCTTTTTTTTTCTTTTTTTGGTTTAGAAAGATTGCTTCTGTATCTTCCTTTCTTTTTAAATACTTAATTTTAAGAGCTTTTTTGCTTTACATCAAAATTGAGAGGAAGGTACAGAGATTTCCCATATGCCCCCCATCCTCACACATGCATAGCTTCCCCATTGTCAACATCCCCCACTGGAATGGTGGGTGTTTTCCCCCCAAAGATGAACCTGCATTGAGACATTATAATCATTCAAACTGTAAAGTCCATAGTTTACCTTAGAGTCCACCCTTGTTGTTTATATTCTATGGGTTTTGACAAATTTATAATAATCCATTATTACACTATTATACAGAGTATTGTCACTGCTCTAAAACTCTGTGCTCTGTCTATTCACCTCTCCTTTGCCTCCCCCAGCTCCTGGCAACTGTTGATCTTTTAACTGTCTCCATGGTTTTGCTTTTTCCAGAATGTCATATAGTTGGAGTCATACAGTATTTAGCCTCCAAACTGGCTTCTCTTTCACTTGGTAATAAGTACTGAAAGTTCTTGCATGTCTTTTCATGGCTTGATAGCTCATTTCATTTTATTGCTGAATAGTATTCCGTTGTCTGGATGTACCACAGTTTATTTATCCATTCACCTAACTGAAGGATATTTTCATTCCTTCCAAGCTTTAGTAGTTATTAGTAAAGCTGCTATAAACATCCACGGGCAGGTTTGTGGGTGGACATAAGTTTTCAGCTCCTTAAAGTAAATCCTAAGGAGTGTGATTGCTGGACCATATAAGAGTGTGTTTAGTTTTGTAAGAAACCTCCAAATTGTCTCCCATTCTGTGTCTTTCCTAGTGTATAACTTTATAATTATGCAAAAATGTGTCCCTATCTCACAAATGCAAAGAACATGAAGGTAGAGATGGACATAGAATAGCATCTCACGTTGTCAAGTCCATCCCACTGGTGTCCAGTATCTGTCTCCTCCTCATGGCCATTGGTAGGACTTTGACAGATTAAAAATAAAAGACTTCTGTTTGACAAGGAAACTGAAGGTGGTGAAGACAGGAAGGCTGGGTTAATTCTGAAACTTTCTTACCATCAATATAAACGTTTTTCTTTTGTAAATCCCCACCTACAAAGAAAGGCCAAAGGGAAGGAAACAGCCTTCTCAGCATTGCTCAAGTCTGTGCAAAAATGTAAACTAGCACTTTTGTTAAATATCTTTTAATATATTCAAATTAGTTCTTCCAAATCCTCATGTTTTTTCTTTGGTGATGTAGTTGCACATCGCTCCTGTGAAAAAACCAGGAGAAGGGTTTGTGAACCACATACATCTGTAATCCAAATGATAGCAATTTCGTGTGAAATGTTTGATAAATATTGGCAGGCTGATTATTTACCAAAAGCTATTACTGCTTTCGGATCAAAGGGGACAATTTATTAATTAAATTGGAAGACAAAGTCTTCATTATCCTGCTATTATTAAAATGTGAGAAACCACCTGTTTTCTTCCATTTTAATCTCCTCCAAGGTTCTCATTAAGAATAACAAAAGCGAGACACCTGGGAGGCTCAGTCTGTTGAGCATCTGACTTCAGCTCAGGTCATGATCTCACGGTTCATGGGTGTGAACCCCGAGTCATGCTCTGTGCTGACAGCTTGGAGCCTGGAGCCTGCTTCTGATTCTGTGTCTCCTTCTCTCTCTGCCCCTCCCCTGCTCACGCTCTGTCTCTCCCTGTCTCTCAAAAATAAATAAATATTAAAAAATCTTTTTAAAAAAAGAAGAACAAAAGCATTGTAATCAAGCTACAACAAAAGTGAATTGGCTAGTCTATACACGCCCTATAAGTTATCAAATAGTTGATATAATAGAAGTGTGAAGGCTTAATTCATGATGGCTATTTACATACTTACATATAAAAATTCATTAGTTAAAAAAATCTCTTTAATTTCCAAAAATGATCATTTGTCTCTATCTTTAATCCATTGACTAGATAATATTAGGAAAATAGCTAATACTTATTAAGCACAAAGGACATGCCATGTAAAAGCTTGATAGGAATACGTTCATTTAATCCTCAAACAACTGTACTTGAAGAGTAATACAATTACCTTCACTTTTACAGGTGATGACACTGAGGCACATGGTAACTAAGTAAGTTGCCCCAGGCCATCTGGAAAGAATGATCAGAAAAGGGGTTAAAACGAGTCTTGCTCTAAGCCTTCACTTTTTTTTTTTCCTAAGTAAATTTAGTTAGTTTGTTGTAATTTGAATATAGTTGACACACAATGTTACTCTAGTTTTAGATGTACATCATAGTGATTCAACTTTTCTATATATTATGCTGTGCTCACTGCAAATATAGCCACCACCTGTCACCATACAGTGCTATTACAATATCATTGACTATAGTCTCTATACTGTGCTTTTTATTCCTCTTCATTTTGTAACTGGAAGCCTCTATCTCCCACTCCCCTCCACCCATTTTGCCCATCCTCTCCCCTCTGGAAACCATCACTTTGTTCTCTGTATTTATAGGTCTGATTCTGTTTTTTGTTTCTTTATTCATTTGGGATTTTTTTTTTTAAGATTCCACATATGAGTGAAATCGTATGGTGTTTGTCTTTCTGTCTGACTTACTTCACTTAGCATAGTACACTCTAGGTCCATCCATGTTGTCACAAATGGCACAATCTAATCTCTTTTTAAGGCTCATTTTTTTAAAAAATGATATATATATAACACATCTTCCTTACCCATTCATTTATTGATAGACACTTTGATTGCTTCCATATCTTGGCCATTGAAAATAATGCTGCAATTAGTATTTTGGTTTCTATGGGTAAATGCCCAGTAATGGAAATATTGGATTATATGATATTTCTATTTTAATTTTTTTGAGGAAAGTTCATACTTTTCTCCCCAGTGGGTGTGCCGAAACAGTACATGAGAGTTTCTTTTTCTCCACATTCTCATCAATGATTGTTATTTATTGTCTTTTTTATTTTAGCTATTCTGACAGGCATACAGTGATCTATCATTGTGGTTTTGATTTGCATTTCCCTCATGATTAATGATATCGAGCATCTTTTCATGTATCTGTTGGCTATCTGTATGTCTCTTTGGAAAAATGTTTATTTGGATCTTCTGCATATTTTTAATTAGATTATTTCTTTTCTTGTTTCTTTCTTTCTTTCTTTCTTTCTTTCTTTCTTTCTTTCTTTTTGGTGTTGAGCTGTTTAAGTTCTTTACATATTTTGGATATTAATCCCTTGTCAGATATATCATTTGCAAATATCTTCTCCCATTCAGCAGGTTGCCTTTTTGTTTCATTAATGGTTCCTTTCACTGTGCAAAAGCTTTTTATTTTGATGTTTTCCAATAGTTTATTCTAGCTTTTGTTTCCCTTGCCCTAGGAGACATATCTAGAAAAATATTACTACCACAGATATCACTAAAATTGTTCCTTCTTCTAGGATTTGTATGGTTTCAAGTCTCACATTTAGGTCTTTAATCCATTTTGCATTTATTTTGGTATATGGTGTTGAAAAGTGGTCCAGTTTCATTCTTTTACATGTAGTCCAGTTTTACCAGCACCATTTATTGGAGAAACTGTCTTTTCCCCACTGTATATTCTTGCCTCCTTTATCTTGGATTAATTGGCCATATAATTGTGGGTTTATTCCAAGGCTCTTTATTCTGTTCCATTGATCGGTATGTCTATTTTTGTGCCAGTACCATACTGGTTTCATTACTACAGTTTTATAGTATATCTTGAAGTCTGAAATTGTGATACCTCAGCTTTGTTCTTTTATTTCTTAGAATCGCTTTGGCTTTTTGGGATTCTAAGCATTCACTCTTGATTTCAAGCAAAATATGTTATGCGTTCAACAAATATTTAATGAGCTTGATTACTATTTTCTGAACATGGAATGGGAAATGACAGTCATTAAATTTATTATTTAGGATTCTGGTTAGACCTCTTGTGTCAACAGAATAATTTGCTTTTTTAAACCATACAACTCTTTTATATTAGGTAATTTCCTATTCATTGATCAAAGACATAACAAATCAAACTTATCAAAGACATAACAAAAAAACAGTTGGATTTTAAAGAATATTTAAGTTTCATTAATGTTTGGGGATAGTAGAGGGTAGATATTGGACTAGCCCAGCTTGCTCTTTTTTCTCCCTGAACACCAGTTTCTTAAGAAGATATTAGTCTCTTTTAAGCAAAAAATTAGAATATGATTCGAGAAAAATCATAGTGAAGCACTATCAGCAATATTCTAAAGAAACTATATCATATTCAGGAGATACCTTGGAAATGAGCTGTCTAGCATTTTTCTCATGCCACATGTAATCTCTAATGTCTTTGACAAACCCATCTAGCTAATGAGAGCACTTACCTGTATTATAGCCCATTCCTTCTTTGAATAGTTATAATTTTTTTAAAGTATCCCTTAAATTAAGCCCAATACCCCTCCCTCTAGTTTCTACCCATGGCAGAGAAACTCTGAGATGGTTTCTATGATCCCATATTCACATTCATACCCTTGTGTAATTTCTCCCTTCCAGAGTGGGTGGAACCTGTAACTTCTAACCAAAAGAATTCAGCAAATGTGATGGGATAACCCTTCTCTGGTTATGTTATTTAGAATTGTAACATCTGTTTCTCTAGTACACTCTCTTCCTTGCTGACTTGAGAAGCAAGCTGCTGTACTGTGGCCTGCCCTATGGAAAGGGGTACATGGTGCCTTTACCAATAGCCCAAAAGAAACCAAGATCTTCAGCAGCAGGAGCCAAGATGACAGAACAGCATGGAAGTTTTTTGTGTGTCTCACATCCATGAAATACAGCCAGACCAACACTAAACCATACTGCACACCTAGAAAACTGATCTGAGGATTAACATAGCAACTTGCACAACCTGACCACAGAATTCAGCAGGTACACCGAGTGGAGAGGTGAACTTGGTGAGAGAGAAGCTGCAGAAGGCAGGGAGCCGCTTTTGTGTGTGGAGAGAGGACAGAGATGGGGGGGGGTATGAGAAAAGCACCCCTCCCCAAAAACAGCTGGAGAGAAAGTGGAAAATTGGAAACAGCCACAGGGATTAAACTAAAAAGGGAGAGAGGAGACAGGAGAGGGTTTAAAGTCCAGTAAGACTGTAAACAAGGGGACCACAGAGTCTGCAGCTCTGCAGCTCGATACCTGGTGGTGCTCTGGTGGGAAGGGCAAACCCCAAGAGCAGAGTGGGGTCCAGGAAATTCTTGGGCCACATGAGGAGAAGCTGTTCCACTGTTGGAAGGTCATTTGGTAGAGGGCTGTGAGGCCACCTGGGCCCAGGAGTTCCCAGAAAACAGACACATTCACTGATGTTGGAACAAGGTCGTTGGGGGTGATGTCTTGTGCCAGATGTTTGTTGTGATTTTTCCATAATCCCTGAGGCACTGCTGCTACACTGTCTCGCAAACTTTTTCTGGGGCAGGCTGGCACCTGGCCACAGTCTCAGGGTATCGGCAGCAGCATAGTCCCATGAACTTTCCTGGGTGCAGCCGGCAACCAGCCATTGCTCAGTGAGACCCTCCACAGAAGGGCAGAGCAGGTCAAAGCCGCAGTCCCTCAGAAGTGGGGAGCTGGGGAAGGCAGCCTCATCTGAGACAAAACTCAGGAGGGAGGTGCCGTGTGGGGCTTGGTCACGTACAGCGTGGAAGCGGGGAGTGGATGGAAGCCAAAGACGAAGGACAGGTGCAAGATTTCTGATTGGGAAGAACAGAGTTCTGATACTAGAGACTGGGCAGCTGGGTGACACCACTATCACCAGTCCCGCGCATGTGCATATGCACCTACAAGTGCCACAACAATCCACCCCTAGCAGTGCCATCCAGTGGAGAATGGAGACTTTACACTAAGCCCCGCCCAACTGGGCCAACCTCACTCTACAAGAACACAAGTCTCACCACCTGCTTAGTTCATGGACTATAAAGCACTTCATAGTTTGACTTCTAGGGCAAAACAAAGTAATTTTAGTCGTATTTCAGTCTGTTAGCCAGTCCAACTATTCAATTTTCTTTCTTTTTTTTTTTTCGTTTTTCTTTTTCTTGAATACAGAAAGACAAAAAACTCATTTTTATTTTCAATTTTATTAAAAATATTTTTCTTTAATTTTTTCTACTGTATTTTTTACTTTTGTGTAATTTTTTTTCAAATTCTATTTTACTTCCATCATTTCATTTTAGTCTCCTTCAGTGTATTCATTGTTTCAAATATTCAAACGATTTCATTTTTTTTTCTTTTTTCCCCCTTTTTCTCTAATGTATCAAGCCACTTTCAACACCCGGACCAAAACACACCTAGGATCTAGAATTATTTATTTGATTTTGTGTGTGTGTGTGTTTGTTTTTAAATTTTTAATTTTAATTTTTTTTTTAATTTCAATTTTTCTACCTCAAATTCCTTTTCTCCCTTCAAAATGAGGAAATGGAAGAATTAACAACAGAAGAAAGAGCAGGAAGAAACAACAGCCAGGGACTTAACCAACACAGATACAAGCAAGATGTCTGAACCAGAATTTAGAATCACAATAATAAGAATACTAGCTGGAGTCTAAAATAGATTAGAATCCTTTTCTGCAGAGATAAAAGAAGTAAAAGCTAGTCAGGATGAAATTAAAAATGCCATAACTGAGCTGCTATCTCAAATGGATGATGCAGCAGCAAGGATGGATGAGGCAGAACAGAGAATCAGCAATATAGAGGACAAACATATGGAGAAAATTGAAGCAGAAAAAAAGAGAGAGATTAAGGCAAAAGAGCATGATTTGAGAATTAGAGAAATCAGTGACTCATTAAAAAGGAACAATATCAGAATCATAGGGGTTGCAGAAGAGGAAGAGAGAGAAACAGGGGCAGAAGGGTTATGTGAGCAAATCATAGCGGAAAACTTTCCTAAACTGGAGAAAGACACAGACATCAAAATCCAGGAAGCCCAGAGGACCCCCATTAGATTCAACAAAAAACAACCGTCAACAATGCATATCATAGTCAAATTCACAAAATGCTCAGGCAAGGAGAGAATCATGAAAGTAGCAAGGGAAAAAAAGTCCTACTTTTTATCTACAAGGGAAGACAGATCAGGTTTGCAGCAGACCTATCCACAGAAACTTAGCAGGCCAGAAAGGAGTGGCAGGATATATTCAATATGCTGAATCAGAAAAATATACAGCCAAGAATTCTTTGTCCATCAAAGTTGTCATTCAAAATAGGAGGAGAGATAAAATGTTTCCCAGACAAAGAAAAATTAAAGGAGTTTGTGACCACTAAACTAGCACTGCAAGAAATTGTAAGGGGGACTCTCTGAGGGGAGAAAAGATGAAAAAATAGATAAACAAATAAATAAAGACCAAAAGCAACAAATATTATAAAGGACCAGAGAACACCACCAGAAACTCCAACTCTATAAGCAACATAATGGCAATAAATTCATATCATTCAGTACTCACTCTAAACATCAATGGAATGCTCCAATCAAAAGACATAGGGTAACAAAATGGATAAGAAAACAAGATCCATCTACATGCTATTTACAACAGACCCACTTTAGACCTATAGACACCTTCAGATTGAAAGTAAGGGGATGGAGAACCATCTATCATGCTAATGGTCAGCAAAAGAAAGCTGGAGTAGCCATACTTATATCAGACAATCTAGACTTTAAAATAAAGACTGTGTCAAGAGATGAAGAAGGACATTATATCATAATTAAGGGGTCTATCCAGAAGAAGACCTAACAATTGTAAACATTTATGCACCAAATGTGAGAGCACCCAAATATATAAATCAGTTAATCACAAACATAAAGAAATTCATCAATAGTAATACCATGACAGTAGGAGACTTCAACACCCCACTCACAGCAATGGACAGATCACCTAATCAAAAAATCAACAATGAAACAATGGCTTTGAATGACACGCTGGACCAGATGGACTTAACAGATATATTCAGAACATTTCATCCTAAAGCAGCGGAATATACATTCTTCTCCAGTGCACATGGAACATTTTCCAGAATAGACCACATAGTGGGACACAAATCAGCCCTCAGCAAGTACAAAAAGATTGAGATCATACAGGGCATATTTTCAGACCACAATGCTATGAAACATGAAATCAACCACAAGAAAAAATTTGGAAAGATAACAAATACTTGGAGACTAAAGAACATCCTACTAAAGAATGAATGGGCCAACCAAGAAGTTAAAGAGGAAATTAAAAAGCATATGGAAGCCAATGAAAATGATAACACCACAACCCAAAACCTCTGGGACACAGCAAAGGTAGTCATAAAAGGAATGTATATAGCAATCCAGGCCTTCCTAAAGAAGGAAGAAAGATCTCAGATACACAACCTAACCTTACACCTTAAGGAGATGGAAAAAGAACAAATAAAACCCCAAACCAGCAAAGTACAGGAAATAATAAAGATTACAGCAGAAATTAATGCTATCAAAACCAAAAAAAAAAAAAAAACCAGAACAGATAAATGAAACCAGAAGCTGATTCTTTGAAAGAATTAACAAAATTAATAAACCGCTAGCCAGTTTGATCAAAAAGAAAAAGGAAAGGACACAAATAAATAAATCAAGAATGAAAGGAGAGATCACAACCAACACAACAGAAATAAAAACAATAATAAGAGAATATTATGAGTAATTATATGGCAATAAAATGGGCAATCTGAAAGAAATGGACAAATTCCTAGACACATATACACTACCAAAACTGAAACAGGAAGAAATAGAAACTTTGAGACCCATAACCAGGAAAGAAATTGAGTTAGTAATCAAAAATCTCCCAAAAAACAAGACTCCAGGGCCAGATGGCTTTCCAGGGGGATTCTACCAAACATTTAAGGAACAGTTAATACCTATTCTCTTGAATCTGTTCCAAAAAATAGAAATGGAAGGAAAACTTCCAAACTCATTCTACAAGGCCAAAATTACCTTGATTCCAAAACCAGACAAAGACCCCACTAAAAAGGAGAACTATAGACCAGTTTCCCTGATGAACATGGATGCAAAAATTCTCAACAATATACTAGTCAACCAGATCCAACAATACATTAAAAAAAAAAACATTCACCATGACCAAGTGGGATTTATATCTGGGATGCAGGGCTGGTTCAATATCTGCAAAACAATCAGTGTGATTCATCACATCAGTAAAAAGAAAGGACAAGAACCATATGTCAAAATACAGCATCCTTTCTTGATAAAAACCCTCAGGAAAGTAGGGATAGAAGGATCATACCTCGAGATCATAAAAGCTATATATGAATGACCCAACGCTAATATCATCCTCAATGGGGAAAAACTGAGAGCTTTCCCCCTAAGGTCAGGAGCAAGACAGGGATGTCCACTCTTGCCACTGTTATTCAACATAGTATTGGAAGTCTTAGCCTCTGCAATCTGACAACACAAAGAAATAAAAGGCATCCGAATAGTTCAGGAGGAGGTCAAACTTTCACTCTTTGCAGATGACATGATACTCTATATGGAAAACCCAAAAGATTCAACGAAAAAACTGCTAGAACTGATTCATGAATTCAGCAAAGTTGCAGGATATAAAATCAATGCACAGAAATCGGTTGCATTCCTATTCACCAACAATTAAGCAACAGAAAGAGAAATCAAGGAATTGATCCCAATTACAATTGCACCAAAAACCGTAAAATACCTAGGAATAAATCTAACCAAAGAGGTGAAAAATCTATACATTGAGAACTATAGAAAGCTTGTGAAGGAAATTGGAGAAGACAGAAAAATATTGGAAAAAGATTCCATGCTTCTAGATAGGAAGAACAAATATTGTTAAAATGTCAATACTACCCAAAGCAAGCTACATATTCAATGCAATCCATTATCAAAATAACACCAGCATTCTTCACAGAGCTAGGACAAATAATCCTAAAATTTGTATGGAACCAGAAAAGACCCTGAATAGCCAAAGCAATCTTGAAAAAGAAAACCAAAGCAGGAGGCATCACAATCCCAGACTTCAAGCTCTACTACAAAGCTGTAATCATCAAGACAGTATGGTACTGGCACAAGAACAGACACTCAGATCAATGGAACAGAATAGAGAACCCAGAAATGGATCCACAAATGTATGGCCAGCTAATCTTTGACAAAACAAGAAAGAATATCCAATGGAATAAAGACAGTCTCTTCAGCATGTGGTGCTGGGAAAACTGGACAGCGGCATGCAGAAGAATGAACCTGGAGTACTTTCTTACACATACACAAAAATAAACTCAAAATGGTTGAAAGACCTCAAAGTAAGACAGGAAGCCATCAAAATCCTCGAGGAGAAAGCAGGCAAAAACCTCTTTGATCTTGGCCGCAGTAACGTCTTACTCAACACATCTCTGGAGACAAGGGAAACAAAAGCAAAAATGAACTATTGTGACCTAAAAAGCCTCTAGACAGCAAAGGAAACAATCAGAAAAGCTAACAGGCATCTGACAGAATGGGAGAAGATATTTGTAAATGGCATATCAGATAAAGGGTTAGTATCCAAACATCTATAAAGAACTTATCCAAGTCAACACCCAAAAAACAAATAATCCAGTGAAGAAATGGGCAAAAGGCATGAATAGACATTTCTCCACAGAAGACATCCAGATGGCCAACTGACACATGAAAAAATTCTCAACATCACTCATCATCAGGGAAATACAAATCAAAACCACAATGAGATACCACCTCACACCTGTCAGAATATTAGCAACTCCAGCAACAGCAGATGTTGGCGAAGATGTGGAGAAAGAGTATCTCTTTTGCATTGCTGGGGGGAATGCAAGCTGGTGCAGCCACTATGGAAAACAGTATGGAGTTTCCTCAAAAAATTGACAATAGGACTACCCTATGACCCAGCAATTGCACTACTAGGTATTTATCCAAGGGATACAGGTGTGCTGTTTAGAATGGACATATGCACCCCAATGTTCATAGGAGCACTATCAACAATAGCCAAAGTATGGAAGGAGCCCATACACACACACACACACACACACACACACACACACAATGGAGTATTACTCAGCAATCGAAAATAATGAAATCTTGCCATTTGCAACTATGTGGATGGAACTGGAGGGTATTATGCTAAGCGAAATTAGTCAGTCAGAGAAAGACAAAAATCATATGACTTCACTCATCTGAGGACTTTAAGAGACAAAACAGATGAACATAAAGGAAGGGAAACAAAAATAATATAAAAACAGGGAGGGGGACAAAACAGAAGAGACTCAGATGTGAAGAACAAATTGAAGGTTGCTGGAGGGGTTGTGGGAGGGGGGATGGGCTAAATGGGTAAGAGGCATTAAGGAATCTACTCCTGAAATTGTTGTTGCACTATATGCTAACTAATTTGGATGTAAATTAAATAAAACAAACAAACAAATACATGGTTCTCATGGTTGAACAATAATGGGGAAAAAATCAGCACTGATGAATGGATAAACAAGGTGTGGTATATACATACAATGGAATATTACTCATCAATCAAAAAGAATAAAATCTAGCCATTTGCACCATCATGGGGAAAAAACAAAAAAAAAAGTTAACGAAGATCTTCAGTTCAAAGGCTGCAGGGAACTGAATTTTCCCCACAGACACATAAGCATGGTGGCAGATCCTTCCCTTTTGAACTTGGAATGAGATGCCAGTCCTGGCTAGCCCTTCACTGCAGGTTGTAAGAGACCTTGAAGCAGAGGGCCCTATTAAGCTGTGCTCTTATTCCGGACTCACAGAATCTATGAGATAATAAATGTGTGGGTTTTTTAGCCACTAAATTTGTAGTGATACTGTTATGCAGCAATAGATAACTACTAAACTACACATCGTGGTTTGAATGATAATTCTCCTTAAGAAGCTTTATGAAAAGTAATAAAAGTATATTAGTATTATTATTTTACTACAATCACTACAGAGATCGCCCTTTATTGATTACCTACTACGTGTCAGACACGTTCACTTCACTAGGTTCTTTAGAGAAATTATCTCATTCATCTTCATAACAACTTTACAAGAAAGGCAATATTATTTTTAGTTTAAGACTCTGATGCTCAGGAGACATAAGCAATTTGCCAAAGATCACACAGGTAGTGTGTAAGGGAACTGCAATCAAAGCCAAGGTGCACTAATTTTTTCACAATGGCACCCTGCTTCCTATTATATTTGGTAAGACAACAATAACAACAACGAATTATTTAATGTTTGTTAACAGTTTTCTCTATGGTGGACATGGTTCTAGAACCCAGAAGCGCCATGTCACAGCCACAGGACAATACAATATATTCAGATTTGGATGGTTTATTTTTTACCTTTCCCATCCCCTCACCATGTCTTATCAACTGTAGACTAAGCATTCCCAAGACTTCACCCAGTTGTACCATTTTACATACAAGATGTTTTGAGTTATTTTTACTCTTTTCTTTTTCCTTCTTCTTAGTGTTTTCAAGCTTTTATTTTTTATATCCCATTTATAATGTGGCATCATAATGAACACGTTAAATGGAAATACTATCTGCCAAATTAATAGAAATAAAAAGACTTGACCAAACACAATGAAAGTCATTTCCCTTTTAAAAATTGATATATCAAGTTGACAATATAAATGAGTAGAGGAAGTGAATATGAAAAATACAATTGATAAGCTTCATAGCATTAATGTATATCTAGATTTTTTAAGTATAAAAAGGGGCATAACACAAATTTTTAAACACATGAACCATTGGCTAAAAAATGCTGTTGTATTAGATCAAAGTAAAAATCTCAATATAGTCTCCAAAACAGAAAATATATAGCCTAGATTATTGAATTAAGAGGTAATACAATTGAACAATTAACAAATAAAGAGTAGCCAAATATAATACCTTGAAAGATTATAACAAGCACACACATCTAAATAACTCTTGGGTGGTTCAGTCCGTTAAGCGTCTGACTTTGGCTCAGGTCATGATCTCATAGTTTGTGAGTTCAAGCACCGTGTCAGGCTCTGTGCTGACAGCTCAGAGCCTGGAGCCTGCTTCTGATTCTCTGTCTCCCTCTCTCTCTCTGCCCTTCTCCCGCTCATGCTCTCACTCTCTCTCAAGAATAAATAAATATTAAAAAAGATTTTAAATGAGTCTTGAAAAGAGAAGATTAAATATATATATATATATATGTATATATACACACACACAAATATGCTATATGTATATATATATATTTCAACAAAGTAGGAGAACAGCAAAGAAAAACCAAGTAAGGGAGTGAGGATGCAATAATAAATGTAAAAGCATAAATTAATTACACTAAATAAAATGGGACACTCCAAAAGAATATGAGAGAGATGCCAGCTACACGTTGACAGGAATGACTATCTCCATCTAGCTACCGAATGCTCTGGTGCCATTTGTCACAGTTTTGTGAGATATCAGGATATTGCTATTCTTTATCTTGTACACAGAAGCAAGCACAGTGACCACTCCACTACTATTTCTTGGCGCATTTTAGTATCAGTATATGAGGAAGGCTCAGAAAACAAGTGTTCTTTGTGTTAATGACTTTTAAACCCCAGGGATTTCCGTTAAAGACCTTTCTTCATTATCAGCCATGAAAATTAGCATTCAGAAAGAATTTTGAAAGACAATTATTCTGAACTTTGGTAATTATAAATTGGAAAATGAATTTTTAAAAATCATTGTTCTAAAGATGTTTCTACAAAATACACTGGTGATATTAGACACTTTGATGGTTCTGTTTCCTTTCTCAAAATGTCTTCCTTTGAGCCTTTTTCTTCCCAAAGAGACATTTTACTTTAACATGAAAGTCATATTCTGTCTCCTCTAGAATATTTGCAGATGATTGTCTTCATTTATCAGGAAGCACATATTTAAATAGTTTGCAGTATTTCAGTTTTCCTTGTGAAGCAGGAATATTCATCATACTACTTAAGGTTTATATTACCCTATAGCCAAGTGATTTATCATATCCCTACATCAGCAACTTCTTTGATTATTAAAATTCTCTTGCAGGGGTGCACGTAGGAGCATACCAAGCTGCTGTCTAAGGGATTTTCTTTATTATTTGACCTGAAATGCAGGAAAAAGATAGATTAAGACATATGATTTGGTAACAATGATAGAAGATGCAGAATCAGATTAATTAAGTTAGTATCTGGAAATAGCTTACCAGAATTTAACACAATGCATATGTCATGCCAACAACCCTCAGGAAGCGCTAGCTAGTGAATCATTTTCTCTCTTTTAGAAATGATTTTTATTTCCCAAATTTGGGCTGTTCTAACATGGCAATTTTGTGAGGCTCCAGAACCACTTTTGAATAGTAACTATAATTAAGGGGATGTGTAATTGACTCAAGTTACTAATGACCACTTTCTTCCACGTTCTTCAACCATATTTCCATGAATATTTATTAGGCACTCTGTTTTGTCTAACATTGCTGGTTTCTTTCAGAGATGTCAGAGAAGTTTATACAGTGCTTCTGGGCTTCAAGGAGTTTGCAGTCTAACTGGAGAGGGAATATTTGCCCTTGTAATAGAAAAGATAACCAGGGGAGCCTGGGTGGCTCTGGGGTGTCTGGGCGGCTCTGTCGGTTAAGCTCAGGTCATGATCTCCTGGTTCATGAATTCGAGCCCAGCCGTCAGGCTATGTGGTGACAGCTCACAGGACCCTGCTTCTGTGTCTCACTCTCTCTGCCCTTCCCCCACTCGAACTCTCTCTGTCTCTGTCTCCCTCTCAAAAATAAATAAACGTTAAAAATTTTTTAAAGATAACCATATAAGAAATAAAGTAATTGAATATCAAAATGTAACATATTAGGAAACCAAGGAAAGAATTATCAGAGAATGCAAAATTTCTTCTGCTCACAGGGGCCCTGGCAAGTAACCTAAACAGTACTGGAGAAACAGAAGTGAGGGAAGTGGCAGGGGGGGTAGGGATAGGATGTATGGACATTTATTACAAAGGACTCTGTGTGTAAGGCTCGCTTTTGGCCAATGGAGCTTTACCTCCATTTCACTTCCCTTTGCAGCCATGGTGTCCCTATAACTAGTGGTTGTACAAATGATTGTATTATTTCCATATTAACAAAAATATCCTATCATTTAAGAGCAGTGGTCATCAATTTTTGCTGCATGCTAGAATCACCTGGGAAGTTTTTCAGAATTCCAATGGCTGGGAGCTAGCCCTTATCAATCAGATCAGAAACTTTGGGGGTGAGGCCAGCTCTGAGTATGGAAAGCTTTAGAGATGATTCCTACATGTGACCCGAGTGGAAGAAAAGGTGATTTACAGCAGTGGTACTCAAACTCTGCTGTGCATTATAATCACCTAGAAAGCTTTTAAAACCTCGAACGCTCAGGTCATACCCTGTATTTATTGCTGCGTGACAACCCATTTTGTGACTTAGCGTCTTAAAATGGAAACCATATTTATTTGCTATTTGTGCTGAGCTCATGCAGCTGGCTCTTCTGCTCCTCTCATCTGGAGTCACTCATGTAGTCATCTGGCAGAATGACTGAATGTGGCCTCATTAACATGCCTGGTGGTTGGCAAATCATCAGACAGGCATACCTCATTTCCACTCCGTGTGGCCTCTCTCATAGCCTAGCTTGGATTTGTTCACAGTAGGATCTCAGGTTTCCGAAAGTAGCCAAAGAGAGCAAGAAACAATAAGAAATAATGTGCAAGTCTTTCCAAGTCACTGCTTACATCATGTTTCCTAATAACCAATCGGACAAAACAAGTCACATGATAAAGTCTGGATTTTAAGAGTAGAAAAATAAACTCCACCTCTTCATGTGTGGAGTGGCAAATGCTCCTGCGCTGGGGGAATAGGAGAATATGGCAGCGTCCTTGAGAACATTACCTCCCATTCCAAATGATTAGAATTTCTGGGTGTGGAACATGGATAGAGGTAAGAACCACTTTTGTTAGCTCCAATTTGCAATTAAGTTGAGGATCAGTGATTTTGACTAGTACTTTTCAAACTTCAAAGAGGTAAAAAAAAATAGTTACAAACAGAGAGGGAGGGAGGCAAACCATAAGAGCCTCTTAAATACAGAGAACAAACTGAGGGTTAATGTGGGGTGGGGGAGAGGGGAAGATGGGTGATGGGCATTCAGAAGGGCACTTGTTGGCATGGGCACTGGGTGTTGTTTGGAAGCCAAGTTGACGATAATTTATATTAAAAGAATAAATAAGTAAAAAATAAAACCAAGAAAGAAGAAAAAACAACAACAACAATGACAAAAAAAACAAACTTCAGGGTGCATCAGAATCACTTGGAATACTTGTTAAACTACAGATTCATGAACCACATCCTCAGAGATACCGATTCAGCACTTTTGTAGTGGGGGTCAACACTGCAATTTTAATAAGGTCCCTCTCAATGCAGATTCCACAGGTCTTGTGTCTGCACTTAGAGTAGTGTTAACTTAAATAATGGTGAAATTAACTCTGTGTATGTGTGTGTGTGTATGTATATGTATACATATACATACATGTGTGTATATACACAATAGATGTGTGTGTATATATGTATATGTGTGTGTGTGTGTGTGTGTGTGTGTGTGTATATATATATATATATATATATATATATATATATTGGTTTTTACTCTTTTGGTTGCATCCATGTTCCCAGTTTGTCAGTTCTACTAAAAGTTGGAACATGTGAACTTCCTGCACCATACATTGAGACCAATCTTGCCCAGTAGTAAGGGGAAGAATAAGAAATCCAAGTCAGTAGCTCAAAGTTTAGCATCTTGTAATCCTTGATACCACTCCTACTATAATGTCTTGTCTTGTTGCTTGTAACTCACTGCCCAAGCCCCTTCCCCTTTATCTCACCATTTTGGACCCTGCATTGAGGATTTCTTATTTTTGATACACCTGATCCTTTCCTCTGTCCCCAACCTGGGAAGTGGGATCATGCCTTGTTTCCTAGGTTCATTCAAAGAACTAAGCCTTCTCAGTTACTCTTGGAATTCTTCCTGCTTCCTGCTCCTAAATTCACACATGCAACCTACAAACTTCCTATTGTATTTGTCTTTTGAGTTTCTTTCATGCTTGTTGATGGTCTCTCTCTATGCTGGTGATTTTCCATCGGCTATCCCTAGACTCATACTCATTTTCTGCTCTGTGCCTGTCTGAGGAGGATGATTGCGTGTGCACTGCATCACCTGGGCTCTCTTGCTGGTTGGCTTCCTGTACACCCGGGTTCTCAGAGTAGGATCCCTACCCCAGTAGCATTACCATTACCTGGAAACTTCATGGTTAGTCCTGCAAATTTCAGGGCCCCACTCAAAAGCTAGTAAATCAGGAACTCTGGAGGTGGGGCCCAGCCGTCTGTATTTCAACAAGCCTTTCAGATGATTCTGATGTTAAAGTTAGAGAACCCCTGCCATTGGGTTTTGGCCAGTGGCCAGTACTGGCAGGAAATCTACAAACACACAGGGAGAGGAGTAAGCTTTTTTCGTTCTATACTTGTTTCTTTCCCTGGGCCGAAATTTGGCAAAGGCTGCCTGCCTCCATAATTACAGAGCTCATCTCATCTGGCGTTGCTGCCTGTTTGTAGCTCACTCTGTTCTCCAACACTGTCATTTCCTCCTCTTCCCTCTTCAAACTTGAGTGTGCTAATGGCTTTTGTTGCTGCTAGGCTTTCAGTCTGAATGTTCAGTGTCGTTTCTAGTAAACTCATCTGTGCATTGGTAAATTGTTTCTTCCTTAAATCACCTGACTGGCTTCTGTTTCCTACTGTGACCCCCGGAGAATGCTGTCTGTAGATTTCTCCTTCCTAGCTTTCTGTACCCTAACCCATCCCACCAAAGCCCTGGACCAGACCTTGACAGGTAATAGAGTTGGAATAGATACCATTTACTTGAAGGTTTGGTTTCAAACAGAGGTAATGTTAAGAACAGAAAGGCCTTACAGGTTGTGGTATCAGGAAGACAGAGCCCTCCCTAGAGTTTCTGCAATGACCTGCACAGGCAACTTCTCACCTAGTACATACACACACGATTATATACATATATTTGTATATGCACGATGTGTGTGCAGTGTGTAGTTGTGCATGCCAAAAGAAAAAATGAGCTCTTCTGGCAAAATGAGAAGTGAAACCCTGAAAATCTCCTGGCAGCTGCTTCTGATGTCAGAATACATTTGTCAGAGAAACAATAGTATCTGGTTTGGAGAGCAATTCTGTTTGGGGGATGTGGGGGCAGAACAAGGGAGATTTAGCAAGAATGTGAACTAGATCATAAACCCAACTGAATGTTAATGCAGATGGTCTGCTTCCAAGTTCAGTGGTCTTGCCTAGTCAGCGTTGTTCTATTTGTGTCTTAGTCCATCCAGGCTGCTATAACAAAATACCACAGACTGGGGAGCTTATAAACAAGTGAAATTTATTTCTTACAGTTCCAGATGCTGGAAGTCTGAGATCAGGGTGCCAGCATGTCAGGTGAAGGCCTCCTTCTGGGTCACAAACTTGCTCTTGTATCCTCATGTGGTAGAAGGGGCAAGGGAGTTCTCTGGCCTCTCTTTTATAAGGGCACTAATTCCATTCGTGAGGGCGCCAACCTTATGACCTCATTATTTCCCAAAGGTTCCACTTCCTAATGCCATCACCTTGGGCATTAGGTTTTCAACATACGAATTTTAAGGAGACACAAGTATTCAGTGTCTGTTTTGTTTTTAATCTCTTCTGTATGAAAGCCTTCAGAGCCGGTTAAATGTAATAATAAGCATTCACACAGAAGATTATTTCTCCCAAGGCAGGGTCATCAGTGAGTGGGAAAATGAACTTGGCACCACATGCAGAGAATAGTCTTAAACATACTCATATTAACTATGCAGTCTGACTCTAGCTTAGGATCAAAATGAGAAAGTGCTGTAGTTACACAAACCAGGTCTTGTAAAGTATCTATAATAAAAGCAGACATGACTTTTTTTTCCCCCTAAAAGTACCAGCAATACTTGTCACGATAGAAACCTGTCTCCTAAGAATATGGTATGAATTGGCATGAACCTCATTTCACAGATGAGGAAACTAAAAGCAGGCAAGGGAAGTCCTAGTAGCAAATATTTAGCAGGAAATGAACAGAAAAAAAATTACTATCTCACCATATCAAGGAATTATTATCTGTTATAGGTTTGTCTATATTTTTTCCTAACCAATCTGTATGTTTACATTTTTGTTTTAATTTACCAGGGTCTTTATTTGAGTTTGACTCTGCAAATGTTTCTTATAACAATGCTGTTTTTAAAAAACATTTTTTTATTGTGGTAAAAAACACATGATATGAAATGTACCATCTTAACCATTTTAACTGTTCAGTTCAGTAATGCTAAGTATATTATCACTGTTGTGTAATCAATCTCCAGAACTATTTTATCTTACAAAAGTGGAACTCTATATCCAGTAAATACCTCTCCTGCTGTTTTTTTAAAGCACACATTGGATTTCTTCTCTTCATTCATATTTTATGTTCTTAAATAACCCACCCCAACTAATGTTGATTTTTAAATAAATATTTCTCTCTACTAAAATACATTTACTTTATAAATATTTTTTAAACTTGATCTCTGTGAGACACCATGTCTGCAATTGTAAGCAAAATAGATGCATTCCTTGTCATCATGGGGCAAAATCTGTGATGCAGTGATTATAAGAACATAAAAAAATGGTAGTTACATTGACTGACATAACAGTATAAATAATAATGAAAACAATACCATTGAATCCCAGGATTTGTTTTCTCAAGAGATGCTATGAAATTGTGACTCTTAAATCCTCAAACTTATAATTGAATATGTCAAGGACAGATTTTTGCTCATCTATTTTGATAGTTCTCACCTGCTCTAGAGACCTGCCCACCCCCCACGTGACTCCCCAGTCTGCGCAATGACTACCTGCCTTGGCAGTTCCACTTGCAAAGCTATTCACTTTAGCTTCTAACGAGGGCCAGCCGGAATGGGATTGCAGGCAGACATAATCTATGCACCCGTATCTAATGGCGCTCAAGAATGACAACACAATCTTGAAACGACTTACCCGCTTTCTACCAAAGGCCTCTAGAGTTTCCCATATCACCATGGATAATTATTACTTTGCTTCTCCAGACTACACCTCATCTACCTATTACACACACACACACACACACACACACCAAGGACAACAAAACCCAAAACCCAGCCTGGAGATGTGTAACAGCGTAAGATACTGGAGTGAGACAGGCTGCCGTGTAGGTCTTGCACTTACTGTGTGACAATGGGCAAGTTGTTTAACCTCAGTTTCCTAAACTAGACTTCCCCTAGTTCATAGATGTGAAGATCTTCGAATAATTCCTGGACCATTACCTAAGTCCCGTAAGCATTATATACGTATTCGCTACTGGAAGCTCCGTGGTTTGGTGAACTAGATAGTAATTTGTAACTGGTGCCCAACTATATATAATTCACCATATTCCCCAATTCCACTGCATGCCTACCTACACTCTGTTTAGATGCCTAAGTTTACAAAACTTTTCATTCCACCTAGATGACATAGCTCTGAGTAGAAAGAAAACACTTTTAGCCAGTAAAATACCCTTGGGACCAAAGAGTTCTAGGCAGAAAAGTCCAGGTGCCCTCTTAAAGCCAGATCACTGTCACAGAATGGGCTTTGGAAGGATGACCTAGTTTCTAAGCTCACAATGTTTTCATATCTATTCTTCTGGTTATCCCTGGTACCTAGAAAGAAAGTTCTTGTGCTTTGCCACTCTTACCACTTTCCATAGCTTTGTTCACTGCACGACTGCTGTTACCAGACAATTTCTCCTGGACGGAGGCATATCGTTCATGATTCTCATCTACTATGGATGGTCTCCAACATTTCTTCCAGTTAAAGTTCTTATAATTTTAGTAATTCTTTGTTTAGCAAAAGGCTGTCACAACACCTGTGACTTCCATATCTACATGTTAATAGCATTTCTGTCTTTGATTCTGAATGTAAAAGTCATATCCTCTAGAAAGCTTATGCTAAGTCTTCCCCCAACGTGTTTAAATTTGGTTGTTATGCTTTTCTATACCTAGTATTTGATGCCTTTTCATGGTTACATTGAACATATTTGCATTATTTGTTCTACTCTGTCTTCTCCATTAGACTCTATGCTTCACAGAGATGATCAAGTTTGCTGGTCTTATTTTATTTTATTTTATTTTATTTTTTGCTGAGGACAACTCTAACTTTGGTCATAGTTGCCAGAATCTAAAACATACCTTAATTTTTATAAAATGTTAGTGTTTTCAAGATTCTTCCATTTATTTTCTTTTGATTTTTATTTCTACTTAATGTTCATAATCCTTATCTCTAGATCAATTATGTAAGACAATCCAGATTGTGGTTTATTTTTGAAGAACTATGAACTGAATTGAGGGAACTCTTACACAAAATTCCCCATAGAAGCTCCAGTGGTTTTGCTATTACACTATAATCCCCGTTAAACATCTGACTCTCCATTATGGGAAATTTGCTTTGGCAGAATTCAAACAGAATGAACATAAATCTGAATGAAATATGTTCGTGTGACTCATTAGTCCAGCTCCCTTGCCTCACTTAAATATATAGTACCTGTTAATTCCTACTAGGTTCTTTCACAGTTTTAAATGTATCTGTGGACTCTTATCTTAAACATTATGTGCCATCTTCAAAATTCTTTAAGGCTTATGCCCTAGATTTAAACAGAATGTTCTTACAAGGCAATAATTTCTACAAAGACGTGATTTAAAAAAAAAAACATTTTACCCCCCTCTATTAACAACTTTCCAGAAAATTAGAAATAAGGAGATTATTATTATTGTTATTCCTGGTGAGTTAACTGCAACATTATATTTCATGAAATGATTCCTTTCTTATTAAAAATAAAAACATCAACACTAGCAACAGCAATTAGCATTTATTGAGCCCTGACTAAATGTCTAGGATTTATTTGAGTTTTATATTTTTTATGTATGAGTCTCACAATAATTCTATTAAGCATATATTAGTGTTACTATTCATACATGAAGAAGTAGGCTGCACACAAGTAGAATGCACTCAATATGAGTTGGTAAATGAAAGGAGATTTCAAAACCAGTTCCTTCTGGGTCCAGGGTTCATGTACTTTCAGTAAGAGCTGCCTCAAATGTGTAATCATTATTTAAAGCTAGAAAACAAACAAACTTTGTCTGAGTACTTTGTAAAACTTTACAAATCAGAAAAGCATAGTGATGTAATGTTAACCGAGAAAGGACAGACTCCATCTGAGCACAGAATTGGGACGAACCATCCAGATGTAGCTTCTATGGTATCTTTTTACAGAATGGAAGAAGACAAAGACAGGGGTTTTATATAGTCTTTATGTAGTGCCCAATATAGTCTTATAACATGACATTTCATTCTATTCCTATTCTAAACTTAGAAGGATCAGAACATAGACAAATATAGCTGTTATGAGAAGAGAACAGATTCTCCCTTCATAAAAACTGATGTGTTAAGATGAATAATAGGTGAAAAAAAAGCAGACTTCTTACTTATAATGAGATCAGATAACAACCAAGAATAAGTTAAGTGTTTTGCTAAATGAAAAAGAAAAAAAAGGAAAGAAGTTAAGAAATGATGGATAACAAAATGTTTAGTTATATACTTAAAGTTAAAATTCTTAATAGAATAGTATTGAGTTTTTTGAGTAGTAATGGTTAGGAATCCATTCAGCTGCAGGTAGCAGAAAAACCAACCACAAATAGCTTGAAGCAGTTCTTCTAAAACATGGCTGATTTTAGAATTACCCAGACAGCATTTAAAATGAGTGAATATTGGCCTCCACTTCTTTCTGTTTCTGGTGAAACTGGTCTCTTCCTGTATAAGTATTTTTTTTTTAATTCTCTTAGTCATTCTATTGCAGTCTATGTATCAGTTATCTCTTGGTGCATAATGAATTGTCCCAAAACTTAGCAACTTCAAACAATAAATATTACTATCTTACATGTTTAGGTCATGAATCTTGGTACAGTTGAGCTGGGTACCTGCGGCTTAGGCTCTGTCCCAAGACTAATCAAGGTATCAGTTGGGACTACAGTTGTGTCCAGCTTCAGCTGAGGGGAGGATCTGCTTCTTAGCCCTCTCACACTGATGAGTCTTTTGGGGTGATAGTGGGGTCTGGAGCCGACAACCAGGAAAGAATTCTTGAAGATGACTTTTGTTCCAAAAGGTGATTTTATTGGGGCGCTTGGGTGGCTCAGTCGGTTAAGCATCCGACTTTGGCTCAGGTCATGATCTCGCAGTTTGTGAGTTCGGGCCCCATGTCAGGCTCTGTGCTGACAGCTCGGAGCCTGGAGCCTGCTTCAGGTTCTGTCTCCCTCTGTCTCTGACCCTCCACCCGTTCATGCTCTGTCTCTCCCTGTCTCAAAAATAAATAAATGTTAAAAAAATTAAAAAAAAAAGTTAAAAAAAAACACAAAAGGTGATTTTATTAAAGCACAGGGACAGGACCTGTGGGCTGAAAGAGCTGCCTTGGGACCATGAGGAGAGACTGATTATATACTATGGGGTTGGGGGAAGTAAAGTCCTGATGAAGTTTCCAAAGAGATTTTCATATGCTAACGAAGACTCCCAGGATCCCATAGGCCTAGCTATTGTCAAGCTAATGTTGTTTTTCCCTCTAGCAAAGCATTAACGTTAAGACAGTGGGAGGTCATGGAGAAACGTTTTACTCTGCCAGCCTCAAGTATTTGTCAACGGGCTGCAGGTTATAAGGAAATTTAATTTTACCTGCCATTTCCTTTTTGCCTTTGTTCCCAGACACTATGGAGAGAAGGGTTGGGGCTCCAGGAAACTGAGTCTACAGGTTCCTGGAGATTGGACTATTGATGATTGCCTTTTTCTTGTACTTTACTAAGATATATGTAAACTGATGGAGACTCAAGTCCTGCAGGACTGTGATCACCATCAGTTAACCATTTGTTTTTCCCCTTTCCTTTGTTCTTGGGTAGCCAGGAGTGCCCAGGGAATGTCGCACATATCCCACCTGGGGGTGGTGGGTGTCTGCCACCTTGTCAGCTTGCCTTATGCTCCCTCATTAACATGGTTGTTGGGTAGCCTCAATCCCTGAGTCCCTGTGGGTTTTTGCAGAGACACCAATGTTTTTGCCATGTGAGCCTCTCCAAAGAACAGCTCCCAGTATGACACCTTAAAATAGGTGATCCAGAGAGCAAGAAAGAGTACCCCATATGAAAGCCATGGTCATGTGTAACCCAATCTTGGAAGTGACATCCCTTCACTTTTAACATACTCTGTTCTTGAGAAGCAAGCCACTAGGTCTAAGTCACTCCCAAGGGGAGAGATTACAAAAACATTGGAATACCAGAGAGTGAAGACCATTGAGGGACATCTTAGAGATAGCCTAAGGCAGCCAGGAATCAGAATTGGCTTAAATAAAGAGAGCTTTTTCTTTCTCACATAACAAGAAGCCAGAGAGAGGCTCAGTAGCTGAAAATGTTCAGGGCTGCCAAGAAAGCAGAATGCCAGTCATCTCCTGGCATTTGACAGGGACAAGGGGAGAGAGGAAGAAGGAGGTCTATGCCAGACATGCCTCTCCTTTTTATTAGGGAAGCTAATACCTTCTTGTGTCTTCCTGGAAGACATTTGTTTGTGTCACTTGGGCTCCCGTAAATAGAGGTGGAAGTGAGTGGTGGATGTTTACCCTCAACCTTGATATAGGAGCAGCAAGGGAGCCTGGGGTAGTGAACAGCTTTTGAGTGCCCATCAATAGTGCGTGCACACAGTGCATACATTTCTTTGTATGTTCCTCTTCACTGTATCTTAATTTCAGTTTGTAAACTGAAGTGCGAATTAGTGTTAGTACAATAAATGTACTAAAGTCCATTATTTCCCGTAGCTTCAAACATATCACAATATACTCTTGAACCAGAAAGGAGCAAAACACCTTCAAGCAGCTGAAAGAGCTTTAATCAAGTTCGTGCGCCTAAATTTACAGGAAATGCCTCAGACCTTCATTTTCAGTTTCATTTATGAGTTTTTAATTCACAGTGCTAACAGAATTAATGATTAACTCATTCCACAGCTTGAAAAATAGGTTTGCCTCAGTTTTTGCCTAAAGGGTAAACTTAATATTTTAGCATTTTATAAAAGGGCTTTCCTAATGTGGTCACAACCTTTGTTCATTGTCTTACTCCTCACTGCTTCTTCCACACACTCTTGTCTCCAGCAACTCATGTGTTCGGAGAATAACATCTTCTTCTTGACCTTGCTGCTCTCTCTCTGCCTGCAGTGTCCTTCCTGACTCATCTTTCAAGGTCTACATCACATCAAACAATCTCAGATGCCTACAGGGACAGAGAAACAATGCAAATGAGAAGAATGTGCTGGTGGATGCATATTAAACACATAGAAATAACTCTTGCAACAAGAGATATGCTCTATCCCATTTTTTTCTTAACATTTTCTCTCTTCTTGGTTGTTCTTTTAGACAAAAGAATTTTGATGGAAACATAATGATCAGCCTAGGCTCATCACTGCTGTGTGGGATATGGCTACAGTATTGTCGTATCTTCTATTTCCTTTAATTTTGGGGGGGGGGGTAGTAATTAGAAATCCATAGTTCTGTGGAGTATTTTGTCTTGTTTTTGGTGTGTTTGTTTCTTTTTTGTTTGTTTGTTTTTAGAGAGATTGGGAGCACGGAAGAGCGGGAGAGGAGCAGAGATTGAGAGAGAGAGAATCTAAAGCGGGCTCCATACTCAGCGCAGAGCCTGATGTGGGGCTCAATCTCACAACGCTGGGACCATGACCTGAGTGGAAATCAAGAGTCAGATGTTCAACTGACTGAGCCAGCCAGGTGCCCCAGAAATCCATAGTTTAATATGAAGCATCCCATTTTAAAATCCAGGTATATGAATATACATATTTATCATTTAATTATTTTAATGGAGAAAGAAAACATTCTACATGCTGCATTAAATACATCTGTAGTCTGGAATCAGCCTGCTGACTGCTAGTTTGCAAGCCTATATCAAAATAATTTCTTTTTTGGAGTCTTTCCTAAATGTCCAAGCTAGTTTTTTCCCCCACTGTGCTCCAGAAGTAGCAGGCTGACCTCCAAAATAACACTTTGTATATTCTACACCTGTGGTGTGTATGTAAGTCTTTACCAGGACTGTGATATTGGAGAGCTGAGTCTGCACATTTTGACCGAATTCCCAGCATAGCACATGGAGTTCATCTCATAGTTGATACCTTGTAAGTGCCTGATGCAGTAATACATCTTGAATGAATAAAGGAATCCAATAAAGAAATGGAGTTGATATGGAGTTGATGTGGAGAGCACATGATCTAGTTAGAGAACAAATAGGCTTTGATTTAGCAATGAAATACTTGCAGGAGAAATTTCCTGGATGGACTCCTTGGACAGAAGCATTGGATAGTGGCCCAAGATTCATGCATTTCACACATATGTGTTGAAAGCCCATGATTCATCAAGTTCTCTTCTTATTCATGGGAATTCAGAAAACAACAACACAGAAAAAAAATCTTAGTAAGAAAGGAAAGATAAGAAAAGCAAAAAATAAAGCAAGTCATGTTTTCAATTGCTATCATGTATTTTGGGTGGGGTGTAAAATGAAACCAGGATGGAGGGAAATGCTAGCAAGAACCTGATGAATGAGATTGGGCTGTGTACAGATTGAAATAGGCTAGCCATGTTAGCTCTCTGTGAGAAGGGGAACATTTGAGTGAAAACCTTAAGGAAGTAAGGGAGCCATGCAAGTGGATATCTGGAATAAAAGTGATCCAGCAGATGGAACAACAAGTTCAAACCCTGAGGCAAGAGTATACCTATTCAAAGAAAGAGAGCTGGTGGAGGGAGGAGAGAAGAGAGTAGAGATAGGGAGGAAGCCAGATTAGACACATAACAGGAGGCTAAGAGTGAAGATCTCTTAGGACACTTATAAGCATTTTGTAACAACTTTAACTTAAAAAAAATTTTAAGATTTCTTTATTTTTAAAGAGAGAGAGAGAGAGAGACTAAGCACAAGTGGAGGAGGGGCAGAGGGAGAGGGAGACACAGAATCCAAAGCGGGCTCCAGGCTCTGAGCTGTCAGCACAGAGCCTGATACAGGTCTCGAACTCACAAACTGTGAGATCACAACCTGAACTGAAGTAGGATGCTTAACTAACTGCACCACCCAGGCACCCTGTGACAACTTTGACTTTTACTCCAAGGTAGATGGAAGCCATTGGAAGAGCAGAAGAGTGACACGATTTGACATATTTTCATGAGATCCTTCTAGTGATTCTGTTGAGATTGGACTGGATGGGAATAAAAGAGGAGAAGGATGACCACTGAGACAGTGATTGAGGTAATGCAGGCAAACATGATGGCAGTTCAAACCAGTGCTGTGGTCACAGAGGTAAAGAGGCTGATAGACAACTTGGTTTCATACCTCCTTAGGTTATTCACGTAACACCACACTCACTGCAGAATAATTGGGTCACAATGTGACATATCAGCTGAGTCCATGAATATCTTCTCTGGGATCTTTCTAATTTCAGCACAGCCAAAATGAGAATGAAATTGCCTAATCACCATTTATTTCCAACATTTAGGACAATGTCTACCACATATACATTAGATGGATGGGTGGATGGATGGATGCATAATCTGATTGACTTAGAATTTAAGAATTATTCATATTGCTATTTCTCACCATTCAGTGCAATTTGTATTCTTGGAAGCATGAATTGAGAACAGCCACAAGTGCTGATTGTGGCAAATGTGCTGCTGTAAAGCTGGGCTACAAAGACAGCCATTTTGTCCTGTCTGGTGATAAATAGGCATAGTTTGAGTAATGGCAATTAGAGCCAGAATTCAACTGGTGAGTCACTGTGAACACTACTTGAGTGAACTGACGGATTGTGATCATGACTATTCCTCATTTGGAAGCCTGGGGACTTAATGCTTTTGTTTGCCTGTGTTTTCTCCTTGGCACAGTCTGTGAGCCTGGAATGAAAAGATGATTATCTTTAACCAACATCTCATATTCTTTGATTTTCATCAAGCTTTTCACGTTTTCATATGAAGAACATTGAAAATGATTTTTATATAAGACTGACTCAATGACGCTTTTGCAACAAATTGTCTTTTAAAATATAATATGCAGACCTTTTTTCAAAAAGTAAGTCTTGTAATAACTTCATAAAGCAAGAATGTATTAGTTCTTCATCTTCCAAAAATAAATTGAAGCCACTGTCCCTATTTTGATTAAAATAATTTTATACACACTTAGATACATAAAATGCTTTATGAAGGGGCTAACACAAGATTCCACTATAAATCTTAAAACTTTGAAAATTCTGTCACTATTGGATCATCCAAATGAAGAACAATGTCTTTTTTTAGGTATCCCTCGTAAATTTTTTCTCTTAATTTTTCTATAAACAGTTTTGTGTGTTTTGCTATCGAGCAACTTAAATGTATATTTTTTTAGGTCTTGTGGTCATTATTTAAAGTAGGCTGATAAACAACAAAGGCAGTTGATGTCAATAAAACTTAGAAGAATAAATATAAGAACAAAGGGAGAAGAAAATGTGCATCTGCTGAAAGGAAAGATACTGTTGAATACTGATTAGGAAAGTGGTCTGGGAGTTGTTGGAGAAAACCTCTAAAGCATGCAGCTTAATGTACAGCCGCAGTGAAAGGGCAGGGAGAATGCTAGATCATATGGCTGGGGAAAGACAATATAAATCAGATTTGGCATCGTTAATCTAAGTTCAAGTGCTAATGTCACCTAAGGAATTGTTCCCTACTTTGCTCCTGGTCAAGAAAGGTGCAGAACAATGCATTTGCTGCTGAAATGGTGTAGTAATGAGGCAGCTACAGGAATTTAGTGGTCTGTGGTTGGCAAGTAGGAGAAAAAAAAAAGAAGATTCACAACCCTGCTGGTAAGTGCACGCTAAGATGGGTGTCACTGCTCTTTCTTTTCAGATGAGCCATTGGGAGTGAAATAAACAAGAGATATCATCGAGTTCATATTAAACTAAACCCCAAGCCACTTCAGCCAGACTTGATGGAGACTTCCACATTCCCCAAAACCCTCAGATTTCTACCCTTTCAGTTTGTCTAATCTTTCCCCGGAGGATACTTTGCTGCCTCACTTGACAAGTAGTTCTCTTTATTTGGTTTTCTTCCTTTCTTCTTTTATTTATCTGCCTCTTCTCTTATTGGTATGTTATGAGAATTAAAGAGGATACTAAATTTTTTTTTTAATTAATACAATCCTTGGTACATATTAAATGCTCAATTATATGTATTATTATTCAAACAACTACCCATTCTTACCTTTTCTTTATCTCAGTGCAGTCCTTTTTACTCTGGCCATTCTTCCAGTGTATTGTATTCTAGAAACCTACATTTCAGAGCTGAAAGCCTCTGTTGGTAATGTGTTTTACAGGTGTAAAAAAATGGAGTTTCAAGGGAAAAGATGATGAGCCCCAAATCTCAGAGTTGGTGCTTCTATGAAGACTTCTCTCCCATTTTCCATCCAACTTGAATCCTTAGTTTAGGGTTTCCTTACAGGGAATAAAAACACTAGATTCTCTCAATTCTGTCTTTGAAGTATTTTTTCCTGTATATCACGCCCTCCATCCCCATCCTGCCCCCGTATCAACATCATGCTTGGATCATTGCAGTATCTCCCTAGCTCATTTTTTGGCTCCTCTCTCTCTTCGAATCCATTTACTCATCATGAAAGGTCACACTTCTAGAGCCATGACACTTCTGCTGTCACTTTAATCTTCCATGAATGCTCTAACCGAAATTCATATAAATACAAACTCCTTTGCTTCATTCTGAATACTCCTCATCCACTGCCTCTCTTCTTGCTACCGCTCTTCTCCAACACACCTCTCAATGCCAGATGGCCCACTGTTCTTAATATATAATGAATAAGCTACAATTGTGCCCATTTATATGCATTTGCTTAAGTGTTCCCACTACAAAAGTATGTTATAGCACACCACACTATGTTATATATATTATTCTATTTCTTCCTTGCCTAAATTTTATGTATCCTCAATCCAAGGTAATGTGAAATTGAAAAACTGAAAGGGCCAGAAAACCCCAGAAAGTTGTTATGTGTCCATATATACAAGCATATGTATGCTTGTAAACAAACATACTGGTATTTTTTCCTCTGAATTATTATTCCAAAAGCAATATCCTTCACCATCTTGTAAGGAAAAACTTCATGTGAGGATAGGTTCAAAACAAAACAATAATCAAAGCAATTCTTATGTCTGAAATTACCCTACTTGCAGGATCAGTTCTTTGATATTAAAAAAAATGGATTCATTTAACTTGATAAATAAGAGGTTACTAATACCTGATATCCTCTCTTTGCTTGAAAATTGATTTTTTAATGAATTGGTGGAAACTTTGTTTGAATCTTTCTGGTACCATTACCCTTTTCACCTTTGCAAATCTGAGTTGACAGTGCTATAGAATGTTGCAGACAGCAGGATGCATAGTAAAAGATACAGCCATTGGACTGGTTGTCTTATCCACACAGAGCCATCAACAGGCCCCCATAGATTTTCTCTTCCGAACACTTTTGGCACATAAGATCTTCCTAGTATCTTTATGATTATGTTTATGGTTTTTAGATATTATACAAAATATCACAGTACTAGATGTAGACGATGCATTAGATATCAGTGCACTTAACACATGTAGGCAAATTTAAAATGATCTGTGAAACATTGGGGTGCATGGGTGCTTCAGTCAGTTAAGCGATGGCCTATTGATTTCAGCTCAGGTCATGATCTCACAGTTCATGGCAATGAGCCCTGCATTGGGCTCTGTGCTAACTGCATGAAGCCTGCTTGGGATTCTCTCTCTCCCTCTCTTTCTGCCCTTCTCGCACATGTACGATCTCTCTCGAAATAAATAACCTTTAAAAAAAAATAAATTATTGATAGTATACTGAAGGACGAGGGGGCAGTTAGGTGAGGCATACCATGAGGACTCAGGTGCTTCTGCTGCCAATGGGCAGTGAGCTGTTGGTGCATGGGTGGCTTAGTGCGGCTCTCCAACTGTAGCTGTGTCAGCCTGTTATGATGCTCTCTCCTACATCCTGGCTGCTGGAATCCTCAATACTAAAGTGAAATGTTCAAGGCTCTCCAGCACAGATAATGGCTACATTGACCTTCAGTTTAAGAAAAGCCCTCCTGGGGTGTCTGGTGGCTCAGTCAGTTAGTTAGGCGACCGACTTAGGCTCAGGTCATGATCTCACAGTCCGTGGGTTCTATCCCTGTGTTGGGCTCTGTGCTGACAGCTCAGAGCCTGCAGCCTGCTTTGGATTCTCTGTCTCCCTCTCTCTCTGCCCCTCCCCTGCTGGCACTCTCTCTCTCTCTCTCTCTCTCTCTCTCTCAAAAATAAATAAACATTAAAAAAATTAAAAAAGAAAAAAAAAGCCCTACTAAGATCCCATATAAGGTCATTATGCTTGCTAAGCCCTGGTTTGGATTGGTGCCTTTCTCATTGCCATAGGCTCCCTTCTGCTGGTGGGCTATATCAGCGAAGGAGTGGGGAGTGGGGGGAGGGAAAACAGGCTTGTCCAGTCCTGATCCTTGGCACCCTGGTGCTCCTGCCAGAATTTGACCACCTGTGCATGGCCTACTATGCGTCCAAAGGCTACCAGTGTTACTCCTACAATGACATTCCGGATTTTGATGAGTAGCACCCATCCTCAACCCTGAGGGGATGAGTCACAGATGGGACTGAGCCCAGCTTTAAGATATTGAGCAGAAACTGTGACTAAGGGCTAAGGAGTTCTGCACTTTGCAGATGATAAATGAAAAATGGCCAGATTTTATGGGTCCAACCCCAAGATGTCAGCTGAGCTTACAATAACAAATTAACTGATTAGGACACGCTCTAGTTTTCATCTTCTGGCCCTGGCAAAAGCTGACAAGTTTTTCCACATGTATAGGTATCTTGCAAGAGTAGCAACATTAGTGGTGTGGGAAAGCAGGAGGTTATTCTGTCGTGGAAAGTGTCATTGCTACCTTCCTCTTTGGAGTTGAGCATTTCTTTTAAATAGTCCTCATTGTCAATTTGTTCTGGCGGGAAATGGAAGAATTTAGTATGTCAAATTGCATATCATTAGTAATTCATTTTGAAAACATTTGAGTCTCTTACCCGTGTACGCATCTCTAACTTTGTGTTCTAGTGGAACACCTTGGCAAAAACAAGTGTTGGTGTGGGTGTATCCGTTAATATTTTTTACTTGCTTCCTTATTAACAGTAGCCAGGACTTTTTTTAATCTCAGAGCAAGTTTCCAAAAGGTAAACACTGTCTCTGTTCACCAGTCCTTGGTCAGCTTGATTTGGTCCACCAGTAAACTGGCCAGCATACAATTTGGGTCATTCTGTTCTTTGTTGTTCATGATGTTCTGTATATCATGCCTTTAAGGGCTGGACTTTTGGCTGTTTTCTGAGGGGAAAAAATGTAGATAAGTGGTTATTATTTACCGATTACAAGCCTGTTGCTAGCACCTTGTATTATGATGTCATCTGCTGAAGATCACAAAACTCAGCCTAGATCCCTAGAGGACTAGACTGCCTTAGTTCGATTCTGTTTTCTAGCTTGCAAAAAGTGACATATTCAAAAAAATTAAAACGCCGAAATCTAAAAAATACAAATAGTAATAACAAAACATTGATAATATAAAGTCATTACTGTCTTCCTCCTAGGCAAAGACAGAGACTGTTTCACTTCACCTGAAAGCAAATTTTAAAGGTGTAATTTTTTAAGCTGATAAAATCCTCAGGTTTTATAAAGTGTACCCTGGGATAGTGTGCTAACATAGCAAATTATTCAGTCTTCGAATTTGAACTAGAACTTATTCCTGAAGTTCACTGCACAGGGTAGTCTGTTTCTCAGTTTTTCCTTGCCAAGTGACATGACCTTGAATTGTTCCCAGCTCCAGGTTTGCAAATAAAAAGCACTAGCTGATACCCAATGAACTCTGCAGTGGTAGACTGTAACATAGCTTTTTGAAAATTCAAAGGGTGGTTCTTAACATTTTATCTGACATTAAAGGAGGCGTGCCACAATCTGAAAATAGACCTTTTGGTCTTTAAACAGTAGCTATGAAAAAAGATATACACATCATCCCTACCAACTTAGCAAAATGTGTTTCTGTTTTGATATATGGTGGTCCTTTCTGCGGTTGTATTTCACCGCAGCAATATCACCAGGATATTTTTTTAATGTGTTCATTAATTTTCTTTATAACTAATGCTGTTTCTGGGCTCATATTTTGAATTTAAGGTAGAACACTAAAGAAATTTATTTTTCTTATAATGTAACTTCAAATGCATTTGTACATAGCCTGGAGTTGGAATGACAAATTACAAGTCAGAATTACAAATTGCAAACTTGGAGGACAATATTAAAGATTTATTTAAATATATGAGATATAAAGAATGCTGATAGTTTGAGGTGTGGTTTTTTTCTGAATTAAATTAAGTAAATTCTATCCATGTCCTATTTTTAATTTTTTTTCAATGTTTATTTATTTTTGACAGAGAGAGAGAGAGAGAGAGAGAGAGAGAGAGCAGGGGAGAGGCAGAGAGAGAGGGAGACACAGCATCCAAGGCAGGGTCCAGGTTCTGAGCTGTCAGCACAGAACCCGATGCAGGGCTTGAACCCATGGACTGTGAGATCATGACCTGAGCCAAAGTCGGAAACTAAACCAAATGAGCCACCCAGGTGCCCCATCCATGTCCTATTTTATTCAGGAATTAGAGCCATCACTAACAGAGCATCATAGAGTCTGATATACTGGATCAAATGCAGGCTCAATAATTTTGTAGCTATGTTACCTTGTATGAATTAAATATTTTATCTCAGCCTCAGCTACTTCTTCAAGATAATGTGTGAAATGTAAGTATCTGCCACCTTGATTAATTGTGTACTGCATATAATAGGTTTTCAATACTATGATTGTTTTATTGTTGGTTTTATTTCTGTTGCATGCAATTTTATCCTATGTTACCCTTCATGTGTCCTTTGTTCCTACCCATTTTCTTATAATTCTGCATGTTTTATTTATCACCCCCCACCTATCTGTTTAATTCCTTAAATGTAGAGTGTAAGTTATATTCCTAATTTTGTATGCCTTTCTTGCAATGTCTTTGTTATGACAATGATAATTTATTAAATTCAAGTTTAGCCATTGAAATTTAGATCTGGATCATGACCTGATTCAATTGTTAACTTGTAAAGAATTGGTAGTTTTAGCACATTTCCCTCTCTTCTTTGGAGAATACTGAACATTTTCCCTGGTCGTAAGTGTGGAATTTGAACTGGGCTGGACCCGTTATGTAAAATCTTCCTTAGCTATAGATTCTGTCAGGAATTTAGGCAAACAAGATCAATTAGAGATTTTCCAAATTTTCTCATGGACTTAGCAAAAAATATTTTTCTTCCTGGGATGCCTGGGTGACTCAGTGGGTTGAATGTCTAACTCTTGATTTTGGCTCAGGTGATGATTTCACCATTCGTGGGATTAAGCCCCGCTTTGGGCTCTGTGCTGACAGCACGGAGCCTTCTTGGGATTCTCTCTCTCATTCTCTCTCTGCCCCTCCCCTACTCATGTGTGCACTCCCTCTTTCTCTCCCTCAAAATAAATATTTAAAATATTTTTTTCTTCCCTTATCTGTAAAATATGAAGAATAATATACCTCTTCATAAAATTCTTTTGATTACTACATGAATATTAAACAACCTAAAAATGACTTGGCATAAAGTGAGTTCTCAGTAAATGTAGCTGATCACCAGCTATCATTATTGTTGTTACCATTATTGGTATCACTTTGTTCCAGGATTGCCAAGAGAATAGGTTCTGCATCGGTAGCTTCAGAGACCATCTTGCTCATCACACAGGGAATGACTGAACAAAAAAGTAAAGCCAAGCAGAAGAAATTCTTAGGGATGAAGAAGGAGAAAGTGGCCAAAGCTTACTGAGTGAGTCCATATATCCAACCATACCTGACTGCCAGGAAAGTCTATTGGAATTCTGAAATAAATGAGCCAGTAAGTTTCCTTTAAAAAAATAATATGAGCTTTGGATTTTCTCACTGTCATCAAAAGAAAATTAAATGATATTTTCACTAAGCCATGTAGCCATCAAATGAGCAATTTTCTGGCAAATTTGATTAATTTGAAAGACAAACTTGATATTCAAGACTGGATCTCTCTCTCTCTCTCTGTCTCTGTCTGTCTCTGTCTGTCTGTCTGTCTGTCTCTCTCTCTCTCTCTCTCACACATGCATACAGGCAAGATTTCTTTTGCCTGAATTATCCACATAATTTATTCAGTTAAATGCTTGACTCGATCTGCATAGCCATAATGAATTAATAATGGAAATGATGCTGAGATAGAAGAAACTTTAAGATCATTACTATTGTTCCACCTAATTAAGAGACCCAGAATGACCAATGAGGGTCTGCAGTTAGTATCATCATGATTTGATATTCTGGATATTCACATTCAGTGTAAACAAAGGAAATGGAAGCTCCTTAAAAACAAAAACAAAATATGGGACTTAGAAAGATAAAGAATTACTATGCCTGGCTGGTTCAGTCAGTAGAGAATGAGACTCTTGATCTCAGGGTCGTAGGATCCTGAACTCAAGCCCCACATTGATCATGAAGTCTACTGAAAAAAAAAAAATTACAAGTCTTAAGCATGGCTTAAGATCTAAGCATGAGGAGCACTCTCAACAATAGCTAAGTTATGGAAAGAGCCTAAATGTTCATCAACTGATGAATGGATAAAGAAATTGTGGTTTATATACACAATGGAATACTATGTGGCAATGAGAAAGAATGAAATATGACCTTTTGTAGCAACATGGATAGAATTGGAGAGTGTTATGCTAAGTGAAATAAGTCATACAGAGAAGGACAGATTCCATATGTTTTCACTCCTACGTGGATCCTGAGAAACTTAACAGAAGACCATGGGGGAGGTGAAGAAAAAAAAATGGTTACAGAGGGAGGGAACCCAAACATAAAAGACTCCTAAAAACTGAGAACAAACTGAGGGTTTATGGGGGGTGGGAGGGAGGGGTGGGTGGGTGATGGGTATTGAGGGCACCTGTTGGGATGAGCACTGGGTGTTGTATGGAAACCAATTTGACAATAAATTTCATTAAAAAAAAAATCTAAGCATGAGGAAGTAAGTGGTCTTGGGGCATAAAATGGAGATTTGTGTCTTCTGCATTGTGCATAACTTGGATCATTAAACAACTAAAAATAAACCTTCATTTTTCCTTTGGTTACTTGGAAACTTCATAATAAAATAAACTCAAGTAAGCTATATTTCAGAAGCTAACTAAGTGAACAATTTTCTTAATAATTTCTACATGATTGTTACTGTATTTTATTTTATTATTATTTTTTAAATGTTTATTTTCAGAGACAGCACAAGCAGGAGAGGGGCAAAGAGAGGGAGACAGAATATCCCAAGCAGGCTCTGCACTGATGGTCAGAGCTCTGTAGAGCCTGACGCAGGGCTCAATCCCACAAGCCATGAGATGGTAACCTGAGCAAAATCAAGAGTCAGACACTTAACCGACTGAGCCACCCAGGTGCCCATGAATGTCACTATATTTTAATTTGAATTTATGTTAGATTTATGGCCAATCAGGGTAAAAATAGGTGATTTGCCATTAGGTAATTTTCATGTTACAATCCCCATGTTTTTGATTAGCATTCATAAACCTTATGAATTTTTAATTCAAAGCTAATTTTACCAGATAAAGATCTTTAAATAGGAATATTTCTATTCTGTACCTTTTTGCAATAATAATATTTTACTCATACATATTCATGTAATGCTAAAAATTTTTGCCAAACATTTCTCTATATAATACTTGGCCATAGTCTGTAATCTGCTACAATAATAATCTGTAATAGCTGATACTATAAATAAGTTAATACTTCTCAGAACGTATTAGCTAATTTTTCGCCAGAATTATAAAGGATTATGTTATAAGCTGACATATCATGAAGTAAATAAATATCTATTTTTCCTAGTGATTCATATATATATATATATATATATATGCCTAAATGATTTGAAAGGTGGTATGAAATATCACCTTGAATTAATTCTTCACATAGTCACAAATCAGCATGAATAATGCTTCCAATTATTTGTGAAAAACTAGTCTGCATTTAGCTTGTGGATGCCAGGCTAGCACATTTCCCAAAACATGCGGAAGCTTTTGTTTTTCACTGCTCGCTTCCACTGATTCCCCTCTGTCTCCATTTTATGCTGTTCTTACTCATTTCTGCTTTTTTTCCTCAGGTTGGCTCTCTCTCTTTTTCTCTCATGCTATATCATTTTCTCTTAAGATAGTTGGTGGCATTTGAAGATGGGATTTAACTATTAGCACAATCTTGCCTTTGCATGGCCGCCTTTCCCCCAAGGAACTGGCTTTCCTTTGAAATTGGCTTTAGATCTGACAAGGCTTCTGCAGTTTCACATTCCCGCTAGCCCAATAGAGAAAATGAAGCCAAGAAATTTGATCAGGTTATCCTAGGGCAAAAGAAAAGGTTGGTTTGGGAAATGCTTAATTTCCATGATCCAGCAGGGATTTATAAGCTGATTCTCCTGAGGAAAACAGAATCTGGTTTTCCATTTATCTACCCAGCTTTTCCGAATTACCAGCTCTAGGTGGTTTTAAAGATAAGGAATTGGAATGGATTCTGAATGTCGAATTCAATGCTTGATATGAGGTTATCTTAAAACATAGGTCAGAGCAGCAAGCCCCCCACACCTCACCACCCCCCACCTCAGCTACCACGCCAATTTGTATCTTTCTAAGGTCTTTAGTAGATTTCCTCTTGAAAAATCTTGGAAGAAACTTAAATGCTTCAGACTAAGAGAGTATGTTAACCAAAGGTCAAGAAGCAGACAGTAGGTTAATTGAGAAAGGATTTTCAAAATTTTATATTATTTCTATCTTGTATCTTTTAATTTGTCTTGTTTCATAAGGAGAATGTTGAACAACAGGCTGTTTCTTTAAGCAATAAGGAGAAAATAAATCTGGCACCTTTCCTTACATCATTAAGCATAAGATGAACTAATATGCATAGACTCTTGGGGGCTGTTACTGCCTCTGAAAATGATCAACATTCACCACCATGATTTTTCTGCTCTGTGTTTTTTAATATTATATATGCGATGAGTAATAGATTCAAGAGTAAATAATTTAATTTTGTAAAAGAATTAGATGTGTTATGTTGTGTCTGTTGTCCAGAATTCTTATGACCTTTTAATACAAATTTGAGTTACATGTGGAAAATTGGAAGCAATAGCTCTTTCTTCATTTTCACAGAACCAATTTAAATTTGTCATTCTTGTGTCCTCAATGCAGCAAAGAAGCTTGCCTTTTGCATTACTCAGACTATAAAGGCCAATGTGGGGGTGTCACACCAAATGCAGGTGAAGAGGAGAATGCTAATTAAGAACCATCATTCAATGTCATTTCCACATTAGATTAAGAAAAATCATTAGAACACTCTATCTTATTTTTCTGGAGAGGTCATGATCCAAGCTACTAACCTCATCAAACAAACAGTCATAATCACTCTTTATCCACTTCGCCACCATTCAAGCTAAATTTAGGTCTCATTTGCCTTTAGCTAACATGTTTTCTAAATGTATTGTAATCATTTCTTCATTTTCAAGAACTTACTAGAGCAGTCCCATACATCTTTGCCCACAAGCATTTTTGTCAAACTAAGGCAGTTCATTGGAAATGTAAGCATTTTCTCTTTGGGCCCAGAGACTAATTTTCCTTCTATGGACTGCCCAGAATACACCTGAGGAAAAGAAGTTTTATGGATGGAGTCTTTAGCCCTTGTTAACTTGCTGAGAAACCATGGAAAAGGGGAGATTCAACCCCATTCATGCAGATATGTTTGTTGTTTCAACTAAATAAACAAATTTAGACAACAATTTTCATTTCTTTTGTTACTGTATTGATCATAAAATTAGTCTTCCAACAGAACCAATCCCTTAAGTACATGGTCAGCACCTCATTTTCTGAGCTCAGAAAATATATTACTAATTAATGATCCAGACTTAATAGTAATATTGATTTAGAAATAATGCTGTTTCTACACAAGTAAAGTGAAGTTCAGAGAACAAACAATTAAAAGGATAATTTAGAAAGGAGGATTATTTGAATATTGTGTGCTAAATATTGGTATGAATTATTCAGATGACTACCTCTGTTATTTACTTTACCTGGTATAGATATGGTTTAAGTCATGGCATTAAAATGAATGGTCAGGATTTTTACAATGAATAAATCAATGTATAATGTTTCAGATACTTAGTTTAGGCAACTTCAGGTGCCTGTTTATAGGCATTATGTATATAGTTTAGTAATTATATATATTCATCCTAATATGTATGTGTGTGTGTGTGTGTATTTTTTCAAACAAACATGAATAAGTCATGTATATAATTGGTGGCTATAGTATTTTATTTAATCTGTTCACTCTGTAAAAAAAGAAGCAGAACATATTTTGATAGTCATGTATGCCTGACATCCTATGCAAGAGGAGAGAAATGATCAAGAATGAAATATGTAAGAGTAAAACTATAACATGAACTTCACTTCTGGGTAATTTTTCCTTTCCTTTTTTTTTTTTCAGTAAATGGATATTCATTATATGTGAGCGTGATAGTCTTCCTGGATAAAGTTGGTAATAGTCACCATTTCTCCATCTGATTTGCGCATTATTTTGTGTAGTAGACACATATGCAACACACAAGAGCTGGTAGACACTACGTGTATTACCAAGGTGACCTTTGATTCTGTCATCAATCAAAAATGAGCTGTACGCTGACAACATGGCAAAGACCAAAGTGAAACTGTATCACATACTATCTGCGAGTGGCTGGCAGAATTGATGTGCTTCCGTTTTGTGAAATGGCTTTGACTACATCCACCAAGTCCGTAAGTGAGATGTTCACAGAGAGACAAACTTCTGTGCAAACATTCAGAGGTTATATATTATATGTTTAAAATCCCTAGAATCAGCAGACACAGATTTAAAGTGCGTGCTTTTCCGCTTTTTAACTGATGTCTTTGAGGAAGATATTCAACTGTATAAGAATTTGTTTTTTGCATCTGTAAAATGATGGAAATATTTGTAGATATCAAGGATGAATTTGAAGATGAAATAGGTAATATATGTCAAGCATTTATCACAGTACCTAACGTAAAGGTATTACAATAATAATACGAAATAGACTACAACTAGTGTAAATGAAACCCAAGTTGCTGTGGAAGTTCAGAGAGGAATTTCTGTGGAACACCGTGGGAGATCAGAAGCATTCTAGTGGAGAGTTAAAAGGTACACTGACTTAAGATTAATCAAGATGACAGCACAGGTGTTTCAGGAGCAGTGAGTGGAGAAATTAAATGCTGAGTGAGTGTTAGGAAAAACCAGATGTGACTTGGGGGACTAAATGTGGTCAAATTTGAATGAAAACAAGTGTAAGGATAGAAGACTAGAAACATTAGTTTGAAATGCAATCTTCCAGGCTCTTGAATGACAGGCCTAAAGGTGTGATATTTATTTTACAGGACAGTTGAAAGACTTTGTTGATTTTTGAAAATTTGGTGGAATGGATTGGAGGTGGAGATACAAGAGGATAATTTAGAAGATAGTTACTAAAGTCCAGACCAAAAGAATTACGTTGTGGAGGACTAGGTGGTGGTAGAAATGGAGATAAAGTGACAGAAATGAAAGATAATTCTGGAATAAATGTAATCAGACTTGGCAAATACATAAGGTGATGCAAAGGAAAGTATCAAGGGTCAAAGATTGGATGATTCTTTGTGCTGGTTATGGGCTGAATTTATATTTTGAAGCTTTAACCCCACTACCACAGGATGTGACTATATTTGGAGAGTGGGCCTTTAAATAAGTTTAACATTAGATTAAAATGAGGCCACTACAGTGGACCCCATCCAATTTGACTAGTGTCCTTGTAAGAAGAGTAAAGTTGGCTACACAGAGACACCAGGAATTCACGCTCGTGCACACACACACACACGCACACAGAAGATTGATCAGGTGAGAATCCAGCAACAAGGCAGCCGTCTGCAAGCCAAGGAGAGAGGCCTCAGAAGAAACCAAACTCTCAACATATTGATCTTGGAATTCCAGGATCCGGAACCATGAGACAACACATTTCTGTTGTTTAAAGCGCCCAGTCTGTGGTGTTTTGTTATGGCAGCCTGAGCAAACTAATACAATGTCACTCACAGAAATAGAGAAGATAGTACAGCATATTTGGATAGACGTAGACAGTTAGTATAAGCAAGGTCATGTCGACATGGCTCATGCTTTGTATATTAAATTTAATGACTGCCTTCTTATGATCTGATGGTTATATTATAACGGTTAAAATACGATGCTCTCGGGGTGCATGGGTGGCTCAGTTGGTTAAGCATCTGACTTCGGCTCAGGTCATGATCTCATGGCTTGTGAGTTCGAGCCCTGTATCAGGCTCTGTGCTGACAGCTCAGAGGCTGGAGCCTGCTTCAGATTCTGCGTCCCTCTCTTGCTTTGCCCCTCCCCTGCTCATGCTCTGTCTCTCCTCTCTCTCTGTCACTCTTTCAAGAATAAGTTTAAAAAATGTTTTTAATATGATGTTAATCATTTTATTTTGAGAAGAATGCTTATCTTATAGACTACATAACTATTTTATGTTTTTGTATACATTTCATAGATAAAATATATATTTGTAGAAATGTATTTAAATACATAAAAATATTTATATAAATATTGTAGAAGTATTATACTTTATATTTTTTATATTTTTATAGTAATTATGTAATTACTATAAATTAATGCTAGCTAATACAACATAAATTTCTGTCCCTAATAGCTTCACAGAATAAAAATCTCCTGTTCATATAAAATGACTATAAATGTGGCACGTTGGATTTCTCTTCTCTAAGAGTTAATCCAGAGAGTGCAGCCCCTTCACTCTTAAAGCTTTGCCATTTTCTCCTTTCCTTCCAGTCACATGGGTAGGAGGAGAGAGAACTTGAAAGCTTGTTTTATGGCCATCCATGGAAGTGGTGGTACATATTTCTTCCTCCAATATTCCACTGGCCAGAACTCAGTTACATGATTCCACCCAGATGCAAGGGATCCTAGGAAATCTGGTCAACCTGTGTGCCCAGGAACAAGAGGAGAATGGAATGCTAACATTGGTAGTCTCTGCCTTATGGCCTACCAAATTTTTAGTTTTCACAGTTACGTACAGTGGGGAGAGGAAAAAAGTAACTAATCTGATATAGGATACGTTTCTATCAGGATAATTCAAAAGACCACCTGGACTTGGGGATTTACTCTTAACAATATAAACATTTGCTGGCAACTTCAAAACTCTAGGACAGGAGTTGAGAAACTTTTTCTGTATGAAGCCAGATTGCAAATATTTCAGGCATTGAGTGCTGTATGGTTTCTGTTGAAACGACTCAAATCTGTCACTGTAGCATTAAAGCATGCATAGAAAATATGCTAACACTCTAAATGAATGTGCATGACTGTGTTCCAATAAACCTTTATTTACAAAACAAGTAGCAGACCAGATTTGGCCTGAGGCCATCAAGGTTTATGAGTCTTTCATACAGTATATTAGGTAATCTGTCATTTTGCAAGAATTTTAGTCTTATGCTCAGCAGCTAACTGTGCAGAAGCAGTGAGCCTAGGTAATTGCCCAGCAGTAACGTCAAAATAAGTTTTGCCGTGCTCTCATTTACTTGGGCAAAGTTCATGGATTATCAACTGTACAGTAATAAGAACAAAGTTACTTTGTGAAAAGTGGCCTCTATCTCAAAGGTGACTACTTGAACTGGTTATAAAAGTAAAGTGAAAGAGACAGGCCTAAGACAGTGACGGAATATAGCTAGAAGATGTGATATTTAATTACTCTTACGTTGATTTATCTTAGAGGAAGGGCTGTTCTTTCTTGATTTCAGTATTTCTTCAATCTCCAAGAATCTTATATTCATTCTTGTTTTTAGCTATCCTCTCTACTTGGTCCATCTCTACTGGCCTATCTCCTTCATATTGTAAATGCCATCTGGGGGTATTGCTGTCTCTTCCAGTACAGTCTTCAGATCTGCCAAATTGTATACTGAAGCATGTGTGAAGCAGATCCAAGTTCCAGTCTCTAATCTTTCACTCTCTAGCCATATGTCTTAGCATTTCACTTTGCCTCCCAGAGGCCCGGTTTCTTCATCCTTAAAGTTGGAATAATCACAGTGTCAAACTCAGGGACTTTTTGTTTTTGTGTAGATTAAATGAGCTAATCTACATAGATTATCAAATACACTTTTTGGTACCTGATAAGAGTTTGAAAATAGTTGATTAATATTTTAATTTTCTTTAAGAATCCCATCTATAACACAATATGATTTCTAAAACCATAATTCTGCCAACGTTTCACCAAAGTCAACAATTGCTTTTTTGGTGGTGGTGGGGTGGTCCTAAAGCCTTTTATTCTTTTTTGTTTTAATGTTTATTTATTTTTGAGAGAGAGAGAGAAAGAGCGTGTATGCAGTAGTGGGGGAGGGGCAGAGAGAAAGGGAGACAATCCATCAGAAGATCAGAAGCAGGCTCTACACTGACAGCAGAGAGCCAGATGTGGGGCTCAAACTCATGAACCATGAGATCATGACCTGAGCCAAAGTTGGACTCTTAACTAACTGAGCCACCTAGATGCCCCTCATTTGATACTGTTAAACATAATTTTTTCACATACTTTTCTGCTATAATGTTCGTAGCATTGTACTTTTCTGCTTATCTCTTACTTTTCGATACTTTACTATTCATATAATTTGATATTTGATAGTTTTCTTTCTCTGACTTAAAAAAAATTTTTTTTATGTTTATTTATTTTGAGAGACAGAGCAGAGGAGAGGCAGAGAGACAGGGAGAGAGAGAATCCCAGGCAGGCTCTGTGCTGTTAGGGTGGGGCCTGATGGGGGGCTGGAACCCACAAACTGTGAGATCATGACCTGAGCCGAAACCAAGAGTTAGACACTTAACTGACTGAGCCACTCAGGTGTCCCTTCTTTCTCTGACTCTTAAAATATGAGGGTAGACATGGCTTCTTCTCCCCATGCTCCCCACCCTTGTGGATCCTATCATAGCAGCGACTCTCAACAAACCCCAGAAACACATAAAACAAAGTCCTTAATTTCAATGCTCTAAAAGCCCACCTTTGCAATGTTATGAATATCTGCTCTTTCTATGAGTACACTTCAGCCATATCACAGTACATCCAAACCGATCACATGGTCTGGAACTTGACTCATGTTCCTTACTTGCCATCATCATGTCAGTCTCCCAGGCTTCAAATTCTAAGTCATTTTCTACTCGCCTGCTTCTTCTTCTTTCATATTTATTCATTTCTCCAATACTGCTCTTCCCTCAAAGTATCCTTTCTTCCCCATCTCCTTTGGAAAAATCTCAGATCTTATCCTTGAATTAATCTGTGCCCTCAGTGTCTCTCCATTTCTTCTTCCATCTATCTATCCAGGCATTTATTCAACTACTATTAAGACCCTACTATGGCACCAAGTAGTCTCTGATCTTTGCTCTGAGACATACACAAAACATCAGTCCACTCCTAGCTTTTTAGAATGTACATTCTCTTAGGGGACACTAAGACAATAGTCATGTTCATATACTACGGAATCAAACTGCCTTACGTCAGAATCTTGGATCCATCCCTTCCTGTAACTTTAGATAATTTATTTAATCTCTCTGTGACTCACTTTCTCATCTGTAAAATGTGGATGATAATAGTACATACTTGATAGATGCTTTGTGAATATTAATTAGGTGGTGGTACATGTAAGCCTTAACATTGTGCAAAACCTTTAATAAACCCTCAATAAATGTTAGCGTTTATTATTGTCACTATTTTTATTAATAAAAACTGAAGGGAAAGTTGCTGTAACAAGGCTTCACATGTTAAGAGCCAAGATGAGTCATCTAGAGTTATAGTGATTCAGGGAAACTGGGCTTTTCTAGAGCCAGCCTACTGAATATCCATCCCAATGCAAACACAGGCCTGGTGTTTGTGAGTTTTGCTGGTAAAACTGATGATGATAGGTGATGGCCCTCTAATAGGAAGCCAAGAGATGTGTCTTTCTCCTGTTCACAATGTGGAGACATTGTAGCTTTTTGAATAAGGAAATAAGTAATATGCTAGACTCAGTGTTTTAAAACACCTTTAAGTCTTATGATGATCTTATTCGTGTATCCATGTCAAACCTGACATCTGTTAAGGCCAATTATATAATTTTCCCCATTTATATATTACACGGTCCCAAGTGGAATAAGAATGAACTATGTCTTATTTCAGGGTTCTTTTTTTTTTTGATGTATAATAAGTATTCAGAAAATACTTGATCATTTTTTGAAATATAGCTTTTGTTATCAAAGCAAATGATTTAGGAATGTTTGGATCACTTCATTTTATGAAGATGTATTCATTTTGCCACTTTATTCCATCCTTACATTCTGCACCATTAAATCAAGGCTAATTAATTGTTTAAAATGCATGTGGTGCTGTGTTATGAGACAACAAGGCTACAGGTAACAGCTAACTCATCTCCACTACCGTAGAGTTAAGTACAAAATCAACTGATTACGATTCTGAGATACAGTTTTCATGATGATTAAGAACTCGATTATTCTCCTGGATTCTGCTTATATATGAACATCACTACTGTGATTTCCATTGTGAGACTACATCATTTACTTTACGTGGAAACATCTTATTTGGCTCTCCTTTGATGGTTTTGTTGTTTTGATCATATACTATGATTATAAAGGCCAAGGAGCCATTTAAACTTGTTTACCTCTCCGAATGAATATTTGATTCATAACTTGGGTAGCTACTAAGCCACATCCATATTTACACTGGGCCCTAATGAAATGGCCGTTTGCAAGAATTGGACTGTAACTGCACTGATGCATGAGGGACAACAAATCTGCTTTACAGGTTACAATTTACTGGTATGATTTGGATGTGCCAGTGATAGGAAAGACCCCTTTGTCTTTGGAGGCTTGGCATTGGCCTGGCAGAATAGTAAGGATCCTGCTGCCTGTTTATTCTTTCCTCAGAGCAGGATGTACCCCTTCTATTCATTTTCTGAGCATCTGCAAGCAGTACTGTTATCAGAGCTACAGTTGAGATGAAAGGGATCCCTATTATGGACCGTACTGAAAATCTCCACAGGACACCACTCTGCTTGGATTAGGCTGTTATGAAGGCATTGAATCTCTCCAACTTTAGATACAGAAGGGAACTCTTGCTTCTGTATTGTATTCAAGGTGGTCTTGTCTATTCTCTTCCTTACTGCTTTCACCACTGAGGGCGTTTTAAAACAAAGTCAAGTTCCATTTATTCTAAATATTGGAAAATTAATTATACTGGTTCGAGGAGAGATGCCATGCTTCATGTTTATCGTATGCAGATTCTGTACATGTGTATATTTGCATGTCCATATGTGTGTATGTATTAGATGATGACTCAGGTGGCATTACAGGCTGTCCCTTTCTCCTAAGATAATTTATGTGAACAATGGTATCATTAATACAATTTCACCTGATTCTTCACTTGCAGGTTTCAAGAAATGCTTGCAAAGTGTGAGGTTCACAAAATTCACCTGGTTGGCAACTGCATGTGTGTGTGTATTTTCCAATTCCCATTTAAACTCTTAATGACCTTTTTAAAGTTTACTTTAGCATTTTGATCCCAGAAAAGCGCATGTTTTTATTGATAGGGCTATTTATTTCCCAAGGAATGTGAAATAAAGGTATAAAAATTTGTTTTCTGGATGGAGCATTCTTTAGCATGCATAATGAGATTCCTCCCCCCCCCAACCTTTTCTCTCTCTCCATTACATCTGTTTATTTAGAGAAGTAATGCTTGCTCATATTTTAGGCTTGTTATTTTTATGACTTTATTATGCACTTTTCTTACTTTAATATGCACCACAGTTGCCCCATTTAACAACACTTTCTGTATCCTTTTACTGAAGTTCAATCTCTTGGGAATCAAGAGCAAAAACAAAGTCATCCATCTTCAACAAATATACAAGATTACTCCTAATGATAGTAGTAAGTACAAAATTGGTGATGCTCGCTCTCCACAAGTAGAATTCCATTTAACTACCAATTTCCAAGGAGGCCAAGGATATGAACATAACAACCATTTCAGAGAACGTATTGTATTTTCCTTCTCTGAGATAATTCTGACAAAAGGGTGTTTCACCTTACATCTTAGATCACATGATGGTGAGAAAACTCTATAGCTTAAAGGATAGGAGTTTATTACGGTAAGTATTAAATAGAACAAAACACTTGGGCTTCTAAGCATTTTACGGGAAAATCTCTTCTGACCCTTCTAGAAACAGTCCCTTTGGTAAAGTCCCCATTTTATGTTGGTTTGCTCTGTCATGGGTGTAGAGTTATAGCTTGAATAAATTCTTCTTGAGGGTTTGAAGGTTGGCATGGGAATGCCTTTCTTTCCTAGATCTTATAATGGATGTGTGTAATTCGTCAAGTGTGGAACATATGCCTTGCTTTATTCACAAACTTTTACAGAAGTTAATTGCCAGCCATCACCTTCAAAATCTGGCACCAGATTTTGATATTTAAATCAGTTGAGTAAGAATTAGTCAGTATTTAAAGCTTTGCAATTTCTTCCTAGTAAATACATTAATTTATTATCAAAATGAAATTTATTTCAATAGCATTTTAAGTTTTTTAAAACTTAGTATTATGCTTCATTAAATATCTTGGTAAGCATTTTAGGTTTTCACTGTATCTACATTTCAGAGTAGATTGTGAATTAAAGACATAAGTAGGCTGCCAGATAATATTAGTTTGTAAAAATTTTATTTGCATTTTATTTGAGTAGCATTTAATGGAAAAATGTTTTCTGTATGTTCATTAGATTTGTGGTACTTTTACGTGTAGAAAAAAAGCATACTATCCTCCATGTGTTTACTTCATAGAGAAAAAAGTTTAGAACTACAAAACAAACTTACTTTTATTTATTCCATCTTGTCCTCCCTTTTAACTGGATTGTTGGCGCTTGTCAATGCCTTGAAAACACAAAAATGCATTGTGCATTCTGCTTTTACGACTTCTGGTTATTAGGTCTTCATGAAGACTTAAAAATAGCATCTTTCTTTCTCTAAGACACAAATAGCATCTTTCTTCCATTCCTGATATTCAACTGTTGCATGAAAGAACAGATATATGATATTGGATGAAATATCAAAAGAGAAACCTTTTCTTGGTTCATAATAACTGTTTCTGGTACTCTTATAATCATCAGTCTAATTTTGAGAATCAAAACTGAGCTGCCCTCAAATGTATTTTTCACTGGATAAAGCACACATGTTTGATGTACAAGAGTTATTGTTAATTACCTTGTGTGTAAGGTATTTATCAATTAATCAGTCTTAGATTTTTCCACCAAAAACAGTTTTCTTCTGGGCATGCATAATAGAAAAACACATTATTCGGGGCAGAGAGTTGTTTTGTACTTCCTCTTAAACAATTCATTCAAATTTAGATAAATTTTAAGTTCTTTTATTTTTAAGTGGACTAGCTATATTTATTCCACTTTGCTTTTTCAGATGCAAATGGTTAAGTGTTCTGCATTCTAATCAGTAAAGAACCCGGTGACTAAATCATAATTTAATGATCTGTTCCTAGAGCGGTAATGATGCAAAATTTAGATCTGAAAAGAGAATTCTCATTTTTATCTAATTGGGCTGATCTTTCTGCAAAATCTCTGCAGGCCTCTATAGTTGTGCTAATAATAAAACACTGGGTGAAGCTGACATAATGAAAGATGCTATATTTTACTCAGGAATATGGATAATTAAAACGTATCTTCATATAAGAAATGACATTTTTGTGCATGTGATAATGTTCATTTTTTATTGAATTAGGGGAATTGTCAGTTTTACTAGATGTAAGAAGTAGGCGTTTTTGGTTTAAATGGTCTTATACACTTTGAGTAAATCGAAAGAAAAATAATCTTTTATGTTTACCTAGCTATGTACTATTTCCAGTGTTCTTTATTTCTTTCTAAAGATCTGAGTTTCATCTGGTATCATTTCCCCTCAGCTTTAAGAACTACTTTTAGCATTTTTTGGACTGCAGCTCTGATGGCTATAACCCTCTTTAGTTTCCTTTATTTGGAACTATGTTTATTTTGCCTTCATACTTGAAGAATATTGTCACTGAATCCAGAATTCTAGGTTGATTTCTTTTTTTGCTTCAGCACTTTAAACTTGCTCTTTACCTGTATGTAATGTGCTGCTTTTCTCTCTGTCTTCTTCCCACATTTTATTTTTATCTTTGCTTTTTTGAAAACTTGATTATTATGCCCTTAAGTGGGGCTCTCTTTGCATTTATCCTGCTCAAAGTTTACAGAGGTCCTCGAATCTATAAGTTCCTGGCTTTCACCACATTTGGTAAAAATTTCTGCCATGATTTCTTCAAATTTACTTTTATGTTCCATGTCTCTCTTCTTTTGAGACTCCGCTTACATACATATTAAATATGTTAATGCTGTATTCATTTTTCTGCCTCTAATCTCTCTTTCATGCTGGAAAATTTATATTGATCTAGCTTCAGATTCACTGACTCTTTTCTCTGTCATCTCTAAACTGCTATTAAGCAAACTGAAAATTTTATATTTTTATCTTATATTTTTTCATATCTAGAATTTCCATTCTTTTTTTTTTTTTTTTTTTTTTTTTTAGAGATTTTATGTCTCTGCTTTGGTTGTCCTAATTTTATATTCATTGTGAGAATATCTTATTTCTATGATCATAATTATATTTGTGCTTTAAATTCCTTATCCACTATCTTCAATGCATGGATCATCTCACGGTTGATCTCTATTGGCTTCTCTTTGGGTGCAGATCACATATACTTTATCATATGTTGAGCCATTTTGGATTGTTTCTTGGGCATTGTAGATAGTCTGGATTCTGTTATGTTCTCCAAATAATATAGATTTTAATTTTATTTTTCTTATCAATTTTATTACCATAATAAATGTAGATAAGATCAAACTATAGTCTCCTTTGTAGCGGATGGTTGACATCTCAGTTCATTTCTTTTGGAGTCTCGGCAGAGCTGTTTCAAGACTTTCCTACTAATGTGTATTTCAGAGGATAGCCAAAGATGGGGCAGTGTTAATACACAGAATCTGGGGTTCATTCTCCCTGGCTCTCTCCTTTATGGGATTCCCCCTCTTCTTTTTTAGTTGGTCTGGTTGTACAATCTCTGTTCTCTGTTTCTTCAAGTTTTCTTTGCCTATTTTACCCATTTAGCATGGACAGATTGGGTCCTGCCCTCCAGCTCACACCTGTAAACCAGGAAACTCATTCAATGTTGTCTCCTTCCTCCAACTGTCTCCCCTCTCCAGTACTGTTTGTTTGGGGTCACAGTGCTTTCAGGTATTATGTTTTATATTTTTTCTGTACTTTGTAGTTTTTTTACCTGCAGGAAGGTTAGTTCTGGGAAAAAAAAAAAAGACATTACTAGAGGTCTACAAGTTCACATTGGAAAGAATTACTAATTTTTATGCTTGGTAACTTCTGTATGTCTTCTTCAGAAAACTGTATCAGAATATTTTAGGGACCCTGGAAGAGTTCAGATTTTCATCATTAAATTTCCTTCCTTATTCATATTTGAGAAATTAAAATCTGCTTAATTTTAAGAAACTTTGAAGATGGCTTCTATGTGCAAGATAGGAAATCCTGCAAGTGTGTTTTATATTTATATTAGTGTGGATGTACGGAACTATAGGAAACAGGATATGAGCTGATAAATTTTGCCTGTATGGGAGAAACACTATATATGGGCAATAATGTTATGTAAAACTCATGCCTGCTTATGAGCCCTTAAATATTTTATGACGAGCTGCCAAAAAACTACCTAAGTGAAGTCCACATCAAAAAAGGTGGCAGCCCCTGGGTTATCCTGGGTTTCTGGGCTGCTACATTGGTTTACGGCACAGTGGGGGCAGTCCATGTCAAACGACCTCCATGGTGAGGACGGATCTGCTGGTATGTGGAAGGCCCTCAACTACTTTGTAGTGCTCCCTGGACTGGGAGTGAGCAGGCTGAACATCTTCCTGAAGTCACATCATGGAGAGTAGAAGAAACCCAAGTTGGTCGCCAACCCCCATCTCAGCATCAGGTCCAACCCCTTTCCCTGGGGAGATGGTAGTCCTACTCTATTCCATAACTCTCACATGAATCTACTTCCTATCGGCTAGAAAGCTGAACAAAGTGAACCTGGACCACTACCCAGTGGGAACCACGGCACTGGTTTGGACCATGACTCTGCACACAGACAAGTTTATGGGACCTTAAGCTAACCTTGCTTGCTTGTATCAAATGATGACCAGGGTACTGATCTTGCATCCCTTTGCTTATGGCCGGAGATGGCTTAAATCAATAACTTAGATTGGTCCACGGGGGATAGAGGGGACACACCAAAAAACTACCTGACTGAGAAAGTTGCAGAAGCTTGAGGAACCAATGCCCATAAGATGAGGGAAATATTTCTTGTCAATATAAACAGGAAATTCAGAACCCTTGCTGTAGTGTATTGTACTGTGGCATGGAGTTTAAATGCCTTATTGGGTTTGTCTGTTTATCATATTCTTTTTTTTTAAGGTTTATTTTTATTTTTATTTATTTCTTTAATGCTTATTTTTGAGAGCGAGAGAGGCAGAGGTGGGAGGAGTGCAGAGAGAGGAAGAGAGAGACCATCTCAAGCAGGCGCCGCATGGTCAGCACAGAGCTGGATGTAGGGCTTGAACGCACAGACCATGAGATCATGAGCAGAGCTGAAATCAAGAGTCAGACACTTGACCGACTGAGCTACCCAGGTCCCCCTGTGTACCATATTCTGAAAAACAATATGAAAAAAATAGATTGATAAAAAAATAATAAAAAGGTTTTAAATTTAAAATATAAAGAAATAGATTGACAAGTCTCATTTAACCCCTGAAAGACAATAAATTCCATGCAATGCCTGTGAATAACTGAGTTTGTGAAAGAAGATTTTACCTCCATTTTGACCTCAGTCTGTACTTTCTAACAGATTGGGTTCTTTCCAGCTAATTTTTTAACTCAGGCAAAAGACCTGGTGTGCAAAGTATCCCATGATGGGAACCCAAACCTCAAGCAATAACAACAGCCCTGACATCAGCAAGACCCCATGTGATTGACTCCAGGATGACTAATGTGACCTTTACTGCTCACCTGCAAGTATCCACTGACCTTTGTCCCGCATTGTCCTTATATAAACCTAGAAGTACTTTCAGCACTTTGGAGACTGTCTTTGAGATGTTAGTCCACAATCTTCCAAGTGTTGGCCTCACTAAAATAATCCCTTTTTTGTTTCACTGCCACTAATCTCTCAACCTTTGGATTTTGTCAGTAGCTGGCTGAACATGTTCTGTTTGGGACCCCCAGAGCCAGGTGCTCTTGCCCCCTGGGGTCTCAGTTACATTTGGGTCTGTGTTAACACAGTATATCACATATTAGCAATTTGTGATTTAAATGCATGTCTGCTAATTAATTTATTTTGTAGGAAACAAAGTCCATTGAAAGTGTGAATTATGGCCCCTAAACACGATGGCATGGAAAGGACTAGTTGTTCCATGGCTCTTTTTAAAACTGCTAAAAATATGCCCCCCCCCCACAAATGTACCATTATATTGTAATTAAAAAAAAAAAAAGCACCTGGGTGGCTCATTCAGTTAAGCATCTGACTCTTGGTTTCATCTCAGGTCATGATCTCATGGTTCATGCGTTCAAGCACTGCATCAGGCTCCATGCTAACAGTGCACAGCCTGCTTGGGATTCTCTCTCCCTCCGTCTCTGTGCCCCTTTCCCGCTCTCTCTCTCTTTCTCCTTCTCTCAAAATAAATAAAGTTAAAAAAAAAGCCCCCATGCATGTTTAGATTTATGCCAAACTTTAAACTAAGAACAGAAGGATGGCAAATATCCAGCATGTGAGAATCATTTCTTGTGTAATATCAATGACAGGCATCATTAATAATCACTTTGTGTTTTTTCCAGCCAAACTTGGATACCCGGTTGGAACCCTTTGGACATAGTATTTCAAGGAGTCACTACCAGTCAGAAGAGTTATCTCATGAAAGGAAGACTTTTTGTCTAAAGAACCTATCCAAAGGGAATGATTTTACTTAGGAATCTATGGCGAATAAAAATGATTTTGATGTCAGGAATCAGGAAACTAACTCAAACTAGTTGGTTACTGTATTTTTTCATTCACTTAGCTACCTAGTCAAGATGCATTTTAGTTTAAGCTTTTAATAAACAATAAGATTTCAGCTATTTGAAGAACTAAGTCTTCAAATAAAGTGTCAAGTATCCATCTTTTCTTTTCCCTGCGGTGGTTTTATTCTCAGGCATGCTTCTTCTAAGTGGTGGTAAGCAGCCACCTTCTCTATATCATGCCTCCTGAGCAATCTTGTGCTTTTTCCTGATAGTTCAAGCATACATCCCTTGTAGGTCTTTCAGTAGCTACTTCTGAGTTTGATGCTTTTCATTGCTCTAATCACCATAGACAGAGGGATGGGAAATATGTGGTTTGTACCGCTACCTGGACTAGTGGTAGATAAGCAGTATTGGCATCAGCCTCTGTCAGCCCACATAAACATAGATGTTATTTCCTAGGATTCGTTGACTTGTACAAATGTCTAGAAATGGTGGGAAAGCAGAAAATAATGGAAAGCTATTGTACCATCCATTCTTATTTTTCTTGACTGTTCTGAAATTGTTCTGATAATAGAGATTACAATGGCATTAATTAGGTCAAAGACTAAACAGTTATAATATAGACACTGGCTTAAAGAATAGGGAAGTTCACTTCTTTATGGCAATATGTGGGCTCTGATTCCTACAGTCACCAGGGACTCGGGATAATGGGGGTTCTTTTGTCATCATCAACATGCATATTTCATTCTTTGAGGCTAGCTACAAGGAAAAAGAGGAGTGAATCTAGATTATCTTTAAGATGACCTTGTAGTTGTCAATAGGATTTCTCCTCATGTCCCTTTCTTGAGAACCTAGCGGTGGAGCTAAACTGGGTCACAAGGGTAGGTGGCTATGTGCCCAGGAAGTAAAAGAGAACAGATTGCAGGGTGAGGGGGTCAGGGCAAAGAGACAAGCAACCAAAAGCCTGCCACAAGCTCTTAAATGAAGGAGAATTAGTGGCCCTCTCCTTTTTCTCTAGCACGTTTCCTTTATCCTGAGAGTGGGACAACACCAATTTCCAAAATCAATTGGACAAAATAGATGGAAGAAAAGGATCAACTAAGACCCTCATTTCAGCTATTTGTCTCTCTAAAGATTAGCTGTTATTCTTCTGGTGTCATTCACCATCTCACTATTCAGCATCTTGTTGGCTGTAGCAGAATTGGAATAAATACAATTGTCCTTCAAGATGGCAGTGGCCTGTCATTTCTAAAATCATACATGATTAAGAATATATTGTACTAATTATTAACGAGATTAAGAATATGTGTGTGTGTGTGTGTGTGTGTGTGTGTGTATACATATATATAAATTCTAGGCCACTAGCCTGTTGTACAATCTCAAGAAAGTTTCTGAACCTTGCCCTCCTCAAGTATAAAAGGAAGAATATGCTTTCTGAGGTAACTTACAGATTGAAAAGATTTTATATTATGTTGGATATAGAGAGGTTTAAATGAAATTCTCATCCTCCAAAAATATGAGAATTTTTTCCAACAAATATGAATTCATACTATAAACCTGTTCTCAGGCCTTTGAGATAAGAATCACCAATAGGAGAGTAAGCTAGTCATAATGGGCATTCGAGCATTTCTGATCGGAGGACCAGAAATCTTTCTGATCTTTTACAAGTAATCAACAAATGCCTTAAAGTATGAGGTTTGATAACACTTAGCATGATCATAGGTACATAAGTATAATGTTATTAATGGCCATAAATTACCTAGCCCTTTAAAAAATCCGTCTAGTGAAAACATCTGGTTCAGTGACCTCCTAAGGCTGAATCACACGTATTAATGATCCAGGGCGCGAAAGACAAGATTTCACCTTTTTATTTGTTTCAGAATGATTGCCCTTTGATTTTTAATACATGTCTTTTTGTTCTTGTATTAAAGGGCAAGTTAAAGGAGTATCGACACTGTCGGTTTAACTCTGCAGAATTAATATGGTCTTCTTTCGCTTTCTTAATATCCAAGCTGAGGGTAGCTGCTTTGCACTTCCAAGGTTGCCTTTGAGGACCTATCCCTCAGTGGAACATCGTGCTTTCCTTTATTACAGTAGTTGGCCAGAAAACCCCTGTGGATGTGTGACTATTCAGAACTGCTAGACTGAAATGCCATTTCAAAAACTACAGCTCTTCTGCTAAACAATTTTTCTAGGAACACTGCCATATCACTAGCTACTCGGCTTTGCCAAAAGGCAATACTCCTCCAATGGTCCCAGCTCTGGGAATGATACCAAATGATGGTTCAAGCTGGGGATAGGCAGTAAATCAGCAGTAAAAGCTGAAAAATACTCCAGCTTTTAATACCCTTTCTCTTTTTTCCAGATGACTGGCCTATCTCTCCCACCTTCTGCTTCTATTCATGAAAGACTTCCTTTCTCCCCTTCATTTGTGGTTTGATGGTCGTATTTTTATTTTACATGGCCTCGTTCAATTGTGAGTGATAAATTCACACCTTTCAAAGCTAATGCAGCCCTATTTCCATGTGACTGGTAAGAATCTAGTCTTTCTTTAGCACTCACGTGCAACTGTGTGATGCCTGATAGATTAGGATTGTTGAATGGGAACTGAGTCTGAACAAAGTGTCAGACAGGAGGATGGGAGCCAAGAGAGGGTTTCAAAGCAGCAGCAGAAGGTAGCTTCACCAAATATCCACTCTGGTTGAAGGCTGCCTTCTGGTCTTGGGCTCCAGCCTTTCAGGAATCTGATGCTGTGAGCTGTTTAAGTTCCTTGAGTCAGAAAGCCTACATTTGTTACCTGCCTTTGGAAATGTGTGTGTGTGTGTGTGTGTGTGTGTGTGTGTGTGTGTGTGTACATTTATACATTATCCTATGTTATCCTTGGAGATAACATCTATGAGGTGTTTCTTGGACGTGGAAATTTAAATCATCTGCTTCTCTTTTTCATTTCTTTAAAAAGGCTTACTTAGTTGCCTGAAATTCTCTGTTTTAAATATTGTTTTCCTTTGTTGGTTAACCATTTGTCTTCCTTCCTCCATTCCTTCTTCCCTTCCTCTTTCCTGCCTCCTTTTTTCCCTGTGTATTTTTCCCTATTTCCCTCACTTCAGATTTATTTGACTGGGGTAAAATGTGTTGTGTATATACAGACTTCATGGCTGTCCCTTGTAAGCTTTGGACTTACTATTGGGCTATTATTTCCTCATTTATATGCAGTGTCAGAGACTCAGAAGTCTGTTGTTTCCTTTTGAAGAAAACTCATATTTAAGAATAGACACTTCATCTTTTTGTTTCAAGTATTATGCCTTGGAATCCTTAACACATTTTTGGATATTTGACTTAAAAAGAAGCAGGTAGCCTTGTTGAGTTTTCCACTGTACCCTAGCACCTTGAACACTAACTGATCAATACTAGGATCTCATTCTTTCTTTCCCTATATATCTTTTAATAATGATCTTAATGTCAAGCAAACAAATCATAGAGAAAAGGAGAGCTCTATGTTGAAGAGTATTCTGTTGGTCTGGCCAGGAATGAGTTCTGAATCTTTTGTTCAGAAAATGTTTACCCAGACGGTGCTCACCTTCTGAGATCAACTCAGCTTTTGTGTCTCCTTGACTTTGGAAGTGTTTCCCTATATTTTCCCTGTAGGAATTTTATTCAATATTCTATCTTTGTTTCTACTTTACAAAACATGCCATGTGAATAATGATGCCCCGGGCAAAGAAATTACTACTCTAGCAGTACAATTTAAGCTCAGGACAAATCCTGCCCTCACTTGCATTTGCAATTTGCAATGCAGTCAGTAAGAATTGGGCCCACACATGAACTGACAGAATCAGGGCTCCAAGGTTAACAATTATTAAAGTTTAAAAGTCCATTAATTCATTTTCAAAATATTTTATTCAGTTGCTTCTGAAGCAGAATTCTGAATTGCCTTCCCTCTTGCTGCTACTATAGTGGTATCCAACTCTGAGGGGAGCTCACAGCTCTAAATGTCCTCATTGTTCAAGCACAAGAGGAGAACAAAACCCGACTGTAAAGTCAATCTTACTGCCTTAGTGGAGTAAAAATTAGAAGTCAATGATTCTCTTACCATCAAAGAGAACTTAAATGCAACAGAATTTTTAAGTGGTATTGCGTGAAAAAAAAAAAAACCAACAAAAAAGATGTATAAATAACTTACCCTGCAAAAGCCTGTAACTTTTCCAAATCAATTTTGGGATCCTACAGTAAAATCTACATGCTTTGGTGGAATTGATAAGGGATCAGAAATGGCCTTTTACATTGGAAATGAGCACACCGGGCTTTCTTCTACCCTATAGTAGTGAATTAATACAGAATAGGTACGAAAAAAACTTTACGGAATAATGTGGTAAAAATACAGACCATAGGTATTAAGACAAAAATTTTAAAAGTGGTTAACAGTGAAAGGTGCCCAAATTTATGTATGTAATGATTTGGCAGCTTACTGTAGTAGCATCTTTTGCAAATTAAATAGCAAGCCCCATTACACCTATAAATGGGGCAGGAAACCAAAAAGAATATTTTTAATAGGTACATGGCACCACACCCTTCCAACATGCAGCGATGAGGGAAAACCAGACTGGCGACCCGTGTCTAGAATATGTACTGAGTGAAACCATCGGGAGGGGGAGGGCTTTTTTTTTTTTTTTTTTTTAATTCTTTTTTGCAGATAAAAGGGACAGCGATCCTACCTCTTTTGACCATAAATGTTGAAAACGACGAGCGAAGTTTTGGCTTCGTCCCTTGCTTTTCAGCATGGAATAAATACAAAGTCTTAAGCCTGTAGCTCTTCCTGTCCCAAGGGAGTGTGCTAAGGGAGGGAAAATAGGCGGCGTGGGTGAGGGGTAGCGAAACAGAACCGAGGGAGAGAGGAGAGGCGCTAGCCAGCCTCTGCCCGGAGGGCGTGGATCCCAGCGCAAGCCAGAACAGGTCCTGCGTTCTCGCGGCCACTGCCAGCAGCGGGCGGGGCCCGGCAGGATCTCCGCGGGCAGACTCGCGTGTGGATCAGCAGCGAGCAGCCTGCAAGAAACTCCCTTGGATCCGCTAGGAGCTGTTGGACTCTGCACGTCTCTCTCCCGCAGCAAGGCAGCTTGGGGGAGAAGTTTCCCCGAGGGAAGGTACGGAACCGAGCTAAGGCCGAACGCTCAGGTGTGCCTAGGTGGGGGTTAATTTGCATCTGTTTTGCTAGCCCTGCGGGTTCTCCCCGTTCGCCGGGTAGTCAACTCTCTGGGCGTGATGGAAGGCGGATTAAGGGTTTGCGCCTGGGAGGGGTCAACTCACTGTGGGTAGGAAATGGTGCGCAATCTGGGCTTCATCCTTGCCTAAAAGTGGGGTGGCCCGAGGTCCCTCAGCCCTAACCCGGGAAGAGACACCCCCTTTCCCAGCCCCGCCCCCTGGTGGCTGAGGCTGTATTCAAACACAGCTCTGGGTTATTCGGATAGAGTGAACCGGGTCCGCGAATCCTCCGGCTCCCACTTTGTCCGCCTGGTTACGGGTAGGTTGACCCTCGGTCTTTCTTCCAATCCTCCTCCCTTCAGTGCTCCCTACCCTCTGGAGAGGATTCCAGACCCTCCCAGAGATTGCAGCCCTCTCTTTCCAGTAGGGGGTCGGCGGTCTAGCTGGGTTTGGGATCAATCCTGGTCTCCCCCCTGACCCGGACCATCTCTAGGGTCGTAGAGCATTTGCTCTCTTCCGCACCCCATTCCGCCCCTATCTTGATCCCATTCTCAGGGGAGAATCCCAGGTACTGGTTGGGGTTCTGTATACGCCGCCAGCTTGGAAAGGGAGCTCTGTGGACAGCAGGGTTAAGGGGGGCAAGAAAGCCGGGAGGTTCAGGACTTCCACCTCCCCAGACCACCGTGGGGGCTAGAAGCCAGGCCGGGGGCGTGGTTGCCATGGCTCCCTGGTAGCTGAGCCGGTGGAGCTAGAGATGCCAGTCACGGATGGTCCCTTCTTCCTCTTTGTGCCTCTCTGTCTCTCATTTTTTTCTTTTTCTTTCTTTCTTTCTTTTTCTTTTTTTTTTTTTTTTTTTTCTTTTGAGAGTATGCGTAGGGAGGGAGAAAGTGATTAATTTGGAGAGCAGGGATTGGAGCCGGGAAGCTGAGAGGCTGGGGGACGCCGGCCCCTTCATTCCCATTCCTCTTGCTCGCTGTGGGAGCCGCACTTTGGAATTCCAGCGAAAACCTGAGGGCCAAAGAAGCCGCTGCCGCGCGGGCCCAGGTACCCACGCTCCGAGCCGCGCCCCAGCCGCGCCCTGGGGCGAACGCGGGGTGGGGGTCCGGCTGTCAGCGAGAAGGCGGGCAGGGGATGGGGTGGAAGGCGAGCGGCGGAGGGCAGGTGTCTAGTGGCACAGCGGGGCTAAGCGAAGGGCGCTGGGGTTCAGCCCCGCCCTGGAGAACCTTTTGAGGGCACCCCCCCACCAAGGGCCGGCAAGTGGCCGCCTGGGCACGCGCGTGCGTGACGGCGCGCTCTCTGGAACGCCCGTGGTGAGAGGGGGGTGTGGGGGGGTGGGTTGCCATGTGCGCGTGCGCGCGGAGGTGGGCAACTGGTGATCCACCTGGGCTCACGGAAGGCAGAGTCTCTGGCGGCGCCCAGGTGGGTTCCAATTCCAGCTCCAACGTCTGTGATGTGTGATTTTGGACGAGCCATTTAACTCCTCCGGGCCTCGGTTTCCCCTTTTAAATAGTAACGAAAATATCCATACGTTACTTTTTGGGTTTTTGCAGGACTGGAATGAGATAATCCAAGAAGATAGTTTAGCCTAGTGTTTAATGCTTAATAAGCACCTTGGTTTAGTTATGATGGGGTTACTGTTATTATTAATTAATCTTCAATTTATTTAGATAGGGTGCATTCTTATTTCTCCGCATCTTTATTTAAGACAAAGTACTGTGTTTTCTAATTTTGGAGGATACCGACAGATATTAAATATTTCTGCCCCGTGCAACTACCTGCATAGCTCTGGAGTGCAGCAGATTGGAATATACAAAGTGACCAACTGCTGGTCAAGATGGCTTGTCAGACGTTGTTGGAAAGAAAAGCTTAGAAAGCTATTTGGGGAAACTTTTAGTGACAAGGAAAAGAAAGAGTTTATTCTAGAGCTTGTGTGTAAGATTCCATTTCCTCTTTCATAGGCTGATGTTCTAGTTGGGTTTGTCTTAATTCCAGTCTCTTGTGATGGACCAGCCTCTGGCTTTCATAATTTAACTTGGTTCTAGAGTCTAGTGTATAACCCAGCTTCCTTTTTTATGGCCTCAAGTGCTGCAGTGGATTTACTTCTAGTAATGGCAGAGCACAGTGTGTAATCATTCCTCACAAGCACCTGAATATTGTCAGTGAATAAATAGAGACAAATAGTTATTTCTTGGCAAGTGTGAGTACTGGCTATGGCAGTTCATTAAAAATCTCTTTCTGGGCAAGTGTTTACCCACATCACTGTAGAAGAGTAGGACTATCATGATTAATACATGTTTTTTTTCAGTTTCTGCTCTGTTGCATCTATACTTACAAATGTGTTCCTTAAAAAAGAAAAAGCTGCAGGTGTTTATTGCTACCTCATGGTTTTATTAGGTGGTCTAACTAATCTAGTGATGAGCAAAACATTCCATGAACCTAATTGTGAGACTGACAGGATTTGATATTGTGCATAATATGTTTATTACCTTTGAGTTAATTAATCCCATTTACTGAATTAGCTCTAAATACATTTTAAAAATATCACTTACTTGTTAAAATGTAGGCATGTCTTGGTGGATCTGAAGGAAGTAAAACCGGACAGATGTCCCCATCCCCAAGTTCCTTATGATTTTATAAAATAGACCTCACGTTGGAAAATATTTGCTGGATAAACTATAGTTTACTTTTGAATATTTTGAAGATAGGTTCTTTGACCTAAAATTGCTTTGTTGAAATAATTAGGCTGATTGCTTTTTTTAGGGAGAATTAAGTAAGAGTAGTGATCAAGATTGATTTACAATTCTACTAGTTTTTTTTTTTTAATCTCATAAAAGAAAATTAAGTAATAGAGGGGGCTGAATGTCATCAGATTTGAAGGAATGAGTGTCAGGAAGCCTTGTGAGTATCAGTTCAGATAGAGTATTGCTTTAAGTTTGACTTTTGCATGACAACACCCTCTTCTTCACCGTGAATATGTCATCTTTAAAAGGTACCTTGAGGAATTAGTGTGACAGCTTGCCTGAAATTCATGTGATCATTTACATATTGTTTCCCTGGAGCCTTGGCATTAAATGTTTCATTTGTTGGAAATTATTTTGCCCTTTGATTTATGACAGCCAGCAGTGCCATGGAGCCTAATACATTGTAGAAACCAAAATTTGGCTTTTCACTGTTTTCTATTTTCCCCTAAAAATCTAAGCAGTGATGCATAAGGATAGCTTAAGTTTGGCCAAAGACAAAGGGTAACGTGGAAAATCATGACACATGTGGAGGTATTGAGTCCTGAATTTGGGAAGCTAATTGACATGCAAAGGTATAAGCTAGAGGAGGGAGTTGTCTCCATACTAAGGGTGTTTTCAGTGATGTGCTGTATTATCTGATTCAATCAGTGTTGCTTGTTACTTTTTCAAACCGAGACCTAGAATACTATATTTTCAATTATGAACATTTTGATTACAGCTTCATTGTAACTAACTAATTTAGTCTGAAGAGAATGCAATTATTATGGTGATTTACATACAATATGCTAAGTTAACACAGCTAATGAGTGAAAGCATAATATTCTTTCTATTCATTCCTGGAAAAATATTGTGCTAAGCATTCTTTCAAAGAAAAGATTACATTATTCGCCAGCATTTTATGTCTACCTACAAGTAGGATTGGCATTGAGCCATTTTCTCTGCTATTGAAGTGAAATCTCTCACATTTTGGCGACTATGCCTCTCCCCCTCTTTGGGGTGGAAGGGAGAATGGAAACAATTCCCAATTTAATTAGATATGGTGCTTTCTCCTTTCTCTACATCTTTATTGGAGGAAAGATTCTGTATTTTCTAATTTTGGAGGCTGGTTAACACCTTAAACATTACTAATTACTGCAGTTTATTTTATGTGTGTCGCAATAGTTAGTTAGTTAATTATAGCTTTCTCATTAGCACCATGTAGAGAATAATGAATTAACACATCCCTTTGATCGAAAGAACATCTAAGTTTATCTTCTGAGAATAAAAGTGTTATTGTGTTACCGAAAGTCACTATAATTTCCCCAAGAAACAAATTGGTTGGAATTCTCTAGCACTGGGATAGGAAGCTTGATGAATGAGTTGGATTGATCACAAACAAGAGGGAGTAGAGCTGTGGTTGCTTGGCAACCTAACATTATTCTGCAATTTCCTCTGGTATATTTATCCAGTAAACTAGAAAATTCTGTTTTGTTAACGAATGTTTTTAGTCACTGCACAAATAGACCATAACTAATTGAGATTTTATGTATTGTGGATAAAAAATGATCCTGCTTACCTTCCTATTGTGTTTAGATAATGAAAATACAAAGAGAATGCATATTGTTTTCAGTTTGTAAAATCTTGTGTAAAAAATGTTATTTTAATTTTCATAATAGTTTGTTCCTACCAAAAGATTACAACTTGTTTATCTCTTCAGAAGTCAGATTATTAGGAGTGTGTGTGTGTGTGTGTGTGTGTGTGTGTTTATGTGTATTTATACACAATTTTTCAAGAAGAATCAGAGATAGAATTTGAACTGAGATGAATTCTTCCAAAATTGTGGTTTGTTGCTTGAACTGGCAATATAGGTAAATTGAAGAAGGTATAGATATCCAATCTGAGTGATACTAGCAGATGATGATAATAATAAATGTACTGAGTTTGACAGTTATAGACATGTGCTCTGTTCTTTGACCAGAGTTTCTTTTCCTGGTGATCATAATCATTCTCCCTTCTGTTGCATCTCATTTTCACCATAGTTGCAAAGTAGGAGCTCAGCAAATCCATCATCTGCCCATCTTCTAATCTAACTCTCCCCAACTCCAGGGTTTGGGATAGAACACTTTGCTATTCAGCTGTGAATTTTAGTGTGCATCAAAATTCCCTTCTCAGATCTTAACTTTCTTGAGGGAATACGTTCCATTTTATGCATCTCATAAACCTTATATTGTGTGGCACAGTGGGAAGGAAGCAAACTGGTGTGGTGGTTAAATGCACTGGCTATAGTAATCAGGCTGCCTGGGTTCAAAATCACAGTCTGCTAACTCCTTGGTATGTGGCCTTGGCTAAGTCATTTTAATCTAACACTGATTTCTTCTATGAGATGGAGGTTAATATACATGCCCAGCTTGTGTGTGTTATTATGAACATTATGTGGGGCAATCTATATAGACAGTTTAGTAGAACTTATTAAGCACTCAATGAATTCTGGCTTTTAATTATAATTATTATTATCCATCTATTCCATATTCAGTTTATGAATGGATAAAGATACAGAGATGTGCGTGTATACCTATGTATATGAATCAGTGTGAACCATCATCATGGCACAATCAAATGGAAAACTGTTGATACTTACATCAATTATGCACACATAGACTAATAGTGGTTGTTCCACATACTTCAAAGATTCTAAGAGTTCTGGTTCTCAGGCTTGACTGAAATGAGAATCACCTGGAGATCTTTGTAAAACTACCAGCCCAGATGAATCCCATCAGCATCCCTGGGGATGATGACTAAGACTTGTGGATTTTTGAAAGCTTTTGGTGATGGTAATGTACCTTGGGGTTGAGTACCACCAACATAGATTGGGGTAGACATTCTTTAACATCATGTTGGCCTGAGGCATGTTGGCCTTGGTGTTGTGAAATGTGTTTGGAAAAGAAAAAAAAAAAAAAAGCTTTGGCAAACCTCTGAGGTTTTTCTTACTAATCCCTTTGGTTTAAACAGCACTTTATTCTCTGAAGAGCTCAAATGCACTTTTCATTTACTGTGTATTATTTCATTTCTCAGCCAAATGTCTCTGTGAAGATGGTAGGAAAGAAGTCATTATCCTGATTTTGCAGATGAATGGAGTGAGCCCTACTGAAATTAGATGATTTGATTAGATTCATACATTTCGAACAGACCCAGATATCCAGATTCCTGTTACTTTCGAGTCTGGATGCTTCTGTGTTTTACCTCAAGTTTTCAAATAAGGGAGAGAGAATTATATTTTTAGGACTAAATAATTGTGTAATAAAGGGATGCTAGAGATGTGAATTTCTACCTTGTTGTAATTACACACTGCAATGAAAAGCACATTTTTTTTTCTAAAGAAGACTCTATTTAGGATCCAAACCCTGAACCTAGCCTACACATGTGTTTTGTTAGGAGTGTTTAAGAAATATTTCAGCCAATATGTAAAAACCAGGGATTTTATGTAAAAATTTGTATTTCTGATTTATCTTAAAAACCTTGACGTTCTCACAGTCTTGAACCTGAGTGTCCAGAGAGTGCTGTTGGCAGTCTTAAAGGACCCAGAGTTTTGTGTCTTCTCTGGGTAAAACGTGGTCTCTTCTTGTTCTTACTTTTATTTTTTTCTTATGTATAAATCATACTCAAAGGGGTTAATTGAAGGGAGTTTCAAGAAGCAACCACATCTTTTTAGACAGGCTTGAGAGAACTCAAAAAGGGCTGCTGAAGAGCTGCCCCTCATCCAGTGAGAGAGACAGTAGATGAGGGAAGTTACTAAGGAGGTGAGAGCAGTAGCCTAGGGAAAGGCCACCAGACAGGACCTGTGGCTTTTCGGAGAGAACCAGCCACGGTCAAGTGGGAGATGCAGATCTCCTTTCTCAGAGTAGCCGAACCAACCAGAAGTCAGACGGCAGGGGAGCCTGATTGGTCTGCAGAGACTGGTTTCCTCTGCACAGAGGAGGATGGAGGAGGGTGGAGAATGGATTGGAATCTGGCAGGTTAATGAAGAACATTCAGCACACCTTGAAGCCTTAAAATGTATGGAACAAGGGGTAATGAGGAAGGAGAAGGTTTGAATTGCCAAAAGTGGAACAAAATGGAGAACCATTAAATGTGCATTCAGTACCATCTTCTCCCACTTTCCTTGGTCGTTGCTTTCTTTGCCCTTCTTTCATTTCTCTAGGTGGACATGCTCCCATTCAGAGGTAGGTTTCAGCTGCAGCCTCCAGACTTCCAAACAATTTTGTCCGTTCCCCTGCATATAATCTCCCCTTTTCAAGATGAGAGCTGATACAGCACAGACACTAATGCAAAAGGCTTATTATAGCCTCTATGGTAACAGGTTTGCATTTTTAGCAGAAGTTCTTCCTTCACAAAAGCTTTTGCTGTAAGTGGTAAATGTAAGACTAGAGATTGCAGATATTATGCCTGCGAATGAGACACACCCTCAGATAACAGTCCAGCAGCTTAAAGTCACTGTAACCTGGACATTTGAATCTCTGGAGCGGTACCCCTCTTCTTTGGCATAGTGGCAGTAGAGTGAAGAGGGTGAGGAAATAGATCGGGGGGGGGGGGCATTGGTAGCCTATTGATAGGAAGCATTTGTGTTTCCTGGGGCTAAGGGGCGAAATCCACAGTGTAATAGTAGGTAAGGAAGGAAGGAAAATGTGGCTTTGTTTGTTTGTTTGTTTGTTTGTTTGTTTTGGTCATTCCATGTAGTTAGAATTGATTGTGAGTTCAGTTTGTCATCACATTGAAGACCTTTGCTAAAGAACGTAAAGGGACAGAATATCAGCTTATTATGGGATGTTTTGTGTGCTGATGCGTTCAAAGGACACAACACATCTCATACATGCAAAATTGCAAGGAGAAGTAAATACTGACCTTTTCTAACATACTCAACACTATATTTCCATCTGTTCAGAAGATTACTTTGGAAGATTTCTATTAAAAAGAAAAGTTATTAATGTCTTACATTATTTGGGTGCTTTCAGTATTTTAGAGATTTTCTTTTTACCATATCATCTTATTTGATTTTTACAGTGATGTGCTCAACAAAAAGGAATAAATCGTTAGCCTGTTTTAAAAACAAACAAAAACAACTGTAAACAAACAAATACGGTCTAATAGCTGGTTAGGCAGTGGTGAAACCAGAATTAAGGTTCAGATATCCTGATTTGTACCCCATTTTAATACCCACACTAGTACTTTTAGATTTTATTTGAGACACAAGAAAAATATGGTATAAATGAGTTTTTTTAAAAAGTTAATATGTAAACCGAAGGATGTAATGAGTTTAGGGGAAATAATGAAATCTTAACCAGTTATATTCCAGGGTTGAATGTAGCCATGGCCAAACATAAGGAGGTTTGATTTTCCATAGCTTCTTTAATTCAATGATATATTGACTGATTGGTTAATTGATTATAGGTCCTATGAGATATTGACCAGTCATTTTAAAAAGCTTTTATTAAATAATTGCTTTATCCTACAGACAGACTAAGGCTGTGTGCCAGGCTGATGCTTAAATAGCTACCACCTGTTAAATGTTTATGATATATTTTGCGTTCTCTGCGTAAGTCATTTACATGAAGTACTATTATTTGTGTTTTTTTTTTCCACTTAAAAATTTTTTTAACGTTTATTTATTTTGAGGAACTAGGGGAGATAGAGCATGAGTGGGTGAGGGGCAGCAACAGAGGGAGACACAGAATCTGAAGCAGGTTCCATGCTCTGAGCTGTCAGCACAGAGCCGGATGCAGACTTGAACCCATGAACTGTGAGATCATGACCTGAGCCGAAGTTGGATGCTTAACCAACTGAGGCACCCAGACGCCCCATGAAGTACTATTATTATAATGCCCATTTTGAGCTGGATGGCACAGACGTTGTGGGGGTTTTGTCCAAAGTCACCCCATATGGCTTAGAACTGGCAGAGCCAGAACTCATCCGGACTGAAACTCAGAAGTGTCTGATTCCCAGCCCCAAGTCCCTAACTGCTACCTTGAACCCCCTTTGATTCTTTCATACAGCCTCAGCACCCTGTGTTAATTCAGGGTGCTGTAACAAAGTACTCTAGGTAGAGAGGCTTATATACAAGAGAAATTTATTTCCTATATTTCTGGAAACTGGAAGTCTGAGGTCAGGGTGCCAGCATAGTCTGCTTCCTCTTGTGAGGGCCTTCCTCCTGGTTGACTTTTCATTGTGTCTTCATAACAAGAATGGCTGAAGGAGGACAAGAGAGCTCTCTGGAGTCTCTCTCATCAGGGAACGAATCCCATTCATGAGGGCTCCACCTCACTACCTAATTACCTACCAAAGGCCATACCTCCAAATAGTACCACTCTGGGATTTGGATCTCAACATAGGTATTTTGGGGGGAGCCACAACCATTCAGTCCTTTGCCTACCCTTTCTTTTCTCTCTAGGACTTCATTTCCCAAGTGTGCGGTGTCAGTGCCCCCTTGGTTAGCAGGATTCTCTATAGTCTATGGAGAATATTATATCCTCTATAACTATAGTCTTCATCAAGAGCTAGCACGTGTCCCTGTTGTTTATCCAAGTTTACCTGTACCGTGTCTTCATTATCTCAGTTAAACATGTGGAAAAGGAGATATAAAGGATTCTTCTTAAGGTATGACATGAAAATGCATGCTTAATCCCAGGAATGGCAGCATTTAAAAAGACTATCCAAAAGCCTTAATGCAACAGATTAATTGTGAGGGGCTTCCATGTGAGCAATACACTGGGAGAGGAGGGTGTTTGTATTCCCTCCAAAGTCTTGTCGTAAAAGCATTTGGTGCCTGACTCTTCCTGTCCCTGGGCACCAGTATATGTAAAATTCAACCTTTACCCTCCCCATAGCTTTTGCTTGCCCTCATTACCATTCTTCTGTCTTGGCAGAAATGTTTCTGAAGCTCTGTCATACTGATATGCATGGACTTCCCTCACATCTGGCTGTTACATGTAACCAATTACATTACACGGTTGGCATTTCGACAAAGGTGTGAGTATCTGCCACCCCAGATTAAGATAGGAATAGTTGACTATGGCACATGTCATAAAGCAGCCTGACTCTTCTTAAAATGACACCAATCTTTATGATGGCACTATCTTTATTCACAGCTGTCAATTAAGGCTTTAGAATTAAAAAAAAAAAAATTAACCCTATCCTAGGCATGGTCAATATATTTGGGATTTTGAGAGGTATTTGATTTCTTGGTTTGGGATATTTAGAAACAGATGTTATTATTTTTTTTTAATGTGCAAAATATAAACAGTGTTTGTATTTTCAGATAATAAGGAATTCCCATTTCTTTTTGTGTAATAGAGGCAAAAATGTTTGCTTTTTGCTTTGCCTAGACAGTTTTTCTCATTTCCTTGGACATGGGAAATGGATTTGTTGTAGGGCTTTTGTTGGACCCATGTCTGCTTCTCTAGAGTACAGTACTTGGCTTCTCAAGAAATATATTCATTTTTGTGTTATAAATCCAAAGACTTACTAAACTTGTTCTGTAAAATGTATCTGATGACACAGTGGAGAATTCATTGGATTAAAACATCTAAGGCATTATACAATGGCAATAAATTGTAACATGGCCCACAATTGTAAGCAAACAAAGAAAAATAATAACAATTTTAACATCTGTACACTGCACCAGAATCAATAATAGGCTGTTTGGATTATTTTTTATTATTGGCTAATTTGAGATGGATACTATTTTTCTATAAAGGAGATCTGAGTGAATGGATAAAAATAGAAAGCCCAAATAAAGGTATTTAACTTTGACCTTGATTCAATTTTGCTTTGTAACGTCTAGCAATTACTTCTCAGTGGTGCTAGATTTCAAAGGGTATCAACAGACCACCTTTCCATGCATAGAAGCATCTGCATGTAATTGATTTGGGCTGCATTTTTTAAGATAGTTGACTTGCTTGAAATAATACTAAAGGACCACCAGTGAGCAATTCGGATTCAACTCGTGTGCTTTTGTGAGTCAGGTTCAAATAAACTGGATTTGACCTTAACCACTAACCCCTGAAAAAGGGGCTGGCAGTCATCACAGTGAATGCCATCCAATTATGTATAAAAATTGATATGAGTCCTCTCTTCCTCTGAGCTGCCTGGGGAGCTAGCAGCCATCTCCTGCTTGGCACCATGGCTGCCCTCAGACCTCTGTGAAGCCCAAGATCATTAAAAAGAGGACCAAGAGGGACGCCTGGCTGGCTCACTTGGTAGAGCTTGCGACTCTTGATCTTGGGGTTGTGAATTCGAGCCCCATGTTGGGGATAGAGCTTAATTAAAAATAAAATATTTTACTTAATTAAATACATGAAAAGAGGACCAAGTAGTTCATCCAGCACCAGTCAGACCAATATGTCAGACTCAAGCGCAACTGGTGGAACCCCAGAGATGTTGATAACAGGGTGTGCGGAAGAGTTGAGGGCCAGATCTTAATACCCAACATTGGTTAAGGGAGCAACAGGAGAACAAAGCACATGCTGCCCAGTGGCTTCTGGAAGTTCCTAGTCCACCATGTTAAGGAGCTTGAAGTGCTGCTGATGTGCAGCAAATCTTCCTGTGCAGAGACTGTTCACAGTGTCTCCTCCAAGAACCGCAGAGCCATTGTGGAAAGAGCAGCCCAGTTGGCCATCAGGGTCGCCAGTCCCAATGCCAGGCTGCACAGCAAAGAAAATGAATAAACAGCTTCTGTGCATGTTGTACTTGTATTAGTAATATCATGACACTATTACAAAAATGATATGAGTCCTTTGAATTGGAAATTGACCTCTATACCTAAAACCTCTTTTTGAAAACTTGCTTACTCCCTCTATTTTCCTGTTTCACCAGCTGTAAACTGAGGACAGAAACATTTACCACTGCCTCCCTGTGTTGGAGGATTAATGAGCTAATATTTGTAAAGTGCTTTGAAGATAAAAGTGCCAGCTATTATTATTACTAATAAACCATTTTTCTCCACTGTAATTTTGGACAGCAGCCATTAAAAACTCATTACTGTATTTAACAGTAAAACAATCTGCTACAGCCCTGTAGTTACTGCCTCAATTAAGCATGCATTCCACTTCCTTGGCCCCTCAAAATTCAGAGCTGATGAGGACGGACAGAAAGGTGTATGTTGTTATTTCCCAAGTTCATTTAAATAATGGGTTTAACAAACTGGATGCTTATAGTGGAGAGTAGGTTGATGGTTTCTGCTGAAAACCAGACTATGTCCTTAATGGGAGGCTAATTTGGCTGTGTATTTGGTTCTGTGCCCTATGAAGGGAATGGAGTGCCTGCTTCTGGGTTTTTATTCAACTGGATTCACATCACGTTTACTGCCTTTGAAGATTGTATTCCAGTGTCCTTAGGGTTGTTTCAAACTGGTTCCATGAATAAAGTACGTTTATTTGAGTAGTCGTCCGTGTGTGTGCACACATGGTGGAGAGCAGGCCAGGGTGTGTGCTGTTTATGACTGATCCTAAAAATGAAGTCGAAAACTGAAGTAATGATGCAGCTACTTCCAGTCCACAAATACTGAAAAATAAAAATGGAGGTCTTGAATTATGCAGAGCAGTTCATTACTTTGTAATTAGCGTGTTGTATTAAATTTCTTCAATACTAATTTATTTTGATCTATGTAGATGTCCTAAAATACTGAATGGCATTTCTCACCTATTGCCAAAACGATGCTCATTTTCCCCTATGCTGTTGTACTACTGCAGATAAGAGTAAGAGATTTAAAATAAATTAGTGATTAGAATGACAAGTAAATTTGAAGTGTACTCAATAGCTACCTCCAGTGTCTAAATCCTAAACTAATATCTAAAAGTTGAATGAAGAGGCCTCATAGCAACCTAAATTCACTGAATTCACCACAAGCATTTTCGTATGGAAAGACCTGTCTCAGTGACTACTTACTCTTAATTTAGAACCATTCTAATAAGCATAACGCTCTGTTTTATTTTAGTGGATGACACATATACACTGCAAGTTAGAACAGATGATGGAAATTTTGCAGATTCGTTCACAGACAAAAGAAGTTAGAGCTAGGATGTCCTCAGCAAGGGAGGAGAATGGAGAGGCTGGAAAAAGGCAACTCAGAAATCATGATGGCTCTATGTGTGATCCTGAGTCATTAAGAAGTTACTACAAAGTAGTTTAAACTAAAAAATATTTTGGTATATCACCTATAGGTATATAAATCATTAATTTGAAAATCATGTAAAATCATCTTTCATACTGACCTGTTTAAGAATGTTACATATAAATACAAAACAGCAATATTAAATTCCCCAAACCTCTTACAAGATGTTCTTCTAGAAGCAAGGCACTAATAACTGTCCAAGGTACTATCGTTTGGAGATAAGATTTTGCACTGCAAGCGTGTCATAATGTATTTTTTTTTATTACTATCACTTAGGGAGGCCATGCTTTGTAAATACTATCACCATTCCATTGACTTCTGAAATTGAGCTCATGCTATTTTCATCATTTATTTTTGTTGAATTGTGCATGGGGAATTCACCATATGGCTTTAAACTGTTTAAGACCTCAGTAGGAATGTGCTTTGCATATGAGATTCTTGGGGGAAATACACAAGTTGCTTATCGTTTGGAAGAAAAGTACCTGGAGACTTATGTGTAGCTAAGAGGGAAAATGATGAAAAATTAGTTTGAATTGTGACTATGTAGCAATTTATGTAAAATGTAAAGGGACACTGTCAGGTTATCTTTTGGCACATTATTAACCCGTAACTTAAACATCAATTTTATAAATTGCTTTTGTGGGTCATGCTTTTGTGGATTAGGAACACAGGGAGGGCTAAGGTGGTGACCTACCTGGTGACAACCGGGGTGACATGGTGTTCAGATGGTGGCTTGGCCGGGCTTCCCTAGTGGCCCCAAGATGGCCTCACTTGCATGTCTGGTGTTATGCACATTCAAGCAGAACTGAGTTCAGTTGGGCCCCTCTTTGACCTCTGTTTCTTTTCATGTAGCACATGGTCTTTCCTCTGGTCTCTCAAGTAGGTCATTAGACTTCGCACATGATGGCTCAGAGCTCCACAAGTCCAAGTTAGAAGATTGTTGGTTCTTGTAAAGACTAGGCCTGAAGCAGGTTCAGCCTCCCTTCCACTGTAGTCCAAACAATCAAACACCAGTCTCTTTAATAAGAGAATTCTCTTTAATAAGAGAATTATTAAACCCACTGTGATACCATTTACTCACCACATGACTGATACCAAAGTGGAAGAAAACATGGAACAGGTGGAACAACGCTGTGCCCCAAAGGGACACTCCTTTCTCTTCCTACTTCCTAGATCTGTTAACCGCAGGAGAACACACGACTTTGAGAAGGGAATGTGACAGGAGAGTGAACTTTGGCTAGCCAGAGGCCCCCGTGCCTGGAGGGAGAGAGAATAGAAGTGAGAGGCTGTGCGGCGAGTTAGGTGAGGACACTTCAGGCTCAGATTCCTTAGTGGGATGGGCTTTTCTGATGCTCTGTATCTGTCATCCTTTTGCATTTATCCTAACTCTTTTCCATTCATCTTGGAAGTGGGTTGACCTCAGGAAAACTAAGGGTACCCCAGCAGAGTCAGAAGGGCCATGGTGAAACTCAAATGCTAGGAAACAGGGAGTTGACTACTTAGATTGCACAAGGCACTAGGCTTGAGGAGGGATGGAAAAGAGCCTCTCCGTTTCCTTCTATTTATCTGTCATAGCCTCTAACAAAAAAGGAAGCAGGCTTCATGCACCAAAATGATGATTGTGCTTTTGGCTTCAGCCTTTCTTTACCTGTAACTTCCAGAAGCAGGATTGTAATGGAAAGGGGACTAACAGGTGACAAATACTAACATTATTCTCCTATCTTCCTGCAGTGCTTTGCGAGTGCAGAGCAAGAAGCAGGTCAAGAATATACAGCAAGGGAGCTGTCTTGGGCTGTTTCTTTCTCTTCAAATGCTCACGGATAATGGATGGAGAACAACTACTGCGGTGCCTGATACGGGTTCAATTTGTGTTCTCAATGCCTCTACTTCTGTCTTTCCTCACACCCTCCCATCATATTCTTCCTGCTATGGCATGCCATTTTTCTCTCAGTGCCTGGGAGCCATGCATACTATTATTCTTCCACCTCTGTTACATTATCCCACCCTTCTGATAAACATGAGTGGATGTTTTTCTCCTGCAGTCTTGCCAAAAGCACTTACAGAGTATTGCACTATATTTGTCATATTTCAAAAACTCTTTAAGCAGGCAAAATGCAATATATGTAACTCTAAAGTGCTATGGTATGGTGAATTTAATTCTATATTGCTAATGTTGGCAATTGCCTTTAAATAAGAGGCACACATAGATATGATTTAATGTGACGTTTATAAAAACAAGGTGCTTAAGCAAGGTGGGTATTAATCCTGTTCAGAGAGGTTAAAGGAACTCATGTTGTCTGATTTTGTCTTAAGGTATTGCAATGACAAATCGTTTAGCCATTGATAAAATGTTTCCTTGTTCAGAGAATGTAAGTTTTTAGATGATACAACCTGTAAAGTCGTATTAAAAACTGTTGGGACTGTTGAAACACAGGCAATCCTCAGAATTTTTCTGTGGTTTCTTTTGGTCTAGCAAAATACATTTTTACTATAGCAAAGAGCACCTCTTGGCCAGTCTTGCTTTAGCAGTTTTCCATCTGTCCTGTGCATCCTTTCTCTACTTTTAACTGACCACAAAGCCTGCTTCACCTTTCTCCTTGACACACTGAGACTTCTTTCTCATGAACTATTCTGGATAGTTCCTTGTTCAGCTTTTGAATCATTAGACCACTACAGCCTCCCTCTCCCTGGATTTCTGCCTTTTGTAACTATTCTTGTCCACTAAGGTCTAAATGTCACTGTTAAAATCCCCTTTCTCGCTTGTCACTTTGACCATGATGTCACTTACTTCCCGAAAATTTCCCCTCGCTCCCCACTACTTTGCAGGCCAAGTAACTGTCACACTTGGTTTCCACATTCAGCCGGACTCAGCCTTCATTATTCCCTTCTACTTTCCTGTATCCTTAGAGACCTGTCCTTTTACCCAATAGCTTGCTGTTCCTGCCTTCTTAGCACTCCTGTCTTCCCAGATAGATTTCCTGCTGTTCTTTCTTCTTGTAATAACCGGTCACTCATTCATCTCCCATTCTCTGAGACTCCCTGAAATGCACCATCTTCAGTATTTTTGTCATAATTTACTTACATTTTTAACGGCACATTAAAAAAAATATGTTGCCTTAAGCTGGAGGTTTTATTTCATAACTGTAAATGAAACCCCAGTGTCAGTGGGAAACAAGAGAGGTAACTACAAATGTTAAAACTATGAAAACAGTCCAAGGTCATTAAATGCTAGCTAGATAGTGTTGCCTGCCGATGGTTCCGGGTTGCCTCCATAAAATAGCAAGATTAGTAAAGTTAGTGTTGTTAGTGTTATATTAGGACCTCCTGGAGACTCCTACTTTTTTGTACAGTCAAAAGGATTACAAGAGACTGCAAAGGGGATGTTCACTTAGATCATCCCAAAGGACTTCTTAAGATCACCGCAGGACTGAGAACAGTGTCTGGGACATGCAGCCCAATTCAAGGAGGGTGAAGACATCCCTTAGAAAAACTCAACACACTTCTATGTCTTTATCCTATGAGGTTCCTGCATTTAACCATTAGATGAAAATTTGTGAAGTTCTTGCAGTGTGAAAATCTCTCTGCTGGATGGATGAATTCCAAGATGAATCAGATACAGTAGCTGGCCTGAAGATGCTTGCAGTTACCACTGAATATATGTCCACAAAATAGTATTAGTGTTAACATCTATGCGGTTTTTGCAGTCTGACACTCTGAAATGTTACAAACCTCCAGTATAATTAAGGACATGTACTCAAGTACAATGTAAAATAGAGGACCAAAAATGCCACAAGGAATGTATAGACAGTATATGATCAGAACAGGAAAGATTACTTCCAGTTTATGCACTATTAAAAGTGTCAGGGAAGAGGTAGGATTTGAAAGACAAGGAAGAAATTCCATTGAAATTACCATTTCTCTGTAGCAAAATAAATGTGCAAGCCCTAATTAATGAGCAATTAATTTTTAGCAGGATTTATTACACTGTAATCTTGTGCTGTTAGAGAAAACCTTCTTGTGTGATAAAATGTGATTTGATTACCTTTCCCAAGTTCTGAAAGGCTTATTTATCCATGTATTATGTAAAACAGGAGCCCTCCCTAATTTGGCATAGGCTTAGAGAAAGCCACACCTAGGTGGAAGATGGGTACCTTCACCGTATTTCTATTTTAGGGAGCCAACCTAATACCTGCTTGATTGGGAAGTCAGGGGATATGGACATCCAGAGCCATCATAGGGATGTTTGAGTCCTATGACCTTGGGATGTGCTTTTCAATTCTGAGGTGACCAGGAAATCAGAGGTTCCCAGAAGAAAAGCACAGCACTTCCCTGGCTATTCAGGTGCATTAATTTCTCCTTTATGTCTCAGCGCACTGCCGACTCTGTGCTCTGTGGTCCCTTCTAGGACCTGGTTCTCAGTCCTAGAAGGTCAGATAATGCAGAGAAGGCTGTCGTGTGGTTGGTTCTCTAGACTTAATATGCTTGTGAAATGAAGAAAAGGGAAAAAATAAAGGAAAGTAATGATATGGTCATCAAATATTAAGAGCTGATGATGAAATACCAGGATTTTTTAAATTGTTTGTGTAATAGTCATCCATTTTTCAAGTGCAAATATTTTGTGCTTTTCTTAGAGACTTGAGCCCATGTGGTACATTACAAATATCACTTCTAAAATTTTTTTCATTTAACAATTTTTAAAGTTTTATTAATTTCAGTAATCTCTAAACCCAACATGGGCTTTGAACTCATGACCCCCCAAGATCAAGAGTTGCATGTTCTTCAGACTGAGGCAGCCAGGCACCCCTCCTTTTTGTTTTCTTATTAGCCATACTAACACTTACATAATCGACTTCTTGAATCTTTTATATATTGCATTTTAATTACATCAGTAATTTCACTTTTTAAAAAAGGTAGGGAAATGAATACCCACAGTATTACTCAGTGATGACTGTTCTTGCTTCCGATAGCATCTTGTATAATGCATTCTTCTCTTTCATTACTGTGGGTATTTCATCAATACCTAGAAATACAGAAAATATAACTTTTTAAAGTTCAGTAGGAGAAAGCATAGTGTGTTAGTAGAGTTGAAAAAGCAATAGTTGCAGTGATATGAAATATCCTGGCTTTATTTTCTGAACTTACTCCTTACAAATGTTAATCATGTGCACCTAGTCAGTAACAGTGACAAGGCATATAGACAGAGACTATAAAGTTGAGAATTTGAACACATAGCATGTGTTCATATACATAACATACACATACATAAGTGCTCTTTTGTAAATCTACATAACCTCACTTATGCTGAATTCACTGTCTTAGGCTCTGCTTTCTCAGCAAGCATGTATCAGCAAAATGAAAACCTTGTAAAATTGTCATGGATTAGCTTATACCACTGTATGTTTGTTAAGTGCGAAAAGTGACATTTATTTCTCGGCCTCATACTAAGTGACTAATTATAAAACCTTGCTGTGCATTGAAGCGGAACTCTCAAAAGCTTTACAACTTGACTTTTGACAAGGATGCCATTGCCATCTATTGAAATGATGTGATAGTGAAGTTTACTTGCGTTCGCCATTTTATGAATTAGAAGTTTTGCGTTTTTTTTGTTTTTGTTTTTTTTTACTTTCTGCATTTCTACTCATTTTTTATTTATTTGGCTCCATGAAATTGTCACCTTCATCATATTTGTCAACTTCCAGCCTAAAGCTTTGGAAATTGGTATAATGAATGTTCTAAATGGGCATAAATGTCTTTAGAGATATTTTAACCCCCAAGAATGTGAGATCTGAGTCCTACCTGCCAAAATATGGCAGAAAATATAAACAAAAAATTATGTTTAAAAAAATACCACTATATTTAGAGGAATAATACTAATCAGATAGTATTTTAAGACTCAGGAGTGCTTGGCTGGTTCATTCACTGGAGCATGTGACTCATGATCTCAGGGTTGTGAGTTCAAGCCCTATGTTGAGTGTAGAGATTACTTAAAAATAAAATTTTTAAAATACATAAAGAAAAATCCATGACTAATGGTACTGTTTTGAATTGAGGTATTGTGGGGAAAATAGTATTACTGGAGCTTGAAGCTTTGGCTCTTTGAGGGTGTATGGCAGAATAATTGTAAAAACTGCAGTTTGTTTTTATTGATCTGTTTTGAATCCACAGTTGACTTTTCTATATGATAGTTGAAAAGAATCTTCTTACTTTTTGTGTATTCTTTTTAAAGTGTCCATGAGAAGGATGAAAATGAATACTCTGGTAAAGCAGTTGAGAGTGAATTGTGAAATAATGTACCAGAATAGCCTCTGTACCCTAAGATAGTTAACATATAACAGATCTTTCCATAAATAAACATAAAATAGTTTGTGCTGATAGATGCCTGGAATAGTAAGATGTGGATTTACCAGAAGCGTTGGAACTTCATATTTCTCTATGACTCTTAACTGACCATAGGTATCGACAATATATTTGGGAGGCTTATTTCTCCAATAGGCATAAGATGCCATTGGACACTCAAGGAACACTGCTGGAGGCAACCTTTGACATTGACAAAGTGGAACATTTGGGAAAGGATTGCTAAATACGGCGATTCATACCCAGAAAACTAGCATTTTGCCATTTGCTAGCATTTTCCTAATTTGGCAGTGGTTTCCAGATGCCACACCCAGATCTCTCTCTCTTTTTTTTTTTTTTTAGCAATGTTGATTTATGGAAATGTTTTGATAGAGGCTTAAAAGCTAACACCAAATTCAGCAGTGCAGAAAGACTCCAAATCATATTCTTCTTTTTTGTCAATATTTTCACTAGGGCAATGTCAGATATTAAATCACCTAGAATTAGTTATGTGCCATTTCAGCAACCTTTTGTGCGCAATCTGCTCCAACCCGTTTGTGTTTGTGCTGATTAGCAGTTTAAAAAGTCTGCAGAGGAAGGGAATTTTCAGTAGCTTCCCCGCCCCCCGCCCCAGCCCTGTGTGCACTGGGAAAGGAATTACCTTCTGTGCAACTCCTGAATAATTTTGTTGACCAGATTCATGCTAGAAAAGAACAGTATCAGAAAAAATTTACCTACATATGGGTCTGAAGCTATGCTCCCAGATATAAGAGAGGGAAAGAACCAGTGACTCGAAGTGAAGTGTGTGTGTGTGTAGTTCTGACTCCAAAGAGTCATTCATTCATTCATCAAATATTTATTGAGCTGTTTATAAATCCCAGGCACCGTGGTAAGCATTAAAATGAAGATAAATTCCCTGCCTTCCAGAGTCTACCATTACTGAGAATGTCAGCCAATAAATAAGTAAACAAATAAAATCATTAGAGGAAAGAAACAAAGGATTATGATAGAGAAAAATGAAAGGAGGAACTTACTTTTAGAAAGGCTTTTCTGAGAAGGTGACTTTCAATCCGAGCCAGAAGGGGAAGAAGGCAAACAGGAAAAAAGCCAGGAGAGCAGGGTTCCAGGCAGAGGGGCAGGGAGCGGAAAGGCGCTGTGGAAGGCAGGAATTTGGCATGGTCTAGAGCTGACAGAAGGCTAGAAGCTGGAGTGCAGGGAGCTTGGGAGAGATTGGCAAAGGTAAGGTTAGGGCAGATCCTGTGAGGCTTTACAGGTCATGGATAAGAATATGAATTTAAAGCACACTATAGGAACTTCAAAGGAATCCAAGCAGTTCAAGCAAGTTGATCTGATTTATGTTTGTAAAAAAATCACTTTAGCTGTTGCATGAGGAGTGGATTGCAACAGAGAGCAGGACCAGTTGGTATTCCACTTGGGGAATGAGAACAACTTGGACTTGAACTAGGGTGTGATAAAGGGGATTTGTGAGACTGTTTATTGTACTTTTAATAAGATGATATGGGTGGTTTGGGGATTGTTGTGAGAAATAGCACACAGCCCCTGCAGGCAGGAAACCTACATAGGAAACAACCAAAGAATATGGGGTTGTGAGAAGAAGAGGTTTAAGATACGTGTTTCCATGCTGCCTGGTAGTGGAGGGATTCGGATGAGCCTCAGGAGGGCTCAGGGCTGGGGTGAGTGACATTTAGTGAGCTTCTGGTCTGAAAGAGGGCATGCACAGCTGAAAGAATTGTGCGTATGCTCCACCGGGGGAACCTGCTCATTAATTCTTACAGCAGTTTTGTGTTGGGTATGGAAGATGAAAGACATTTTCCATTCAATTATTGATCATAAGCATGATGTGGTTTGATTAAAATGGAAAGATAATTGTATCAAATAGAATTTGGTTATCTTTTTCCCCCCTTGCTATATTTTAATTTACCCTGTTTAAGTTTTTCCATGTGAGTAGAGAACACGGTACCCACCTCCCCCTTCCCAAGGAAAGAAGCATTTTATAATGAAAAGGGTTACTGAATAGCAAGTAAATTATGTTGATTTTAACCCAAATGCCTACCCTATTTATTTTGCTGTATACATTAGTGATGTGAAAAGCTTCTAACTGTTCTCTCCTAGGACAATTAAAGTTTAGGCTTTAGATGTTTATTTTCATATATATATATATATATGTATGTATGTATGTATGTATATGTATATGTATATATGGTTATAATCTGTTATATGGATAATGACATAAAGAACAAATAATAATTCTTAAATTGGTGAGAAAATAAAAAGATAACACAATGGAAAAATGGGCAAAGAGAGAGAACACATTTTAGAAAACAGAAACTCAAATGGCCAAAAACACATGTAAAGACACTCGACTTTAATCAGGACAGTGTGAATTAAAATCACAGTGAAAACAAATTATAACTCATCTGTAGCCATGGAATATTATTCAGCAATCACAAAGAATAGACCATATGCAATAACATCAATGACTCTCAAAGCATCATGCTGAGTGAAAGAAGGCAGACCTAAAAGGATAAATTTTGTATGATTTCATTTATAGAATATTCTGGAAAAGGTAAAACTGGAGGGACAGAAATAAGATCAGTGATTTCAGGGATAGTGGGTGAGGTTTAGGAGTTGAGGTGATGAGAATATTTTGTATATTGATTACAGTCATGTTTAAACAAATGTATAGTTTTGTCAATATTTGCTGAATTATACATTTAAAACTTGTTAATTTTACTCCATGTAAATTATGCCTTAGTAAAGCTGATTAAAAAAAAAAAAACAATGAGGGTGTGTTTAACATTTACTGGACTGCAACAGGGAAAATATCTAGAACTAGATGTTGTGAAGATATCAGGAAATGGGAGCATTCATGCTCTGCTTGTGTGAGTGAAAGGTGACAGAACCCCCTGTGGGAGGAGGAATTCACAGTAGCTAGTGAGGGTGAAAATGTTTATCCCATGGGATGCTCCAGCCATTCTGCAGCTGCATGATTACCCAAGAGAAGTGCTCATGCATGTGCTCAAGGGGGACTATACAGTCAGGAAGGAAGAATTTCTTCTGCTATTCAAGGTCCTTCTAGCTGGACTAAGAATCAAATTGACATGAGACAGATTAATGGGAGGAAATCATATTTAATTTCATACACATGAGAAATCCACACAGACAAGGAAATTCCAAAGACGGTGAAAGTGAGGTATATATGTCTTTTTGAAATAAGGAGAAGTAGGTAGGCGTCTGGGACTTCACAGGAAATGAATGTAACCCTTAGGAAGATGAAAAAGAGTTAAAGGTATGGGAAAGAAATGTGTGTGGGCCACTCAGAAACAATGGGGCATAGAGGGCTTTGATCAAACAGGCCTTGCTAAGTTCCCCCTGTCTATTATACCAATTCATAATATAACATAGTTTTATCTCTGGTGATAGTTTTCTTGGAGCAGGTCCTCTATCTAAATTCTTTTCAGGTAGTTGAAGAGGGTGGTAAAGAGCTTTTCTTGAATCTTCTGGGTTTTGATTGCTTTTAACACAAAATCATCTTCATACGAAAGGGGCCCATTTTGAGGCAGCCTGCTTTTATGCCCCACAATACAAACATGTACTGTGAACCATGTGTTTTGTTTAATTTTGTGTTGTTTTGTTTTGTTTTTTAGTATGCTCTATGCCCAAAGTAAGGCTTGAACTTACAACCCCAAAATCAAGAGTTGCATGCTGTATTGACTGAGCCAGCCAAGTGCCCCTCGCGTTGTAGTCATTTATAAGTACATAAAGTGTAAAAAACCTAAATGTCTATCAAAAGGGGATGAATAGATTGAAATATATAAAATATTTAGTATATGCGTGTTGACTTCTATAGAACAGTTCAAATGAGTGAATATATTACATTCAAATATAAATGTAGATTTTGAAAACAATTAAAATTCTTTTTAATGTTTTTATTTCTTTTTGAGACAGAGAGAGACAGAGCATGAGAAGGGGAGGGGCAGAGAGAGAGGGAGACAGAATCTGAATCAGGCTCCAGGCTCTGAGCTGTCAGCACAGAGCCCGACACGGGGCTCAAACTCAGAGACTGTGAGATCATGACCTGAGCTAAAGTCTGACGCTTAACCGACTGAGCCACCCAGGCACCCCTATTTTGAAAACAATTTATGTGGAAAAAAACAAGTGTCAGAATGATACCTTGTGTATGATACTATTAAAAAGCAAAATTCAAATAAGTACATTTTTTAAATCTAATGGGCCTTATTCAGTGATTCATGAATCAGGCAGTATCCTGTCTAGCATATAGAAAGGAGCTCTGAGAAGGTGTACAAAGTGAAAGACTTTTAGGGGCAGAAGGGAGCACATACAAGGAATAGTAGCAAAAAGTGAATTGCTTCAAAGAGGTCACTTTCCTTTAGGAGGTAGCAGAGATCTATCGGGTAGATTACCTTGCTATTGCTGATCAGGCGATTCTTGATTGATGAGTGTAGGATTCCATTTCTAGGACAGGCTGAAACTGTAAGTTAAGTCTTGGTTTGGTGTGGTTAGGCTTAGCATAAGCAACTCCATTTGGGGCCTGTTTTCTTGTTAACAATACCAATTATGTGAATTAAAAACACTCATGCAACACTATATTTTCTTTGTAGAAGATAAAAATGTGTTGCTAACACATTAAATTAAATATGTTGGCTGTTTTTAGGAGTAAAGGGAAATGAAATTTAGAAGGGAAATTTAGGGGCTTTCAACTTAATTTCTTGTATTTTATTTATTTAAAAAGTGATTTCTGGGGATGCTTGGCTGACTTGGTAAAGCATGTGCTGCTTTTTTTGTTTTGTTTTAAACAGGTTTATTGAGATTTTATTCACATACCATAGGATTCATCCATTTAAAATGTGCAGTTCCATAATTTTTAGTATATTCACAGATATGCACAACTGTTACCATAATCCATTTTGGTATAGTTTTATCACCAGAAAAATACCCCCCTGCCATTTAGATTTCACCTCCTAGCCCCCAATTCTTCCAGCACTAAGCAACTACTAATCCACTTTCTGTCTTTATTGATTTTCCTATTAAGCACTTTGTATGTAAATGGAGTCCTACAATATGTTACCTTTTTTTTTTTTAATTTTCTTTCTTTTTCTTTCTTTCTTTTTTTTTTTTTGGTGTTCCATTATTTATTTCTGATACTAGGTTATTTATTTTTCTTTTCTTAATTTATTTTTTAATTTACATCCAAGTTAATTAGTGTATAGTGCAATAATGATTTCAGGAGTAGATTCCAGTGATCCATCCCCTATGTATAACACCCATTGCTCATTCCTAAAAGTATCTTACTTAATGCCCCTTTCCCCATTTAGCCCATCTTCCCACCCACAACCCCTCCAGCAACCCTCAGTTTGTTCTCTATATTTAAGAGTCTCTTATGTTTTGTCCCCCTCCTTGTTTTTACATTATTTTTTCTTCCCTTCCCTTACGTTCATCTGTATTGTATCTTAAATTCCACATATGAGTGAAGTCATGATGTTTGTCTTTCTCTAATTTCGCTTAGCATAATACCCATAGTTGCAAATGGCAAGATTTCATCCTTTTTGATTGCTGAGTAATACTCCATTGTATGTATATATACCACATCTTCTTTATCCATTCATCCATTGATGGACATTTGGGCTCTTTCCGTACTTCGGCTTTTGTCGATAGTGCTGCTATAAACACTGGGGTGCATGTGCCCCATTTGAATAAGCACACCTGTATTCCTTGGATAAATACCTAGTAGTGCAATTGCTGGGTCATAGGGTAGTTCTACTTTTTATTTTTTGAGGAACCTCCATACTGTTTACCAGAGTGGCTGCACCAGCTTGCATTCCCACCCAGCAATGCAAAAGAGATCTTCTCTCTCCGCATCCTCGCCAATACCTGTTGTTGCCTGAGTTGTTAATGTTAGCCATTCTGGCAGGTGTGGTGTGGTATCTCATTGTGATTTTGATTTGCATTTCCCTGATGATGAGTGATGTTGAGTAGTTTTTCATGTGCCTGTTAGTTTGACTTCCTCCTTGCCGATTTGGATGCCTTTTATTACTTTGTGTTGTCTGTTTGCTGAGGTTAGGATTTCCATTCTATGTTGAATAATAGTGGCAACAGTGGACACCCCTGTTGTGTTCCTGACCTTAAGGGGAAAGCTCTCAGTTTTTCCCCATTGAGGATGATATTAGCAGTGGGTCGTTCATACATAGTTCTTATGATCTCAAGGTATGATCTTCTATTTCTACTTGCTTGAGGGTTTTTATCAAGAAAGGATGCTGTATTGTGTCAAATGATTTCTCTGCATCTATTGAGAGGATCATGTGGTTATTGTCTTTTCTTTTATTGATGTGATGTATCACATAGATTGTTTTGCAGATAGTGAACCAGACCTGCATCCCAGGTATGAATCCCACTTGGTCATGGTGAATAATTCTTTTGATGTATCGTTGGATTCGGTTGACTAGTATCTTGTTGAGGGTTTTTGCATCCATGTTCATCAGGGAAATTGGTCTATAGTTCTCCTTTTTAGTGGGATCTTGGTCTGGTTTTGGAATCAAAGTAATGCTGGCTTCATAGAATGAGTTTGGAGGTTTTCCTTCCATTTCTATTTTTTGGAACAGCTTCAAAAGAATAGGTGTTAATCTTCTTTAAATGTTTGGTGGAATTCCCCTGGAAAGCCATCTGGCCCTGGACTCTTGTTTTTTGGGGGGATTTTTGATTACTAATTTGATTTCTTTAGTGGTTATAGGTCTGTTCAAATTTTTTCTTTCTTCTTGTTTCAGTTTTAATAGTTTATATGTATCTAGGAATTTTTCCATTTCTTCCACATTGCCCAATTTACTGGTGAATAAATACTCACAATATTCTGTTATTATTGTTTGTATTTCTTCAGTGTTAGTTGTGATCTCTCTTCTTTCATTCTTGATTTTCTTTATTTGTGTCCTTTCCGTTTTCTTTTTGATCAAAATGGCTAGGGGTTTATCAATTTTGTTACTTCTTTCAAAGAACCAGCTGCTGGTTTCATTGAACTGTTCTATTGTTTTTGTTGTTTTGTTTTGTTTTTGGTTTTGATAGCATTGATTTCTGCTCTGATATTTATTATGTCCCATCTTCTGCTGGTTTGAGATTTTATTTGCTATTCTTTTTCCAGCTCTTTAAGGTGTAAGGTTAGTTTGTATATGTGAGACCTTTCTTTCTTCTTTAGGAAGGCCTGGATTGCCATACACTTCCCTCTTATGACCACCTTTGCTGAGTCCCAGAGGATTTGGGCTGTGGTGTTGTTATTTTTATTGGCTTCCATGTACTTTTTAATTTCTTCTTTAACTTCTTGGTTAGCCAATTCACTCTTTAGTAGGATGTTCTTTAGTTTCCAAGTATTTGTTGTCTTTCCAAATTTTTTCTTGTGGTTGATTTCGAGTTTCATAGCATTGTGGTCTGAAAATAGGCACAATATGATCTCGATCTTTTTGTACTTGTTAAGGGCCGATTTGTATCCCTGTATGGGATATGTTCTGGAGAATGTTCCATGTGCACTCAAGAAGAATGTGTATTCTGATACTTTAGGATGAAATGTTCTGAATGTATCTGTTAAGTCCATCCAGTCCAGTGTGTCATTCAAAGCCATTGTTTCCTTATTGATTTTCTGTTCAGATGGTCTGTCCATTGCTGTAAGTGGGGTGTTGAAGTCCCCTACTGTTATGGTATTATTATCAATGAGTTTTTGTATGTTTGTGATTAATTGATGTATATTTTTGGGTGCGTCCACGTTTAAAGCATAAATGTCTACAATTGTTAGATCTTCTTGGTGGATAGACCCCTTAATTATGATATAATACCCTTCTTCATTTCTTGTTACAGTCTTTATTTTAAAATCTAGATTGTCTGATATAAGTATGTCTACTCTGGCTTTCTTTTGGTGACCATTAACATGATAGATGGTTGTCCATCCTCTTAATTTCAACCTGAAGGTGTCTTTAGGTCTAAAGTGGGTCTCTTGTAAACAGCATATAGATGGATCTTGTTTTCTTATCCATTCTGTTATCCTATGTCTTTTGATTGGAGTGTTCAGTCCACTGACATTTAGAGTGAATACTGAGAGATATGAATTTATTGCCATTTTGTTGCCTGTAGAGTTGGAGTTCCTAAGTGGCGTTCTCTGGTCCTTTCTAGTCTTTATTGCTCTTAGTCTTTGTTGTTGTTTTTCATGCTCTTAGTCTTTGTTGTTGTTTTTCATCTTTTTTCCCCTCAGAGTGTCCCCCTTAAAATTTCTTGAAGACTGGTTTAGTGGTCATGAACTCCTTTAGTTTTTGTTTGTCCAGGTAGCATGTAACTCTTAATCTCAGGGTTGTGAGGATGAGCCCCATATTGGATATAGTGCCTACTTAAAAAATACATCAATAAAAATAAAAATAAAATGTGAGTTCTGAGGCAAGTATGATGATGTTAACTTTAAAAAAATTTTTTAACGTTTATTTATTTTTGACAGAGACAGAGCATGAGCAGGGGAAGGGCAGAGAGAGAGGGAGACACGGAATCTGAAGCAGGCTCCAGGCTCTGAGCTGTCAGCACAGAGCCTGACGTGGGACTAGAACCCACAAACCACGAGATCATGACCTGAGCCGAAGTTGGACACTTAACCGACTGAGCCACCCAGGGGCCCTGATGATGTTAATATTTAAAAATTCTAGATGGCAATTATATAGGAATATTTATTTACTCATTTTTAATGTTTGTTTATTTTTGAGAGGGAGAGAAACCAAATGTGAGTGGGGGAAGGGCAGAGAGAGAGACAGAATCCAAAGCAGGCTCCAGGCTCTGAGTTGTCAGCACAGAGCCCAACACAGGGCTCGAACCCACAATCCATGAGATCATGACCTGAACCAAAGCTGGACACTCAGCTGACTGAGCTACCCAGGCGCCCTTAGAATTTTTAAATTATATTTTCTGGATCTAAACTTCTTCATAAAATAAAAACACTGAAGCTACATTGCAAAATTACAAACATAGAATTTGTGTTTTTTGATCCTCAAGTGGAACCATTATCACTGAAACTTTGTTTCAGCTCTTAATCACAATGTAGATCTATTAGAGTATTTATAGGAGCTAAAAGACCCTAACTAAACTCATTCAAAAGATTAACTTGCTTAGATCTGAGAGAAATCTCATGCCTTTCCATTTTTAATTTCATGGTGGTTGGGAAAGACTAGACCAAAAGTCAACTCAATCTCCTCATCACAAAAATAGAGGTAAACCACATAGTCACACTCCGGTATTTAACATCCATACAAAGACTTATTTATAATGAGTAGTACTTAGTGCATCAGGTAATGTTCCTAATGTTTATGTCAGTTCTTAAGCATTCTTACCATTGGAATATAGACAAGCACACCATTGAAGAGCTAATTCATTAAAAAAATTTTTTTAATGCTTGTTTATTTTTGAAAGACAAAGAGCGCACAAACAGGGAAGGGGCAGAGAGAGAGGGAGACACAGAATCCAAAGCAGGCCCCAGGCTTCTAGCTGTCAGCCCAGAGCCTGATGCAGGGCTTGAACCCACAGACTGTGAGACCATAACCTGAGCCTAAGTCAAATGCTTAACCAACTGAGTCACCCAGGTACCCCAAGAGTGAGATTAAATTATGTGTTTAATATTAAGTTAATGAGACTACAGATACCAAACTTATATATAAGATATTAGTCTATTGTATCTTAATATTTATTGAGTTAATTTATGAAAACATTTTATCTGCTCAATAATGATATGACTACATATGTGACAAATTTATATAAAAATTTAGGTTTCTGTAAGGAGCAGCATCATTTGAATTTAAGCTTATGGATATAATATTATTTCATCTCCTGGCAAAATAGTTAGAAGGCAGCATATATTTTGTGTGAACCTAAATAAGTACCAGACATTGACTCCCCAAATCAAAATATAAGTTCTTATCTACACATGACTGTGTTACTTGACCTGTTTCATTTCCTGTTGTTACTGTCAACAGCACCAAGTTGGTGGCTTAAAACAACATAAATATGTTCTCTTGTGGTTCTAGGGGTTAGAAGGCCTAAAATCAAGGTGTCTTCAGAACTATGTACCCTTGGAGCCTCTAGGTGAGAATCTGTTTTTTTGTTTTTTCTAGCTTCTAGAATCTACTTATATTCCTTGTCATCTTCAAAGCCAATAGCATAACGTCTTCCAACTTCTCTTTGTCTGCTCTGCCCTTATGTCACCTTTTCTGACTCACCCTCCTGCCTTCTTCCTGCAAAGAACCTGTGATTCTATTGGACCCATTCACATAATACAGAATAATCTCTCTGTCTCAAGGTCCTTAATATAATCACATTTGCGAAGTCTCATTTACCATGTAAGGCAACATTCTCACAGTTTCTAGGGATTAGTATGTAGATATCTTGGGAAGTCATTATTCTACCAACCACACCACCCTTCAAACTCTTTTCTGGTTGAAATATCCATGAAATTAAGTAAGCTTTTGGTGAAAACCTTTTGGTTCATCACTATCACTATATGATGTAAAATAGTGATACTTAAGTGAAGTGTTATGGGAATACAAATCCCCATTACAAAATTAATATTAGAAGGTAAACCTTGTCTATGTATTGACCCATGGAGTTAAATAACTTTTGTGTGGACACTATACCACTTTTTAAAAGTAGTAATCTATTCAGAATGTGGTATTTTTGTACTGTAACTGCATTGTATCATCGATGAAAAATAGTGCATATTTCAGAAGATTGTTGCAATTACTAAATGAACTATGTTTTAAACTGTCACAGCAGTGACTGGCCTGGAGCTTTTGCTAAATACATGCTTGTTGCTTTTGTTAATATTAATAGATCCACTGAATTATCAAAAACCATATTGGCTACATTAAACAGCAGAATTTAGTGGGATAAAAATGCAAAAAAATTGATTTAAAGAACTCAAAAGGACTATATCAGGCACTAATTGACTAGAATATTAAGTTCGTAAACCTTTTATTCATTCAACAAGCAGTATCGAGCACTTAGGATACCAAGTCTGTTCAGTTCAGGAAAAATGGTAAGGAATTGGAGTGACACTTACCTTAGAGAGCCTCCAGTCCAACTCAATAGGAAGACAATAAGTAGAGGAATATGGGTCAGGATGGAAGTTGTACAGGATATCAGACTGTCTTTTATTTGATCCTTAGAGTTATGCCAAATTTAATATCTCTGAAGTCTGAAAATGAATATAGAGATTTATCCAGTAGGATGGATCCTAATTCTTAAAGCCTATCTTTTTTTTTTTTCTTTATAAGACTGTTCATAAAATCAAAGTGAAAGCTGGGTCAAACATGAAACAATTCAGTATCTTAAACACATGCACACACTGACAGTCCCACAATCAGACAAACATAATAAACACCACCACCATTTTCTAGGAACTAAACAGTGATTGTGCTTCTCTAGATATCTAAAATCAAGAGAGTGATTGTGATTTCTTATTTTTTTTAATACCCATTTATTTATTTTGAGAGAGAAAGAGAAAGACTGAGAGAGAGAAAGAGAGAGAGGATCCCAAGCAGGCTCAGCATTTTCATCACGGAGCTGGATGCAGGGCTCGATTTCTTCAACTCTTGAGATCATGACTTGAGCTGAATTCAAGAGCCAACTGCTCATCTGACTTAGCCACCCAGGTGCCTCAAAATGGAAATATTTCTATGACTTCTTAGAGAAAAAAAAAATGTACCTTATAGTGCTTGTAGTTTTTCAAGGCGCTTCCTCCTCTCCCCAATGTTTAGTAGACAATCCAAGTAGATAGTTTCTGATAGGCTTCACATAGGAGTTTTGAAAACATCACAAGAAGTGTATCTTAGTCCTTGTCAAAATATTTTCTTGTTGAAAATAGAGAAAATTTTTAGTGAAAACTGAAATGCATATCAGTTTAATTTATGCACATTATTTCAGGTAAATAATGTCACCAGGAGTTTTCACGGGTAAAATCAATGTTTGTGTCATACAGTAAAGTAGCAGTTATTACCAGAGTTGAAAATGTGTAAATGTTGTCCACCTCTTCCCACCGTATCAATCTTATTTTTTCTTTAATAACTACCACCTAATAATGCCTATCTATTAAAACTAAGCAGGAAGTTGTCTGGTGAAATCATTTTAAAAAATATTTTTCTACCTAACTTTAAAAAAAATTTTTTTGTAATGCTTATTCATTTTTGAGAGAGAGAGAAAGAGACAGAGTTGGGGAGGGGCAGAGAGAGAGGAGGACACAGAATCTGAAGCAGGCTCCAGGCTCTGAGCTGTCAGTGCAGAGCCCAACACGGGGCTCGAACCCGCGGACTGCAAGATCATCACCTGAGCTGAAGTCTCATGCTTAACCGACCAAGCCACCCAGGCGCCCCAACTATCTAACTTTTTATAGAAAAGTTATATGAGAAGAAACATAGGAAGAGAGGAAATGATCTATTATTAGACCTGAAGTTGGGGTCTAGAATAGCCCTGTGTATGTGTGTAGCATTCAAGCCATGCTGCATAAATGCCAGAGCTAGTGCCTAGGACTGAATGGGAGCCTGTTGTGCTTCTGAGGTAAATGAGAAAAACAAACAAAAAACCCCGTCTTTTCTCTCCCATTCTTAATCACTATGATGTGGAAATAAGGTCTAAAAGGTTTGTACCACTTTGATATACAGTAGGTGATAGATGTGTGGAGAGAGGAAACAAAAGGCATGGAATAGAAATCAAATGCAGTCAGAAATAGAGCGAATTCTGGAGACAGTAGCATGTGTGGACACTGACTGCAGTTTTAGTGCTGACGAGTCACAGCAGAAATGTCGGCTTTTTTTTAGTGCTTAGGGACCTTCCAGCCTGGTAGGCAAATTGTTCTCCTTTGCACCATCTACATTGTTTTCTCCTCTGGGATTGTCCCTGTCTTGTCTTACTTCACTTTTTCCCATCTGTCTACTCCTGGAGATACCTGCACTCATTACTTCGGGCCTCCCATTAGTGATTTCATTACACTATCTGCATTCTGCTGTTTGCTTCCAGCAGTGAACCAAAGCACAAGAAACCAGCCACTGCTCATCAAGGGAGGTTGTGGGCACAGGCTGGGTTTCTTTTAGCCGTCCACACTGGCTCAGGGAAGATGATGGACAGGATTTCTCGTTTCCACTCTTAGAGTTCTTATAGCTAATGCCCTGATGTATCTGTCTATCAGTGAATTGATAGATTGATCCATCCACGCATACATTTATTTTGGCACACAGCTTTGGGATCCAGGCAAATGATGCCTGAATGGACTTACCCTATCACTGCTTGTCAAGGTTAAAGAATCAGAACTCAGAAGAAGAGTTGAGACCAACTTTAATGATGGTATTGGAATGGGTAGTTTTAATAATGATATGTTTTCTTCAAGGGAATTTAGATTCAATTAAGTATGTAATGAAAGCACAGGGGAGTGTTTGAAGAATCATTGAGTCTCTGTCCAGGTGGCATGCTTATAGATGGAGTTACATGCAGTCTAAGAGTGAAACAAGTCCTTTAAAGGCTTACCCCAATCACCAGAAAGAAAAATATAAACTGTGTTTCTGTTTAAACTAGGCAAAATTGTCTATTTAGGTGTTAAACATTCAGTGGGATACCTACCCATGAATAAGACATTTTTACATATACTCAGTTGTATACATATATGTACGTGGGTCACTGAGGCAGTATTTTAAAAATGATCGTGCCTAAGTGGTTACTTTATTTATTTTTGTAGTGGAATTAGGCAGATTATAATTTACATAAACTGAATGCACATGGGACTCCATATCTTCACGGAGTATATTATATGGTAATACAATTTTAGAGTAGCTGATTAGGCCTTGTGAGGCCCAGTGACATAGGATAGCAATAGATTGCTATCAAAGCCAAGAGGAAGATAAGGTAGCATTTTTGTCATGTAGAGCTCTAAATCCTCTATTACTTTGAAATCAGCTCAGTAGCATATTTTAAACTCAAGAGGGGCTATCTTTCTGGTTCCTGATGATTGTTTTAATGGTGGATCTGACCATATGTGTATCAGATATGGAAAGTAATGTCCATTAAATAGAGTAAAAATGTTCTTTTAGGGAGAAAAAAAAGTGATTTAAATTTTTAGATTCTCATGGGATCTCATTAAAGTTCTCTTTCTTAAATAGATTGTGCAGCCTAATAGTTATCAGGAATCCTGCAGTGCACATGGCTGATAGGTTAGTTTACACAGGATTAATTGTGTAATTTTGCAAGCAGCCAGCACAGTGAACATTGATTTTTGCATTAGCCCTGTGTGTTGTTTCTAAGGAAATTCTGCTTTCTATTTTTAAGGTGGTGTAACATTTCACTTTTTGTTAATTATAATTTCTACCAACACGTTTCATGCCTGGTATAATTTATTAAAAGTTTTTCCTAATGTTATTTTCTAACTGTTATGTCCTTCAGAAACTTTATTAATCTTGAGCACTGATGTGTAAAAAAAATGACAGAAGAAAATGCCTCTCACAAAGCATTCTCTTAACAGGCCATTTTCCCCATGCTTCCATCGATAAGTTGCCCAAATATTCCTTAAAATACAGAAACAATTCAGTTGCATCTAATTCGTATACTAAGTGAATGATTAACGTAAGAAGTAACCTGAAAATATTACATTTCTCAAAACCAAAGAATGTGAATGTTCAAAGGAGAGCAGGCTGTTCAGAACAGTCCATTTTCTCGAATATGTAGATCTTTAGAGCCTCGTATTTCTTGAAGTATTTGTTGATATGGAAGGAATAAAGAAAGAGGTTTTTTGTTTTTTTTTTTTTTTGCTTGAATTTTCCAGATAATTAGTTCAGCTCTCAGTTACTAGAGTTTGTCCACTTTTTGTGAGTATAAAACGTCTGTTGGGATTTCAGTGGGATTGTTGTAACTGGGTTGAGAATATATTTTGTTGTCTTCTGTGTGGTTTTGAGAAAACAGAAAATAATGTTGATTGTGTGCAATTTAGGCCTTAATCTTTACACTTTTCTGGTCTTGGACTTGCAAATCAAGTACCTGCCTGTGCCCCTTTCCTCCCCCAATTCGAGACTCCATTAGATAAAAATTTCCTCCCTTCATATCATTGTGGTTCCTCCAGCAAAAGAGTTGAACACCTCTTAGCTTTTGCTGCCTTTGTTTTGTTTTGCTTTGCTTTGGGTGGAACCTCCCTCTCCCTTCTCCCCCACTGTGAGTTTCTGCTGCATTATAAAGACCCAATAAGGAACTGTACAAAGTGAGTACTTAAAATGTGTGCTGAGTGACCAACTGGACCCTCTTGGAAGAACCCTCTTAAACACTTTGTTACCAGAACTTCAAAAAGGGGCTTGCTTCTGAAGAATCAAAAAGGATCTCTTGTATAATAAATTTGAAGCATTCAGTATAAAATGAACGGAATAAAATATCTTTTAAGCTCCTGTATGATGCCCGGATTATGTGAAGAGACTAAGGAAGTGGTGGTTCTCTCACGCTTTTGTGTCACGTTAAACAGAAATAGATGAAAGCAAAAGCTTAAAACTGACAAAATCCCAAGCAGGGAAGCACTGGTTCCCAGCTTGTTCATTGGTTCATAGCAAACAACCAACTGATAATTTGAGGAAAAAAAGAAAAAAAAAAGATTTTCTTTCATAGGAAAGGACTGAGTTTGTTTTGTGTCATTTTAAACCACAACTTCACAAAGTATACGCCACTGTTTTTCTGACATAGAAAGTGGGTCATGACATTGTTGAGAAAGGACTGGAATTGGAATCACAATACTGGCTTCTACCCTTGACCTTTGTCACTTGCTGTGTGTGACACTGAAGAAGTAATTTAACCCTCTGCATTTTATTTTTTCCTAATTTTTAAATAAATCTAACAAATTAACACAAACTTGTTTCAAGGATTACATGAAAAAAAATCTTTGGTAGAGTGTTATAAAATATAAGGTGTTATACTCTTATAGGTAGTTTGCAATACAATTTGATTAAGCAATTACAACATATTTTAGTACTCTGGAGGCTGAATATTTGCTTTTTACATTGCACTTGGTCTTGGGTAGTTTGAATAAGCCAAATGAGAGTTAAAATTTGAAACCATTGTAATTGTCTTCAGTATATCGTATGCATGAAAATGGGTGTATGCCTCTGGAGGAAGAGCCATTAGCTTTCTCCAGATTCTCCAATGTGTTTGTGATTCTAATGGGGTTACGAAACACTTAACTAGATGAGTCATCACCAATTTCCATTTCACATTATGGAAGTATTGGATACTTGTATTATGGAAGTATTGGATACTTGAAGAGTGAATTTAGCATATTGGTTTATATTTACCAAGGGTTTTTGTCTAACAAATTCTACTGAGGGAGAAGATCAATGCAGATTGGCGATCTGCATAACTTTTCCCACTGTTAATTTTTTAAATGATTATTTCCCATAATTAAGGCAGATTTTTCTTTATTTCTTTCCACACCACCACACCACCGTCACCACCATCATCTAGTCCTCTTTTGTTTTAAATACGTAGCTAATTGCAGATCAATTACAATCTTATGGAAAACTGAAACAGACATAGCCTGTAGGTGAACTTTGAAATTTTGTGCAATAGGACTGCATTAAATATAGTATTTTTCTACATGTTGTTTTTTAATAACTAAAAAAATTATGTTAATTGACATTTTCAACTGACAGTGTATCTTTAGATTTTATTTCTTATTGTCCATCACCACAAATGTATCTCACCATAAATGTGTCAGTGTTATCCTCAACTGTACTTTCAACCTCCTGAGCCCAATGCAAATTTTGTTTAAATAAATATTTTTCACAGCATCACTAATGATATTCAGCTCTTCGTGTCTAAAATTTGTGGATAACCCTTCTATTTCTGGTAGATTTGCTGATCAGTTTTTGGCAGGAATGAAAGACATGGCAACCCCTACTGGTTGACCAGAAAGTTATGCTTAGAATTCACATATTCATCTCTCTAACTGGGGAGTACTTTGGTATCTCCCATGTACTGAGCTCATTGTGAGGAAGCACAGGGGAATCGTGGGCTCGACCCACATATCGGCAGCTTGTTACAAATTATTAATTCGGTCTTTTGAGTAACACCATTGTGTTTGTATATCATTCTGCTTGCACACAGTTTCCTGGAGTCTTCATACTTAGTTATTTTGATTTGGTCTACATAAAGATATTATGACAGTTGTCATTGAATTGCACAATCTTTTCTGCGTTAAAATTAATAGGAATTATTTTATTATAATAAATAAGTATGTTTAACTTATTAACATTAACATTTAGAGTCTATCAATAACTAATTAACATTTAGAGTCTATCAATGACTAACATTTAGAGTCTATCAATAAATAACTAGTCTGCCTCAATTTTTAGACATCTTTTGACATATCTTTTTTGCAGTTTTAGATTTTTTTTAAATTATTGAGTAATTTATTCATGCTCTGCTGATTAGCTCTTTATTTTCAGTTTTACAAGGTAGGTTTTGCACTTAGGTATTTTTTACACAACAAACTTTCCATTTGCAAGTTAGTGTATATAAAATAATTATGTTAGACATTATCTATTTTTAAGTGAAACATTTTATTTTTTTCAACCTTTTTGAGGTATAACTGACACATAAAAATTGTATATATTTAAAGTGTGCAACATGATTTTATATACATATGCATTGCCAAATGATTTTCACAATCAAGCTAATTAACACATCCACCACCTCACGTAGTTACCTTTGGGGTTTGTGTGTGCGTGTGTGTGTGTGTGTGTGTGTGTGTGTGTGTATGGTGGGAATACTTAGGATCTATTCTCTTAGAAAATTTCAAGTGCGCAATACAGTGTTATTAACCCAGTTATCACCAGATAATAACCAGGTAATCACCCTGCTCTACATTAGTTCCCCAGAACTTAATCATCTTATAACTGAAAATTTGTACCCTTTGACCAGCATCTTCCTATCAGCACCCCTACCCAAGTCCCTGGCAGCTACCACTCTACTCTTTGCTTCTGTAAGTTTGACTTTTATAGAGTCCACAGATAAATGAAATCATATATAGTATTTGTTCTCCAGTGTCTGACTTATTTCAGTAGTGATATGTCCTCCAAGTTCATCCATGTTGTTGAAAATGGCAGGACTTCCTTCTTTTTTATGGCTGAGTTATTTTTCATTGTGTGTGTGTGTGTGTGTGTGTGTGTGTGTGTGTGTGTGTAATCAATGTTTCTTTATCCATTTGTCCATTGGCAGACACATAGGTTGTTTCCATAGCTTGGTTATTATGAATAACGCTTCAGTTAACATAGAAATGCACATACTGCTTTGACATACTGATTTCATTGACATTATCTCTGTTATGTGGTTTACCATTTACAAACACTTACTGCCACTCTCTGAGGGTGGTGAGGCAGATTTTGTTAGCCCCAGTTAAAGAAAGGAAGATGTAGGCACACCTGAGTGGCTCAGTAGGTTAAGCACGCTGGGCATGGAGCCTGCTTAAGATGCATGTGCTCGCTCTCTCTCTCTCTCTCTCTCCCCCTCCCCCCACCCTCTGCCCCTTCTCTGTGGGATGAGCACTCTCTCTGCCTATAAAAAAAAAAAAAAGGATGATACAGAAGTTTATGGTAGTTGTGACCTACTCAGGGGTATAGCTAGTGAGTACCAGAGTTGGTGTTTGTGTTACCATAATTTAACTTTACATCTTAGACTGGAATTTTCTAAGCTATTTTGCTCCCTTCTCCACTCAAGGACCTTCTGTGAAAGGAACCAAGGAGCACTTAAAATTTTTCCTCTAAGGTAGGGGCTGAACTCATTATCTTAGACTGAATCAATTCAGGCTTTTCTTTTATCCCCATTCTCTTTAGTTCCTATTGAATCAAGACTTCCAGCACCCTTGAAACCTTGGCTTTATCTGAGAATACCAACATATAAACTGGAGTTAGCATCCTGATACATAAATCCGAATTTGTCATTTCCTACTAAAATCCCACAATGCTCTTCTCTTTTAAGATGAAGTTTAATTATCTAAGCATGACATTCAGAGCTGTTCACACTGTCCCTGCAGTTCAGTTTTTCAGCCTAATGTCTATTTTTTCTATTCTCTGCCCTCCTCTTTCGCCTCTAAACCTGAGAATGCCTTGCTTTCTTGCGCTTCTTGGTTTCTTCTCCTCTTCTCCCCTAGTGCCTCCTCTGGCATTAGAATGCCATTACTTCCTTTTCAGTTTCATAAACTGGCCCATTTACATACCTTGCCAAATAACTATGCGGGGGGGGGGGGGGGGAAGGGTTTTATTTCTTACCATGTTTATTTTGATGCAAAAGGTAACTTACGATCATTAAAAAGTGTCTATTAAATTAGAGCATCTTTAATCTCTCTTTGCCCCTTTATTCCAGTGTTGTTTCCCACAAAGCTGTAGATATATACGATTATTGTTGGCAAAATTGAGCTCGTACTCCATATAAAATTTTGTGGTCTTTTATTTCATCTAATATTATATGAAAGTTCAGCATTCAGTATTCTTTGAAAACACAATTTTTCAACCTACAAAATTGTCTAATACATAGTCATATTCTAGGAACTTAATTATTTCTCTACTACTGAGCATTTAGGTTGTTACCAAAATTTAATTTTATAAGTTACACTGACTAAATATGATTTTACATTAACGTTTGAACATATCTCAATATGTTTAAACTCAAGCAGGTTTTCTATTTGTGTGAAGACTGGTTTAAACAGAATAACATAAAATGGTATGTTAGATCATTCAGTAAGGTAAAACATTTATAACGTTTTGTACAGATATGCAGTATATGATTTTTACGTATTTGTATATATATCCATACATGTGTGTATATGTGTAGTTATAGCACTAGTTGAATATTGATATATTAACTGGGGGAGGAAATGCACTTAGTAATTTTTAACTTTGACAGATGATTTTTGTTTTATTAAATATATATGCATATATGTAATAAATATATATTTATTTTTTATAAATATATGCATAGGTGTGTATGTGTGTGTATACATAGCTATTTATATTTTACCAGATCTCTACAGTAGACATTTATTACTCTTATGATAAATCAAAAAAAAAAAAAAAAAAAAAAGAAACCCTAACCCACACAGTTATCCATCTTAACCAATTGCCATCTCCTTCAAAGTCTTTCTAACATGAATTCATAAGTAAAAAATGAGTTTCTCATTGGTGGAATACTAAAACCACTTGTAAATTATTTGTCTCCTAGGGTTCACTGTGGTGTGCGATCGTAAGTAGCTATCAAGACTAAAATACAGACAGTACTGAAAAATACTGGGAAGGTGGACAGAGGACTGAAACTTAGTCTTGTTCTGTGGGAGAGTTACTGAGTGTAGCCCTAGGCATGCTTTGGGGAAGATGAGGGGGAAGCAGAGATTCTGAGGCTCATAAGCCAGTGGTGCAAGAACTGTAGAGACTGCTCAGGGCTTGAAAGCTGTTTGAGCAAATACTCTGACTAAAGCAGCAGGTGGAGTGGCTCAAGCAGGAAATTGGGAATAATATCCTGGGATTGGATTTGTTTAGACAATTCCTGTTTCTAGGACATAGGGCTCTCCATTCATGGGCGTGCCTTGACCATCGTGCCGGATGCAGAATAGTCAAGTCATAAATACTTGAATGAATGAATAAAGATGACCTTGTACATGCTTTCAGATAGAAAGTATTACCAGTATTACTGGGCTCCTGAGTGGCTTAGTCGATTGAGTGTCCGACTTCAGCTCAGGTCATGATCTCGCAGTTAGTGAGTTCAAGGCCCGCGTTGGGCTGTCTGCTGACAGCTCAGAGCCTGGAGCCTGCTTCGGATTCTGTGCCCCCCTCTCCCTCCGCCCTCCCCCTCCTTGTGCTCTGTCTCTCTGTCTTTCAAAAATGAATAAACATAAAAAAATTAAAAAGAAAGTATTAGCTATATTACCTGGTTTTCATACCTAAATGTGCCTGCAAGATATATGTACTTCAGTTTGACTTTTAATGACTTAGAATTCCATTCTTTAATCATGATTGAAAATACATGTCTGACTACGCTTGCAGCCTAAAGAGCAAGAGTCCGGTTTAAAAGTGTTCTGATGCTATTACAATGCCTTTGGCAGTATTTAAGACTATCACAATTAAAAAGCTGTATCCTGGGGAAATGGTTTTGCAATCCTAGACAATATGTAACTTCTTTGTGCTTCAGTTGTTCTACCTTTAAAATGAGGAACTTAAAGACAGAACGTTTTTGTCTACCTCATAGAGTTGTAAGGATAAATTGAATTCATAAAAGGGGCACCTGGGTGTTTCAGTCGGTTAAGCATTTGACTTCGCCTCAGGTCATGATCTCATGGTTCCTGGGTTCGACCCCCCCCTCAGGCTCTGTGTTGACAGCTTGGAGCCTGTAGCCTGCTTCGGATTCTGTGTCTCCCTATCTCTCTTCCCCTCCCCTGCTCATACTCTGTCTCTCAAAAATAAACAAACATTAAAAAACAGCATAAAACAGAAGAGTGCCTGGCATACAGCAAACCCCATGTAAATGTATCCTATTGTCATTACTGAATGAGCCAGACCTTGGTATTAACTTGTCCACAGCCAACTGATTTGATCAGGATTTAGTCAGAGGACCTTTGCTTTTCTGGTATCTGAGATTATCATCATATACATTTTGGATCGTACACAAAAGCAGAATACTCCTCAGTTGATTGTGTTCAGAATTGCAGATTTGTTATGGACCTTTGTACTTCCTGGGGAGACAATCTACAATTGCATTGGAAAGTAATATAAAATCAGAGCTAGATGCTCATTGAGATCTAAAAGATTATCTATTCAGTTTATTCTTAACATAAAGCTTTGGCATTTTGCTGATTACTTTCAAAACCATTTCAAACATGATTTCATTTGATACTAATACTACTCTCAACAGAATTAAGAAAACAAAGAATGCCCCTGCCCATCAGACACCAAGGTGACAAACGGGATGAGCAGGTCCGTAAGAGGGCCTCTGGCCTCTGGCAGGTGGGACTTTTAAGTTGTATGATTTGGAAAACAAGAGCTTCCCCCTTTGTGTTACAGGGTTCTAGTCCACACTTTGTGATTTGACCAGGTAATGTGGTTGAAACTTGGCCTCCAGTGTTGTTCTGCTCCCTCAGTATTCATGGTTCGAAGACCCCAGATGGTGCCATGTGGGGCCAGTGCCCTATACATGTCCCTCAGGTCCTTCTCTATCACCCTGAGCCTATTCTGCTACAACGACAATTGTCACCTCTCAAATAGCATTGGAGTAAATCATGTCCACATTTGATTGCAAAAAAATGAGTTGATAATTTTCCCCAGGTGATAAAGCTAGGAAGTAGCAGAGCTCATTCATTCATGCAGATATTTATTGATCACCTGCTCTGTGCTACGTTCTGGGATAGGCTCAAAACTCCTGAGTTCCTGAGTGTAATTGATACCATTGGTCAGATCCAGGTCCTTTAGGGTCAGCCATCCATAAAGAAGGAAAAATTCTTGCTTTTTTAAAAATGTTTTTTAATGTTTATTTATTTTTGTCGGAGGAAGAGAGAGACAGAGGAGAGAGAGACAGAGAGCATGAGTTGGGGAGGGGCAGAGAGAGGGAGACACAGAATCTGAAATAGGCTCCAGACTCCAAGCTGTCAGTCCAGAGCCTGGCGCAGGGCTTGAACTCACAGACAGTGAGACCATGACCTGAGCCGAAGTTGGACCCTTAACTGCCTGAGCCACCCAGGTGCCCTGAGAAGGGAAAGATTCTTGAGAGGTGTATTTGTTCTTCACAATGTTCTCAAATGGTAGTTGCAAATACTCTGAAAGTAGGGTATAAACCCTACTTTTTGTTAAACTATGAGTACACTTGCCAAAAAATAGGTATCAACTTTCTGGAAGCTAGATATTTCTTTAACATTTATAACCTATCGTAGTAAGAAAGTTCTATCATATATGATTTGTTCTCAATTTATTTCCGAGGGATCTCTCCTCTTTCAAGATTCAGCAGTCCAAGATTATAGAACATATAATTATATTCACTTCTCCTGTATCCTTCAAGATTCTTATTCATTTTGGTCTGTCCTGTATATTCATCTTTCAACATTAAAGATTTCTAATCATTTAATCTTCCCTTGTATTAGAGTTCATGACTCCAGCCTCTTGAATATTTTTTTAGTTGCCCTTCCCTTTCTTTCAGCTTCATTATGAGACTAATTTTTCCTGTAATCATAGACTTTTTTAAAATGTTTGTTTATTTTTGAGAGAAACAGAAAGACACAGAACACCGACAGGGGAGAGGCAGAGAGAGAGAGAAAGGGAGACAGAGGATCTAAAGTGGGCTCCATGCCTACAGCAGAAAGCCTGATGTGGGGCTAAAACTCAACAACCACGAGATCATGACTTAAACCGAAGTCAGACGCTTAACCAACTGAGCCACCCAGGTGCCCCAGTAATCATAAACTTTGAAGGCCAAAAGAAACTGTAAAAAAATTGTTAGCATTCTCATGTTGTAAGTAAGGATACCGAGACCTAAACTGGTTAAGAAAGCAGTGTTTCTGAACCATTAAAAAGCAGTGTTAGTGATAGAGCTAGTAATAAAATTCACTGGGTCTTCTGACTTACCCTGGAATATCCTTTGCTAATTTCTCTACATGATGCTCCTTAACACATTTGGATATATGTCTTTAAAATAGTAGGAGACAGGGGTGCTTGGGTGGCTCAGTGACTTTTGCTCCGGTGATGATCATGGTTTGTGAGTTCAAGCCTTGCATTGGGCTTTGTGCTGACAGTGTGGAGCCTGCTTGGGATTCTGTCTCTCTCTCTCTCTCTCTCTCTCTCTCTCTCTCTCTCTCCCCCTCTCACTCTCACTCTCACTCTGCCTCTCTCTCTCTCTCTCTCTCTCTCTCTCTCAAAATAAAGAAATAAACTTAAAAAAAAAGTAAATAGAGAAGTAATTCCTATGTAGTCCTTTTCTCAAACTCAAGGTACATTACACGAATGATGCAATAAGGAAGTCTGGCTAGAGTAGATAAAGACATGGGCTCCGAGTTACATCGACATGTTCACATCATGGCTGTGCCACTCATTCTCATTGTGATCTTGCACAGAATGAGATCTTGTGATCTCCAATCTATTTAAGTTCATTGCATCTTCTATAAAATTAGCGTCGGTAGTACCTAACTTAGAGGTCACTTGTGGGTAACAGATAAATTGCTTAGCACACCATGCAGCACAAAGTATGTCTTCAATTAACATTAGAAGAAAATCACATATGACCCTTCTTAGGGGGTCAGTAATTGTTTTTGAGTCAACACATGCTGAAACTAGTAATCTGAAATAGAGACTAGTTTCTTTCAGAGTGTTCATTCAGAGGTATTGATAGGAGCAAATTCAACATTTTCATACTGCTTGTGTCAAGTTTTGCTTATAAATAATATCCAAAAACAAATTTTGCTGTTGATCATAGCTTTCCTGATTCCTATTTTATTGTACATCACTTTATGTTAAGCATATTGAAGAATTTCTGTTGTGTGCTCATTTTTACTATACTACCAGCTTATTTTCCAGGGAATATTAGGTGCATCATATATCATTTTCTTTTTAAAAGATACTATATTCATTCTAAAAAATTAAATTGAGCATCTTGGTGCACATTTTGAGCACATGGACTTTACTGATTTGAATCAAGAACTCATTTCTGTCAGGCAGATGCTGGTTGATGACAGAAAGGAAGGTGTTTTCAATCCCAACTTTTTAAGAATATTGACCCAAATATTGACAGAAAGCTGATGTGCTCTCAGTCTACTTTTTAACTCAGTAAAAAACCCCAGTGTTTGAAGATTAATTGAGATTAGGTACTTAAAAGAAAGAAAAAATGAAAAAATAGTCACTCTTGATTCCAAATACATCTATATACTGCCCACACCCCCCCCCCCACAAATATATAGAATAGGCATTTTCATTCATTGTACATTTATTAAGCAACCAGTATTTGACAATTTGACAGCCACTGTGCTTGGGTACCAGGGAGGAAAAAGAGTTGTTGTTCTTGTTGTTTTTCTGGCCTTCAGGAGCTCACAAGCTTGCAAAAAACGTTATTAGAGAAATTCTTCTCTGTCTTGTGAGAGTAGGACCTGTAACTGCTCACACTTGCAGCTTCTATAGCAGTTGTCAACGTTCCTGTGTCACCATTTGGGGGAACGTGATTTTCTCATGTTGGCTGAGTTTGAAGGGTGTCTCTGTGATCACGTGCTCCTCCTGGCCTCATTGACTGCCTGTGGGTGGTTATGGGCTTCTGTGCTGCCCCTCCGGTTACTGGATACCTTGTAGGTCCCAGCCCTGAGCTAAGCAGTTTATACACATCAGTCCTTACCCTCACACCTATCCTGCAAGAAAGATACCATTATCCCTATTGCCTATGAGACCGTTGGTGTTCCAAAAGGTTATGTCATTAGCCTAAGGTCACACAGTGAATAAGTACACACTCACTTTATTTTCAGCTTCTCTGTCTCTTTTTCCTCCGTGTGACAGTGTCCCTTTTGATAGGCACAGTGGCAGTAGGATGGGGCCACTTCCTCTAATGGTGTGTGACATTCACCCCTGTGACTGTCAATTTGAGTAACTGTGAAGTACTACTACTTCTTATACATGTAGCTTTCATACATTCGTTCATTAATCCATCCAAAATGTATTTATTAACCTTCGTTATGGTGCCAGGCAGTGACACTAGAATTACAGTAACAGTCAAAATGTGCCCTTATTGAACTCAAGATTCATTGTGTTAAATACAGAGTGAAACCTAGCAGGAGTAGCCATTTGGCCTTGAGTTAATTTTATCTACAATGCATTTGCAGTTTACATATGATGTGTTATAAATTCAATGAGTAAAGAGAATTCACCTTAAACATACGCTAGGAGGCTGGGGAGCCTGGGTGGCTCAGTCGGTTGAGCATCTGACTCTTGATTTTGGCTCAGGTCATGATCCCACTAGGATCGAACCCATGTCGATCTCCACACTTAAGATTCTCTCTTTCTCCTTCTCCCCTTCTCCCCTGCTCAAGCTCCTTTTAATCTTATTTATTTATTTTGAGAGAGAGAAAGAACTTGGGAGAGGCAGAGAGAGAGGGAGAGAAAGAGAATCCCAAGCAGGCTCCACATTGTCAGTACAGAGCCAGACTTGGGGCTCGAAGTCAAGAACAGTGAGATCATGACCTGAGCCTAAATCAAGAGTCAGATGTTCAACTGACTGAGCCACCCAGGCACCCTTCTAAAGTAATTGTTTTTAAGTTTATTTATTTATGAGAGAGAGAGACAGCATGAGTGGGGGAGGGGCAGAGGGAGAGGGAGACATGGAATCCGAAGGAGGCTCCAGGCTCTGAGCTCTCAGCCCAGAGCCTGACACGGGGCTCAAACTCAGAAACCATAAGGTCATGACCTGAGGCAAAGTTGGACACTTAACCAACTGAGCCACCCAGGCGCTCCAAAAAGAATTTTTTTTTAATGCTAGGAAGGTGCCGTGTAGAAAAGTGACCTATCATCTGTGAGTAATTCTTCTGCAGCCAACTTTTACTCCACGACTGGAAGAGATCGCCATTTCTTTTGCTGAGCACCTGATGAAGTTATTGGTTGGTTTTTAGGGGCCACGTTGTATGAAAAGTACTATTTTCTAATACTAAATAACGTCAGAGCAGCAAGATGTTCATATTAGGAAGGCCTGTGGACCCAAGTTTACCTGATTCACAGCTGCTGCCATAAGTATCCTTTTCACTGAGTGGACCAGCCTCATCCAGCCTTAACGCCTCTTGCTTTTGAGCAAGTTCTGTTTCTCCTCTAGGGTGCTTTCTCTCCCTTTCTGTGTTTTGTTTCCTCACGTGAGTACAGTTTCATTTGATGTACCTAAACTACATATGTTTTTTTTCATTCATGCTTCTTTCTTCCCCCAGTAAAAAGGAAACATAAGGGTCAAAGGCCCATTTTGTTTTAATATACTTCAAAATTCTTTAGATTTTTCTGTCACTATTTCTATCAATCCTCCCTTTGCATTTGGTAGGTATATTTATTCAAATATCTTAAGTAGAGGAAGCGTAGGGACATTGGAAAAAGAAACAAACAACTATCCTCTAAGAATAAAAAAAATAAGATATTGGTATCTGTATCAATGATGGTGGAAGGAAGGGTAAAGGCTTGTAGGTTAAATAAAGTCAAAGGATAATACATCTTGTAAATATGATCAAAGTAGAATGAGAAAGACACTTTCTTAGACTGTTGTATTGTTGTGTCTGTGTGTATACCCTTATCCTTAAAAATGTTTGAGCCTCTACCTCCAATATATGTATATCCCAATTATACAGATACATAGTGTGCCAAATGTTACTCTAAGAAAACAGGAATTAAAAAGAATGAGATAGGGGCACCTGGGTTGCTCAGTGTGTTAAACATCTGACTCTCAATTTTGGCTCAGATCTCATGGTCTGTGCCCCACTGTTAGTGCAGAGCCTCCTTGGGATTCTCTCTCTCTCTCTCTGCCTGACCCCTGTCCACACACTCTCTGTCTCTTTTTCTCTAAATAAATAAATAAACAATAAAAAACAAGAAATAAGATGAATTTAAAATAACATGTATACTTATGTATGTATATATAGATATTGTAAATCAACATAAATGTTTTAATATGTATTTTTATTTCAAATATATGTTATATAATATGTATTTTTATTTATGTTATATATGTATATATGTGTGTGTGTGTGTGTGTGTGTGTGTGTGTGTGTATATATATAATTGTTGCATTCTAAAGGATTGTCTGTGTACCCTATTTTAGAGCTCTTATACTACAATATGAAATAATGAAAGGAGACCTAATAATAAGAGATAATTCCTTATATACACCAATGCCGCACGCACACACACACACACACACACACACACACACACACGTTGACTGGATTACTTGCAGAGAACTTATATCCATGATTAATGGGAATGCTTTCTCAAGCAGAGTTGAACGAAGCAGATGAGAGCTCAGCAGGCATGTGCTGTCGCTGTGAGCATACAAATAAGTTTGATCAGTAGCTACAGCCTAATGCCTAACAATAGTCTTGAAAATACTAAGCGAGAGTGTGGATAATTCAGTGCAGGCACTGATCCCTGTTGTCATGGGTGTCACTGACAGTGTTAAGAAGGTAAGAGCCATTGGGAAGAGCCACCTATAGTACCTGTGTGATATGGATGGGTTTTGGAGTGATGTCTCAGAGAGACGTAATATTGGAACTACAGCTCTCTGGCCGTAGAATATACCCAATTTGTGATTTTTTTTTTTTATCACTGGGATAAATATAGAGGACATCCTATGTCCCATCATTTAAGTTCAGCCTCAGTAAGTGGGGCAAGACAATCAGCAGATCCCATTTGGTATCAATGTGTGCAAACATTTCATTTCTTCTTTTCCCTATTGAATGACTGTCGTGACGCATAGAAGATTCTGGACACAGGAAAATGAGGATGGCTCCCTCTGCTCCTCTACTTAGGTCAAACTTCCAGTAGCCTGGTAGAACTTAGTAAACACAGTAATACTCTAACGTTACATACCAAGGACCCACTGGTTAGGAGCCATATTAAATGTTGTTTATGCGCTGTTAGTTTTCCATAAACAATTCTGTGTGTTATAATAATGCAGATAATAATGGTGCCAGGAGTAGGCCTAAAGGGATCGAAATGAGGTCACTAAACAAGAGTATACAGGGCACAGTCTGTGCAGTGTGTCACTTGGTCAATTGGACAGCAGTAGGGACTATTTTTACACTTGCCAGGGTGGAAGTTGTTTTTCATTGTATTGGTGTGAAGTTCTCTGTAGAGGCTTTGCAATCTGTTTATAACTTTTTGGCAACAGCTTTTGGAAGAAGGCCAAAGATACTGTCAAATAATGCAAAGAAAGCAAGTGAATTGCTTAGATATTTTAACCATTCTTCTTTTTCCTAGGACCCAAAATACTGTAGTTTTAGAACTATCTTTAGTAATTTCTATCAGAATGAGTTAGAATTACTACATGGAATTTAGCTCTTCTGAATGATGCTCATTAAGCTCTGACAACTGGCATGCAAAACCAGTTCTTTGACTTTTTTGACTGTCCTTATGCTCAACAGAAAATCTTGGCTTTTCAAGGTGTACTCATGGGACATGATAAAAAGGCTTATCAGCAATCTTTTAGGGATTGGGGACCAATTGTCAAATCATCCAGCAATTAACAGTGAAGTGATTGTGTATATTGGTTGAAATACTTTTTTTTATTTACGTTGATTTTTAAAAAGATGGGAGCCTTGAAGTTATCACACCTGGGTGAAAGCTGGTCTCTTGAATTAAAAGCTTATGTTAACTGTGTAATTCATAGAGTTCCAATCCTGGAGAGCGTTTCCTCAGAGAGCTCTCCTCACTTTAGTCTCTACTGTTTTATGTTGACATACTGGTCACAGCCTCAGACAAAAACAAGGGGCTATTGTGAAAAACAGTTCATGGAGGACTGCCAGGTAGAAATTCCTAAAAATTGTGGTCTGTTGCAAAATACTTGAATTTGTGAGAGAAGACATGTCAATAATTTTTTCAATGAGAAGTGTAATTACGTGACTGTTTTCTGTGTGTCTGCCCTCTCTGCTTCATTTATTCATAGACAGGAATCTGCAAGATGTCTTTTTATAGCAACAGAGCATTGTTATTGTTTAGGCATTTGGGAATTTTTCTGAGGGGTGGAGAGAAAGAAAAATTAAACCAGTATTTTGTAACAGGGAAAAGGTAAACATAAATGTAAATGATTTTTAGCTGAAAATGATCTCCATAATTATAACTTTCAAATCTATCTCTAGGTGCCGTAAACTGCAAACAATGACCCTGTCTTAATACTGCAGACATATTGTAGTGGAACTAAGGGGAACTGAGCTTACTGGTAAGAATATTTTACTTAATTAGTTGCTTTATGCATTTTTGAGTGCATTTAATTAATGCAATGCATAGTAGAAGAGTATAGCCGGAGGACATGGACCAGGTATGGTACCTATGAGGGTGGTGGTGGTGGTTGTTTTAAATTTTATTAAAATGCTGGCTTATTTTTGAAAGGGCGAAGCCCTTAACTAAAAGTTATTTTTCCCTTAGCTGACCTCTTGGCATATTTGAAAGTTGCATCCTGGTATTTACCTAAACGTCATCTTTTTATAGAAAATGAATTGCACCTTTGGGATCTGAGAAGATCAGCTGTTTAAGGGGCTTGAAGTTTTAGTGAGAAAACCTGTATTTTTGTCAGTCAAACAGAGCTTACCCCTTCATGGTCTGGAGGGCTTTCAGCTTCAGTAACTGTCCCTTGGATTTGGATCAATGTGAAATCTGACCTGAATCCTCCTTTGGAGTTTTTTCACATTCTTTGTGCAGTACCAGACCGAATTGTAGTTAATTTCAAAAAGTTTGGAAGAGTGAGAAAAATCCCCTTTCAAGGGCCAGGCACACAACGATGTGGTTATGGGAAAGTTAGTTACCTCTTTTAAACCTCTAATTCCTGATTCGTAGAATTTGAGTAATAGCTGTGATTGCCTGTAGGTACAGGTTAAATTAGATTATTTTGATAACACTTATTAGCTCTGTGGTTAGCCCATAATACTGTTCAGTAAATGTCAACAATTACTATCATTATGAGTTTTTAAAGACAAAGTGATTTAAGGGAAAAAAATGGTATTTTTTTCCCATGATGATACAAATGAAAGAATAATATTATTCTTACTTTCTCAAGAGCACATTTCATTATCAATGTAATATGTGCTCCTGAAGGATTAAGACATTATCTGGGGCATGCGGTCTTTCTATATGCTGGTTGTAAACTGGGATCTTAGTAACTGTAAAATAATGAAGACCGTGTGGTAACAGATGAAACACCGTGACTTTGAGTCATTGTTAACATACTTACTGCTTGGTAACCAGGAGAGGCTTTCTAAATGAATAAGGGACTACTCCAAGAATAAGTCTAGGAGGGAATTGCGTGTGTGTGCATGTGTGTGTGTGCATGTGCATGTGTGCATGTGCGGGTATGTGTGCGTGTGTGTGTGTGTGTGTGTGTTCTTTGAATAAATTTGGCCTCTTTGTCTCATTCACTTGAGTGGTTCTGTTCCTCCACTATGTTTAGATCCTTCCTTTGGAGCTTAATCCAAGAGGGTTACACTGCATAGAGTTTCTAGTTCCATATAATCTCCAGGCCTCCTACAAGATTAAAAAGCATTTGCTATATACACTCATATTCTTAGAGAAAACTCTTCCTGAAGTCTAATTAGTCAAATCCTTTGATGATGGTTAGCAATAAGGTACACTTATTGTGTCAAAACACTGTATGGTCTCATCCTAAGTGAATTTCTAGTTTATAAGAAACTTTGGTAAATCTTTTCTGAAATTAAAGGATGAAATACAATGTCCAAGGTATTACAGTTGGAAAAAGTTGTTATCACACTACTGTGAGAAACCTTAATTGTAGTGGTCTCATGATGATGTGTTAACAACTGTGTCTTTTGACATGGTGAAAATGGATGGCAACCTGCAAAACAACTCTTCCCTCCTAGCTTTGCACTCTTCCCTTTATTTCTTTTAAGTTACGTTCATTTTCTTTTGTTTTTCTTGATGACTGATCAAATTATTCAATTTTACAAAACCAGTTCCCTTGCCATCAGTTTACATCGTGGTGCTTTAAAAATTCATCTATGTATCTTCCAGGAAGTGTTTATGGAATTAAAGTCCTTGGACATCCTCCACCCACCCCTCCACATTTAAGCGTTAAATTTCTTTTTTTTTAAAATTTTAATGTTTATTTATTTCTGAGGGAGAGAAAGAGAATGGTGGGGGGGGAGGCAATGGAGGGGCAGAGAGAGAGGGAGACAGAGGATCCAAAGCAGGCTCCTTGCTGACAGCAGAGAGCCCGTTCCAGAGCTTGAATTTATGAACCGTGAGATCATGAGCCGGAGGCTTAATTAACTGCACCACCCAGGTGCCCCTAAGCATTAAATTTCTTTTGAAAATTTTTCATTTGGAGCACCCTTGCCCAAAAGCCAAAAGAGCCTCTTGAAAAACAAAGTGGAGTGAAATAATCCCCAATAGTCTGGTTAGATTATAATACGTGAATACTAATTTTGCTGTTTTTTAATACCCTAATTTATCTAACCTTTTGTTCACAGCACAAGCTACAATTTAAGTGTTAGAAATTTTATGAATTTGAGTATGGGCATAACAGATTAATGCGTTCACTTATACATTTCACTCATTATCTATGTATAACTAATCAAAAGATGATATTATCCATATATCCTAACAGAAGGCTTAAATAGTTGAATGACAGAGACTATGTTTTTGTAGCAGAAGTTCACGAAAAAATATGTGCTTTGTTAAATACGGTGTGTCACCTTGGGTCACCTGCTGAGGCTGGTTGATGGTGCTTATCTCTACGCACTCTTTGCTCTCTTCCTTCTACTGATTTATGGGCCTGGGTGGGTTCTATTCTATCAAAGACTAGGCTGCATATTCTAGGATGTAAGAGAGAGTACTGTTTTCATTTAGGTCTTAGCAAAGTGCTATTATGTGAGAGAAGATTCTAGCTGCCTCCCCTTGCTGGCCTGTGACATTTTCATAAAGGTATTATTTTCCAATGACCTCCAGATCCACTGGCAGAGACCACTCCTATGTTTAGTTATGTCAGGGCTTGGCTCCTATATTCTGGAGAGAATAAGATACAACAACCTTTCCTTTTAGAAATGATCTCAGTGCAGTGTGCTGTATACACTGCATGTGATGGTGCATTTTCTGTGTCCTGACAGAACCTGACAGGGGCTATGGGATGCCCAGATAGCTAGTTAAACATGATTTCTGGGTGTGCCTGTGAGTCTGTTTCCTGAAGACATTAGCATTTGAATTGGTAGACTGACTGAAGAAGATCTACCTCACCAGTTTGAGTGGGCATCATCCAATTCATTGAGGACCATTGAATGAATAGAACAAAAATGCAGAGCAAGTGTGAATTTGTTCTCTGTTTGAGCTGGAATCCCCATCTTCTGCCTGTGGTCATCAGGGCTCTTGGTTCTTGGGCCTTTGGAATCACACTGAATTGCACCGCTGGCTTTGCTCGTTCTCCTGTGTGTAGACAGCAGATCATGAGATTTCTCAGCTTCCATAATATCATGCGAACCAACTCCTATAACAAATCTCTTTATATCTTTCTTTCTGTATATCCTGTTGGTTGTGGCTCTCTGGAGAACTCTATTACCTTGCACAAATGCAAGTTACTTGGCTGATCCTCCCTGTGTCTTGTTCAAACTGTGTTTACGTGCCCTCAACTCAACTGCAATTAATTGTTCACACATTTGTCTTATGAATACATCTTTGAGGACAATGTGCTGTTCAAATATATATTCATGTTATTAATACTGAGCATAGAACCTAGAACATACCGAATGCTCTATAAAGACAGAGAGAGAAAGAAAGGAAGAATGAAGGGAGGAAAACGTTATCTTGAGAAATGATACCTGAACACCTTCTGTGGTAAATTCCAGGATTGCTTTTCTAGGTTCTGTAATCTAGGCAGTCTTCTTAGGAGTTTCTAGTCTCAGACTTGGTTTCTGATGAATTTTAATGTTCCCTAAACTCTCCTCTCTCTGATATCCCTTGTTAGCTGGTTGAGACCTGGTTTTATCATCGGTATATGGCTAACTCATTTCAGGACCTTTAGGAAGTAAAAGCATGAGGTATTGTTGAGTGTCTTGCAAAATGGAAATTTCTCTCAAGAAAGCCTAAGTGGAAGATAAGTAAAATCAACCTACTCAGAAAAAATTCTCTTCTTGAGAATAACTTAATTTTTAGCGTCTTTTGAAATGAGATAATCAAAAGTGGTAAGATTCCATTGGCTGCTAAATATTTTGTGTGAATAATTAATGTTTCATATTTCAGAGTGATGGTACTGAACAGTATCCTCTTTCTTGTCTAGGTAATAAGCACGTCAAGACTACCTCCATGCCCTTGTCCCAGAATTAATCATTCCTATCCATATTTGATGTTTACACCTTTTAAATATTTATAGGCTGTTATGTTCCTTTATTGTTGTTTACCCACTCTGGGACACTCAGAAGCCTTGCATTTCTTTCTTAGCCAAGCACTCCATTCCCTTCATCATTCTCTTGGCTGTTCTTTGGACCACCTCCAATTTGCATACATAATATCAGTATTGAGGTGCCAAAAATACGTTTGTTTCAACTGGAGTCTTATTGGATTTGTTTTCACTCAAATCATGTACACAAATAAATATGATCTCCAAGGCATGAAAACTCAGTGAGGGCTCCAAAGGGAAGCTAGGATATATTGATATGCTGTTAAAGTGCTATGGGGAGATTTTAAGTCACTAGGGAAATGGCATCTCAAAATCATTTAAATGATTGTAGAATGAGCATTGTGTGAAAAATTCTATTTTTAAGCCCAGGTCTGTGATTGCTTTGCAGATTTTTGTTGTAACTGCCAGTCTGTTGATTTTTAAGATTTTAATAGGGTTGGGTTCAGTCTTACAGCCATTTTCTAATTTCTTTAATTTATTTTTTCTATTTTGGCAATTTCAGAAGGCAGAGTCCTTTGTCAGTAGGAAAACAGTTCCTATGTCATTGCAGAGGGAAGGCTGACGTAAAATGACCATTAAAATATTCAAGACAAAGAGACGCCGAAACCCAAGAAAACTTATGTGATCTTTTTAACAAATGGACACCTTGGACCTTACATTGTTATTTGAAAGGATTTTTCAAGTAGCAACATGACATAGTGCACAAATAAGATGTCCATGAAATTACGTAGCACAGCCAAACAAATGACCTACAGTGAAATCCGCTGAGGAGCGAAAATTGTGTTTTCTCCACAAAATGCTGTTTTTGCCCCAAGGCAATTCATGTTGGGGAAAAATATCCTCTATAACATTGACACAAATCGTAGGCATCTCCCCTAAAGAGGATTTTTTATTGAACTGCACACGTTTGCAAATATTTGAGGCCCCAGAGAAGAAACAAACCAATGAAATACATCACTGCCATCACCAACTGAACTGGGGAGGGCAGAGGGGCAGACACATTTCAGAGACTAGTGATGAAGAAGGGAATTAAGAAGTAAATCAAAGCCTCTGATCAAAGGCTAATTTAGTCTGTCAAATGATCTTACAGTGGAAGGAAGCCTCATGCACAAAGATCAGATATCAGTGCCTTTACATATACCACAACACTCTGCAAAAAAGCAAGAGAAAGCAAGAGAAGGAAAGGAAATGAAGAAATACATCAAAGCCTACTATGCAAAATAATCTCCCTTTCTTGAGTATAGCTTGCATGATTTGAAAAATGAAAATGACTCTTGCGGGGTTGTTTTTTTCAATAGTATATTTATGTTCTACTTTTGAAGTGGTGAGTGGATGGCACTGTTGGCTAAAATAACTTACCTGCAAAATGACACCAGGCAGTACTTTTTCGCTGTAGTTTTTTTTTTTTTTTTTGTAGCCCTTTCGTGTCTGTATTAACATTCTCTTCACAACTGCAAACAGCAGGTAAATAATTTTATATTTTAGAAACTATTGTCTGTTGAATTTAATTTGGGTCACAGACTTTAGTCCATGTTAACATGCGAGTTGTTAACATCTCTTAAAGCAGTTAATGGATTCTTCCATGATTTTTGATGTCTCAGTACATATTGTGAGTGTAACTAGTTCCTTAACTGTGTACAATATCCCTATACATTTTATTCTCTTGTGATCTGTACTTTGTGGTATTTTGTACCATTATAAACTTGTGCCATCTGTAAACTGCCAGTGAAAGTGAAATAAATCTTATCAGTAATTTCCCAGTTGTCGGGGTGTGTGGGTGGCTCAGTCAGCTAAACGTCCAAGTCTTGGTTTCAGCTCAGGCTGTGATCTCACAGTTGGTGAGATGGAACTCCGTGTGTGGAGCCTTGCATCAGGCTTCATGATGAAGAGTGCAGAGGCAGCTTGGGACTGTATCTCTTCCTCTCTCTCTCTGCCCCTCCCCCCCCCCCCTCTCTCTCTCTCTCTGTCAAGAATAAATAAGTTAATTTAAAAAATGACTTCCCAGTTGTCTAATATAGGATGCTTCATGCATTTATAGGAATTAAACATTCATTCATTCAATGATTACTTTTTTTTAAGTTATTCATTTGAGAAAGGGAGAGAACCAGGGAGGGGCAGAGAGAGAGAGACAGAGAGAGAGAGAGAGAGAAGGGAACAGAGGATCCAAAGTGGGCTCTGTGCTGACAGTAGAGAGCCAGATGTGGAGCTCAAATTTACAAACCAGGAGATCATGACCTGAGCCCAAGTCGGAAGCTCACCTGACTGAGCCCCCCAGGCACCCCAACAATTACTTTTGTTTAACTGTTGAGAGCCACTGAGCTGAGGATACAGCAGCAAAGTAAAACACAGTTTTACCCTCATGACGCTTACAGTTCATTTGGGTGGACACATGTTAATCCCATTATCATGCAAACACATGTAAAATTGCTGCTCTGATAAATGCTAGAAAGGAGAGTCAAAGGTAGATTTGATCTATGATCAGAGAAGGCTTCTCTGAAAGAATTGGTACCTGATCATAGATGGGAAGTAAACTGGACAAGACGGAAAGTAAGGAGGATCCATTTCATTAGAGAAGTTTATTAACAGGCTTTCACTTATGTTAGGGTGGGGGAGGGCAGTGGTGGTGGCGAATCAGTCCAGCGACAGGGTCGAGAGCAGTGCTTAAATGTTACTGCTGAAAAGAATGGATTTTAATGCCAAAAGAATCTGAGCTCCAGGCCTTATTTGGAAACTTCTCAGTTGAGTATTTTGGACAAATTAGTCAACCTCTCTGAACCTCAGCTGCTGATCGTAATCCTTATCTCAAAATTATTTTAATAAATGTTAGCTACCATCACCATCATCATCATCATCACCATCATTACCACTATTATCATCAACCCTCATCACCATCATCATTAACATCCTTACCCAGGGATTAGCCCAGATTTGCACTATGATTTTAGGGATATCATTTCGTTACTTTGAGTTTTAACTTCACACTTCCATTAAATGGGGGGTGTTAGATTAAATGGTTTCAAGATTGCTTCCTGGTCTAACTACCAATGATTTCCCATACTAATCTAAAGCTGGAAATTTCAGTCCAGTTATGGGAAGCCTATACCCTGGCTGGTTAGGGAAAGTAGATTTTGAAGAGAAACACAATTCTACCTTTTAGCAACTTTACTTACATTTCTGTAATACACATTTTAGAAGTTTCTGTTATCTTAGATTAAACGTTATAGCGCACGTTTCTTCTGCTAAAAGGCCTTTAAAGTGTTTCGGTGGGACATTTAATTTCCCATTATGGCTGGTTTCTCAAATCATTCCCTTTGTAATTGTCACATTTTTACAGTCCTATTTAAAATGAATTTAGTTTTCCAACTAAAAATATCAAGCTGAGTTGGAAATTGAAATCCAAGGACTGTAAAATCAAATGATAAAAAATGAGGCTTCAAGCCAAAGTTTTCAGCCACCACACCTAGAAGACCACTAGAAAATATTTTCTTCCTTTCTTTTTTTTTTTATTAAATACATAGGAATACTTTTAAGATTATTTTGGTCAAAATATAATTTTATAACATTTCTAAATCTAGAAAAGGGAAAGTGATTTCTTTTATACTTTGTTAATTATTCAAATGTGTAAATATTTTGTTTGGTTGGGGCATCTGCTTTATGCTTCACTTAAGTTTTGTTGCAACTTTACAAAATTTACTTTTGATTGTGGTTTGCTAGACATTTACTCTTTTTTATAGTGCCACAAATATAAGAAAGATTACAGACACATATTTTTTCTATTTGATATTTTAAAAACCTCACTGCCATGTTTTGCATGATAGAAAGTCTAAATGCTTTCATGTTTATTTGTATCTTTACCTTTGGGGGATGCGTGTTAAATCCATTACATAGGTAGCTCCCAGTGCTACTGTCCCTATATTACATGTTAGAAAATTGAGGTGTTGTCTCACTCAAGGTTAACTGCATATTTATTGAATGAGAATTACATCTTTTTTTATTAAAAAAAATTTTTTTTATGTTTACTTATTTTTGAGAGAGAGACAGAGCATGAGCGGGGGAGTGGCAGAGAGAGACAGAGACAGAATCAGAAGCAGGCTCCAGGCTCCGAGCTGTCAGCACAGATTTTGATGCGAGGCTCAAACCCACGAACCATGAGATCATGACCTGAGTCGAAGTTGGACACCTAAGCAATTGAGCCACCCAGATGCCCCAAATAAGAATTACATCTTAAATCTATTTCCCAATTTTTGGATTAGTACACATTTCACAGTGCCTCACTAATTTTCAAATGTACTATAGACCCCACTCAAATGAATGGAAGCATGCAAACCCCAACATGAATTAGATCTGGTTAAATTGGTTATTCATTATCTGATTGGCCTCAATGATTGTAGCGTTAAATAGTATTTCACGTTGATTTCCCTTGCTATTTTTTCTTACAATATTTCCCATTTAGTCAGCCTCTGTATGGCTATGCTTTTCATTTGTGAGTGTCCAATTATCATACCTTCATATTGGATGGAAGACCAATTAGCATGGATTAATTAAGGTAATGAAATAATTATACTTATTATGATATAACTATATAATAATAACCACCATTAGTATGGCCTAATTATCTAGTAGTTATGAGTGTGTGGTTTGGAGATCTGATTTAAGTGGGCTTGAATTTGACCTTCAGTACTTATTATTAATGTGTGCTCTTGCAAGTTAATCTCCTTGAACCTTAGTTTTCTCATCAGTAAAGAGGAGATAGTACTTAGTTTTTCAATAGATAAAATTATTCAACTGTATTGTATGTTACACATGGTAAAAGCTCTACAGTTATTACTAACATTACTTTTATTGCCCTGGCCTTACGGGTATATACATATCAAATCATGAAGCAGTCAGTGTTCCCATAGCACCATAGTTTTAGAGGTGGAACAGGTAAGGCAAGTTTGGTCATGAAAAGTTTTTCACTAGGGATTTATTGAACTCAAGCTGGAATGACAGGCTGGTCTCAACAAATGATGTTGCAAACAAGTAAGACAGAAATAACGGTAAAGCAAGACAGCCTTGATGGTGTTTGGATTCCTGAATCTGGTGAGGTCCCTGGGTTAGTTCTCTTTCTGTCTTTTCTATAGTTTTTGTTTCTGGGCCAATAAATTCCACTTAATTAAGTTAGTTTGTTTTGGATTTTTGTGAACCACTAATGGAATCTGATAATATAGTATTTTAAGAAACACATTTCTTCATCCTTTGGTTAACTTTTATTACTCCCAACAGTGTCCTATTACTTATTTATTTACATACCATTTTCTCTCTTCCCATGACTAAAATGTAAGCTCTATTTGGACAAGAACTTGCGACACTTCTCAGATATTAGAAAATCCCTAACACCTAGTAGGTTTCCCAGTGTTTTTTCCCTAGTAGGGAGTAGTTTGCTCCCCGATCAAAATTGCATCCATATCCTTTCCTGAATAGACTAGGTAAAGATGCAAACTTAACATTTTTTGAGAACTTTACATTGAGGCAGTTATCATATTAGATATTGTATACCTTTTGAGATTGTTAGTATCATCCCCATTTTACACATGAAAAGATGGAGGGACAGTGAGGTAAAGTCACAGTGGTGGATTTTGTAATGCCCTTCCCCACTCAATCTTTGAGATCCATTTGGTCTCCATCCTGCTTGGAGTGCTGCCAGCAATCAGCCCTCGTGTGTCCCCTCCCAACCCATTAGGGTTGCCTCAGCTAAAAAGAGTACTCCCTTGCTCAAGGTCATGTTTTCTTTCTAGGGCAGCCCACATCTAAGGCCTGATGTGGAGGGAAAAGGCCCAACTCAGGACAGCTTTAAGAATCATGCCCACTCCAGAACTCCTTATAAGGAGTTATACTGAATTACAGCTCCTTATACTGAATTACAGCTCCTTATACTGAATTACAGCTCCACTTCTCCCTTTGTCTAATTCATCTTCCTTCCTAGCCATTCCCCATGCTTTGATCTCCATTGCCCCATTAACAGACCAGAGTCTGCTTCCCAGGGAAACCAACCTTCTATGATGACTTGTGAAGATCCCTGCCCCAACTAGTGAGGAGGCCTCTCTGAGAAGGAGAAGTGGGCTGAGAGTTGTCAGAGCTGGGAGAAGTTTAGCTGAAGTTTGAGTGGAGGAAGAGCCAGACATTGTCTAGGATCTTAAAGATGACAGTTGTAGCTGGAACACAGGTAGCTGGAAGGAGATTCATGAGAAGGTGGCGGACACCAGACCATGCAGGGATGTGTAAACTACGCAGAGAAGTTCGACTTGTATTTTCACTTGTTTCTGCCCTTCTTTCTGCTCATGCACCAAGATTTGCCCACAGCTATCTCCAGCTACACTGGGTCTTCCTTTGGAGCCCATTTCTGCCCAGTGAAATTTTAGTAGGATTTAATTTTTCTTTCAGAATGTTATTCCTAGACCCTCTCATTCTTAACCTCCTCACTGGCTTCCTACTATAATTATAGTCTCAAAAAGCAGTTGTTTTCTTGGGGGAAAGAAAGGCTATTTTGAGCTATCCGTTTTGACTTAGTTACTTGTGTGTAGTTTAAACATTTCTTTCTTTATCCCCTGAAAAGGCTAGAGTTCCAGTTGTTATGATTCAAAGGCAACAGGGAAGATTTCCTAGAGTTTCATGTGATTATAAAAACTTTTTTCCAGACATTTTAAGTGATCATGGTTCATATCACATTGATTTCCAGTGTGGGGTCATTCAAATGACCCTGGGAATTCCGTAACTTCTAGGTCACAGAGAAGCACAGATGAGCACCATACCATCTTTGTGTTTGGTGATCGGTGGTGTGTGTGTTTGTGTATGTGCACACACACATACACACTAAACTGTGTTGGTATACTGTCTGGAATAAGTTTAAATGTATAGGGTTTTCATTTATTTGGGGCAAGTATCAATGCTTGGCAGAAGGAACTCAGTATCTGAGATTTGGGAGATGCAGAGATAAATGGATCCTACATATACTATAGGCCTTATTTTCTTGCCTTGTTTTTCCCCAGTGTTTCTCGACAACTTAGAGCTATAGTTCTCACCTTTCACTGCCCATAGAAATTACCTGTGGAATTCTCTAGATCTCAGGTTTTCTGGGATGGTAATCCAAAACCGTACATAGAACCCAGATAGCTGTTTTGGTGGTGGTCGCGGTTGCTCTTTTCAACTTATACCTGTGATTCTTTTGGACAACCAGCGTTGAGAAGCATGAGTCTGTTAGACTGTCAAAAATCAGAAGGGGTCTATGGATCAAGGATATTTCTTCCTTGTCTACTGACACACTCACGGCTTGCAAAATTCTTGGGATTCACATTCTCGTTTCCAAAAGAATGGTGAATTATCTAGAACTGTACAACAGCATTCATCAGTAATGCTTTTGTGCCTTTGCTTTCTTTAGGCTTCTGCTTAGAACCAAAGATACCTTAAACAAAGTAAGAGGGTTCCAGCCATTTGTGTCTGTGTGTGCATGATGGAGAGAAGAAAACACAAAAGCAGTATTCATGAATGCAGTTTAAAAATATAGTAGAACTGGGGTGCCTGGGTGGCTCGGTTGGTTAAGCGTCTGACTCTTGATTTCAGCTCAGGTCATGATCTCATGGTTCATGAGTTCAAGCCCTGCTTCGGGCTCTATGCCGACAGCATGGAGCCTCTTGGGATTCTCTCTCTCCCTCTCTTTCTGCTCCTCCCCTGTTTGCATGCACTCTCTCTCTCGAAAATAAATAAATAAGCTTAGAAAAAAAAAAAACCTTTGAAAATATAGAACTTTGATATGTATTCCCCATCCTAGTTTTTTATTGAACTTATAAATCAGTGTATATCACAGAACATCTATCTCACCCATAGCATAGTAAAGCAGAGCTACTCCTTTTGAGTCAGGTGCAGTTGTTGCACAACTCAGAGGGATACCTTCTTGTAGAGTACAGATGAGTGGTGCCCCCTAGAGTTGTGTAATGTGGCATTCTTATTTTGGATGTAGGGAAGAAGGCCTCAGAGCAGTGGTTTTCAACCAATGGTGATTTTGTCCTTCAGGGGATGATTAGTAATGTCTAGAGAGCATTTTTGGTTGTCACAGCTGGCGTGGGAGTGGGGGGAAAGTGGGACTGTTGCTCCTGATATCTAGCAATTAGAGTCCAGGTTTCGGTGCACAGGACACCCTCCTGCAAAAAAGGAATTACCCTTCCCAAAATATCCATCATGCTGAGGTTGAGAAACCCAGGCTTCTTTTAACTAGCTATCTTGCCCCCATATAATCCTGTGTAAATTTGGAGGACAGGGCAGGAACCTTAACTGTTTTTTCAGTGTTGCATTCATTCCCAGTGCCTAGAACAGCACTTGGTACACAGCAGTAGCTCAGTTGTTTTTTTGGATGACTGAATGAGTGAACCGTTTGTACTGGACAACCTTGTATTGCTGCCCTGAAGCATGGGTGAATGGGAACTGCATTAGGGGGCAGGAAGTGAGTCCTGCCTATTACTGTGGTTGTCCTTGCCTAGAAATTCCAGTTCAAGGGGTGGGGGGCCTAATATGTAGGTGATTAAAGATGTCTCCGTGGATATTCTAGGGTGTCTCCCATTCTCTAATTTATTTTTCCTTAAAGTTTTGTCCACCTGGGTAACTTCAGTGGCTTGTGGTTTCCTGTCACTTCTAAGGTGGGGACTTTAGCTTTGGTCAGTTTAGTGTATCTCACATTATGGGATAGATACCACTGATGTGCTATGAGGTGCACATGGGTAATCCAAGATTAAGTATAATTAAATAATAGACTTAATATAGAGCACACATTTTTTTCCAAAGTTTCTTTTGGTACTTTAGGGACATCTGGGTGTTTCAGTAGGTTAACTAATGGACTCTCGATTTCAGCTCAGGTCATGATTTCACCATTGTGAGACCAAGCCTTGTATTGGGCTCCACAGTCAGCATGGAGCCTGCTTGGGAATCTCTCTCTCCCACTCTCTCTCTGCTCATCTCCTGTGTGCATGCTTTCTCTCTCTCAAAATAAACAAACATGAAAATAAACATGATAAATAAATAAATAAATAAATAAATAAATAAATAAATAAATAAATTTTTGGTACTTCAGCTTAACTCAAAGGCTAGTTTTGTGCTAGCATGATTTTATACAATTTTTAATACTTTCCATCATCTCCTTTTCATCAAGTCCACACTTTGAAATCCAGGAGTCTGCTGGTCACAGTGTCTCTTTAGAACTTAATTGGTTATGTTTCAGTGTGTTTATTTTAGGTAGAATGATGCTGATTTTCCATTTATAATACTGAGAGAACATGTTAAGATATTTTAATTGAAATAGAAAAATCAGTTAAAAATAAACACAAGTAGGGTCACCTGGGTGGCTCAGTCGGTTGAGCGTCCGACTTTGGCTCAAGTCATGATCTCACAGTTCATAAGTTTGAGCCCTGCGTCGGGTTCTGTGCTGACAGCTCAGAGCCTGGAGCCTGCTTCGGATTCTGTGTCTCCCTCTCTTTACCCCTTCCCCGCTCATGCTCTGTCTTTCTTTGTCTCTCAAAGATGAATAAACGTTAAAAAAAATTTTTTTTTAAATGCAAGTAACGCATGCTTGTGAAAACAATCATGAACAGGTCATTTGAATGGATTGAGAAACACTGAAATTGTTTATTTCATTAATTATGATATCTCATTTTGAAAAAGATAGACTCCGGGGAACACCTGCCTGGGAACACCAGCCTGAAAGGACACCAGCAGGCTGCTCCAAGGATGTGTTGACAGATCTGTGGGGGTCACTTGGGAGATGATGATGGATGCTAGAAGGGGACAACTTCAAAGGAGGGAGCAATCTGGGAAAGGACATGTAGGGCCCTGGTAAAGGCCAGCTGCCTCCAGTCACAGCATTCTCTTCCTCCCACGTGGCTGACTATCCCTTCCTCCCCCATGACTGACTGTCTGGGCAGCACCAACGTCACTTCTGATTTGAGAGGACTGTGAAAGTGACAGGGGATATTGTTTCATGGGGGAGATCAGTCATGCTGTTATGAGTCATGGAATATGAATTGTGCGTCACTGGTTCTCTTCGCAGATCTCAGTGGTCATTTCATTCAGTCCTTCATTTGGGTCTTGACGGCATTTGCATTGCCACCTCAGTCTGTGGTCACCAACCTCTACTTCCTTGTCTCTAATAAGGGGTCTTCCTCCTGTGGCTTTTGAGTACATATTTGTATAATTGCCACTTGTATAGTTTGCATTTGTTTCTCCCATGTCTGCCTTGTGGGACCATAGACAACAAAATCCAACCCTTTTCCTACGACCTTCAGATGTTTGATGAGAGGTTTTATGTGTCATTTGCTTTCCAGGAAGACAGAAACATTACCAGCTCTTTGAACTTCTCTGGCCATGAGTACTGTCCCTCCTGCCATCTTGGGAGGTTAACCCTGAATAAGCTTGCTTGGTCTGGATCAATCTTAAATCAAAGCCCTTAGATCTGGATACAATTTATCAGCAGTTTCTTGAGTGGAATAAAATACAAGGTGACAGTCACATCCTTTATGCTAGGTACCATACTTCTTTTAGCTAGGATTACCAACTTTGTGACAATTCATCATGTTGTTTATTAATTAAGTACTTATTTTTCACCTGACAGTCATGCCAAATCTTCTATATTTTAAACTTTTGGCAACAGCTTCCTGAAAAAAAAATATGTGTGATTTGTGTTGTGTGTGTGGTTCGGGAGGTAGTGGGGCAGGGATAGGAATTGCAAAGAAATATGAGCAAACTGTGGTTAAGTACCAAGAGAAATAGGAAATTTGAAAACATAAGAAATATCTGGCACCTGATATTTCATCTGATATGAAATATCTTGGGCTGCAAAACAAGGCATAGATTTTCCTCTTCCTTTTCCTTTTCCTTTTCCTTTTCCTGTTTAAAGGGAATATTTCTCCAGGTTTGGTCTTTGAGTCACTTTCATCAGCAGCATCAGGGAGGCCTTGCCCGAACATCCCCTCGTGCTCTCTCACCCACCTTTGCTTGCTGCTGCTTTACCCTATTTGATTTCTCTTCATAGCTTTTACCTCTACCTCCGTTTTATATATTTTTATTTATGGATTAAAACAACTTATAAAAGCAGGGACTTTTTTCTTTACCATCATATCCATACTACTTAGCACACCATATAATATTTGTCACAAGAAGAGATTGTTAAATCAACAATTAATGAGTGAAAGAATGATTCGGGATGTCATTTACATATGCAGGTGCTGGGCTCCACTCTGTACCTGTTGAATTAGAATTTCTGGCAGTGGGGCCCAGGACTGTATGGATTCATCTGTAATCTAAAATAATAGCATGGCCGTTTTTGCATAAGTGCACACAACGTTCAGTACACCAAAAACAAAGTATGGAGAACACATTTTTGAAATGTTTAAAAATGGCCTTCTACCTTTATTTTTAAAAGAGGACATGTCTATCAAAGCATTAGTATACACTCATTTGTATCTCAAATTTTAAGGTATTTGCACATTACTGACCAGGTGGGAATTGCTACCTCCCAAACCATAACATATGCTATAATGTAGGTCTGTTATTTCAAAAGAGAGAAGAAACTTGGTAAAATCGTTTTCTGGCCATGATGCCACTGTAGGTTGAGCACTTAGTCCCACTTACTAAATCCCATTCCATTGCCAGCATGACAGCAAGGCTCTGTACATACACGGGTACTAGCAGACTACTGTAGGTTACCAACCAAGAACTGGGTAGATCATTTTTTTTAATGTTTCTTTCTTTATTTTGAGAGAGAGAGAGAGAGAGAGAGAGAATGAGAATGCACGCACTTCAGTACCCATGTGTGTGGGAGGGGCAGAGAGAGAGGGAGAGCAAAATTCTAAGCAGGCCCTGCACTGTCAGCCCAAAGCTCAGTCTGGGGCTTGATCCCACAAATAGTGAGATCATGACCTGAGCCTATATCAAGAGTCAGTTTAAAAAAAATTTTTTTTATTAACATTTATTTATTTTTTGAGAGAGACTGAGCACGAGCAGGGGAGGTGCAGAGAGAGGGAGACGCGGAATTGGAAGCAGGCTCCAGGCTCTGAGTTGTCAGCACAGAGCCCGATGGGGGGCTCGAACCCACGAACCGTGAGATCATGACCTGAGCCGAAATCAGTCGCCCAACTGACTGAGCCACCCAGGCGCCCCTCAAGAGTCAGTTTTTAATGTTTATTTATTTTTGAGAGTGTGTGTACACGAGACAGAGAGAGAGAGAGAGAGAGAGAGAGAGAGCGCGAGCAAGGGAGGAGCAGAAGAGGGAGACATAGAATCCCAAGCAGGCTCCAGGCTTCAAACGGAAGCACAGAGCCCATTGCGGGGCTTGAACTCACGAGCCATGAGATCATGACCTGAGCTGAAGTTGGATGCTTAACCAACTGAGCCACCCAGGTACACCGCGGATAGATTATTTTAAAAAGTTACCTCCCTGACAGAGCTGGGGTATAGTTTGTGAACCTTGTTCAAAATGATCTCCGTGCATAGGGATGGTGGAAAGACAAGAGCTACTTAAAGTCTTTCCATGGGGCCCCTGGGTGGCTCAGTCGGTTAAGACTCCAACTTCAGCTCAGGTCATGATCTCAGGGTTTGTGAGTTCAAGCCCCACATCAGGCTCTGCGCTGACAGAGCCTGGATCCTTCTTCGGTTTCTGTGTCTCCCTCTCTCTCTGCCCCTCCCCTGTTTGCACTCTGTCTCTCTGTCTCTCAAAAATAAATAAATGTTAAAACATTTTTTAAAGTCTTTCCATGGAAGGAGATAGTCTTATTTTCCTATAAACTTCACTACTAATAAAATAAGGGAGAAGAGCAATAAGAAACAAATAAGATTAGGAAAGCCAAAATGGTTTTTAAATTAAATTATTCTTCTCAGACTTTTCTATGAGACATCAGCAACTCTGCAACCACCATTTTATTGGAAGCCATCCTGATTTTTGAGCTTGAGACTGTTTGAGAAGCCATTCTGTCTGCCCCAGTTTCTACTTATTAAATTAATTATACTTAATTTGTTTTTCAGAAGTAAATGGGAATCATCTGAATGATGAGCTAAGCTGTTACATCCCACAATGGTTTGGTCACTTATTTCTGCCTCCTAGCTAGCCGGACAAGGGCACCCTCCATGTTTTCACCTTTGATGTACAAAAAAGCAAGTTCAATATTGTATAATATAAGCATAATGAAACAAAATTGCCTATAAAATTACCCCATGCAGCTGTCCACTGAAACATTATCAGTTTATCATGATGTTTATATAACTTTTGCATCTACATAAAATATTGGGTCTTAAGTAAGGAAGGATGAATGACCAGGAAAAAGAAGGAAAAAAGGAAGAGAGGGAAGGAAGTAGGGAGGGAAGAAGAAAAGGAAGAAAGAGGGAAGAGACCTAGAGGGAAGGAGAAAAACAGAGAGAAGGATGAATGTCATATTCAGAAAATGGTATTATTTTCCCCCATGAAACGTATGCAGGAGAGGCCAGTTACTACTAAAATTAAGCCTTGAACTGAGGTTAAAAAAAAATCATATTCCATCCTTGAAATTTCACATTCACTACTTGTGCGTCCCTCAAAAGGTCACAAATTTATTGATTTCTTACTTGCAAAATATATGATTTGGAGCTAAATGATACTGAGGAAACATTCAGGCCTTACAAACTTTATGGCTCTTTGATTTTTAATATATCTGTCAAATTTGAAACACGATGAATAGAATATTTAAACATATAAGCCACAAAGTTAAAGGTTGGCTCTAGAGGAGCTATATCAGTATTTATAAGGAGAAATAAATTGTGGATAAAGTGATAATAATTGTGAATCACTAATCCAACAATTATTGCTGGACTATAATTCCATCTTTAGATTTTAATAACAAGAAATTCAATAATATATATTCTTGATAATTCTTTAAGTCAGTAAAGAGTTTGAGAGTTTTAGTTTGAGAGCTTTAATAGCTGGAGTATATTCATAGCCAAGATCTCCAGTGGTTCTAGGGCTAGTGTCACACATTTAAATGCAAAGGGGTGAGGCATCAGGAGAGGAATCATGATTGGGAGTGGTGGGGACTGGAGTGCTGGAGAAAACAGCCTCTTCTGAAACTGGAAAGTTCTGGTCAGCTCTGGAAGATCTTTGCCATGTGCCAAAGCAGGACTCGTCTTGTCAGACACTCTACATTTTTTTTTTAAAAGGACAGAAACATGAATTTCGTTGTTAACATTCCTAACATGTAAGAAACGGAAGGTAATGAAAGCCTCCACAAAAGCCACCGTCTCAGGTGCGCAAAACATGCCCATGAGCAGTTTGTCCCCTTGGTTCTAGAATCTCTGAAGGTGCTTTCTTCTCATTCTCTTACCTGGTCAACTACCAGCAGTTGTCACACTGTAATGACAGCATTTTAATAATCTCCTTTAGATGTTTAAAGATTGGCCTTCCCTGTAGAATTCAGAATGGCTCTGAAACATGAAGACCATATAAATACCATGCAAAGGGAAGAAATTTTAGAGAGTAGATTTTTTTTTTTTGTAGATTTCTCTGCTAAATGAGTTGCACCCAAGCAGAATCCAGAAGCCCTGGCACCTCAGCTCCTCAGAACTGAGATGAGCTGCTCCATTAACCTGCTTCTGTCCACTCTGGTGCCCTGAGACTAATGGTGATTCATCAAATAAACTCCTAGCCATCTGAAAGAGCTAATTCAGACTAATCCTCAGGGTGGTATTGATGCATTAAGAGGTTATGGCTCTTGGAGTAGTTAATAAAAAAAAACTGTAATGGACTTGCTGAACAGTTAACTGAAAATTTCTCATTTATACCATGGTGGTTTTGAATTTTGTCAGCTACTTCTTTGTAGCATTGTGGCATCTTCCTCGTTTGTCATTTTGTTTTCTTTTAAGAAAGAATGTTAGAGAAAGGAAATATTCATTTGTAACTGGCAACTTCCAATAATCAGATGTGTTACCCGGGACATCATAAGAGGTCCCTTGTTTCCAACTTGCATTTGTCACTGTTCAAGACCACTCAGGTATCTATGTATTTGTGTTTCTATCTATCTAAGATTTATTCATATGATTGGTTCATCGAGTCCATTTTCTCAAAGATGAGAATTTGTATTACATTTTTCATTTATGCATGTATTTGCTCTTCTGTTTCTTTAAATTATTTACAGTTCTTGAAATGTACAGAACATTCACTACATTTGTGTTGGCTTAGTGGGTGTTGAAAGTGATTTTAATGATGCTACATATTTTTTACTTTGCTCTTAGCTCCATACAATTGTGTAAGGTACACTTTTTGAATAGATCCACGTGCAATGCCCAATGGTGATAACACAGCGTGCTAATATTGACCTGAAAAGAATGAGCTTTTCTTATGTGTTCCTTTCCAGCCACCAGCTTATCTACGATCTATTGGATCGTATCAATAGGCTACACTATCACTATCTTAGGATAGATTTGCAGAACTGCCCAACAATTTTTTATTCCAGTTTCTTTTTTTTTTTTTTTTTTTGTTTTTCCTCCCTTGGGTACTTTGCTCTGGCTCTGTCATTCAGACCTCACTATAAGGATAATCAATTAGTAGTTAAATGAATTGAATGAGTCTTTTTATGCACTCTATTCAAATGATACTAAATTCATCGCCACGTGAATAGGACAAGTGAATTATTTCTTTATGCACTTGTAAAACAAGCCCACACAGTAAATGATACCGTTCATAACCCCTGCCTTTATTGCTCTTCACTCTACCTTGGAAATCATTCTGAAAATGAACTTGTAGAGCTCCTATTTGTATTGCAGTAGAAATAAGAACTCAGTAGTAATAAGAATGTATAGTTTTTCAAATAAATAACTTAGAAAGGGAGAAGTTGTTTTGAAAACAATGTTTGAACAGCAGTGAGAGTACTTGCTGGCAATATACATCTTTAATAACGCAGGACTATCCAACTAACAAAATGTTCCTGACCTGTATCATTTCTGCGTGGTATAGATACATGTTGTGGACCTACTACATGCCATGCATTAAGATTGTCAAGGTAAATTCTCACTTCCTGTCTTTGAGCTACTGATACTTACGGGCTATTTGGGAAGCTTGTGGTTATCTGACTCAGAACGAATGATCCTTGGTCTTTAAACAGAGGACATTCTGATTAATAAAAGAGTCTTGGGGTTGTAGGGAAAATGTGTCGTTATGGAAAACAAAGACCTTCTGTCTCTTTTCATAAAGGACTATTTGCATAAAAGATCAGCGTGTTAAGTGATTAATGCATCTACACCTTTGTGTAAACATTCCTTTCCAACCATTGCTTCCTGGTCTGAAGTTCTGACCACTTTGAAAGGCCTTTAGTTTGGGATTTAGGAAAGAACTCCAAGTGAGATACAGCCTTCAATAGTTGTTACTTAGTAAATTTGCTACTAATGACATTATACCCTGTAATGGAAGCATCACCTGTCTAATCTGTGTCAGTCATTTACTAGGTTCATTTACCTGTGCCTGGAACTCTTTTTATCTCTTATTTGCATAATACACCTTATTTAATTGACCGGTGGTTTGGCAAAGTAGCTCAGAAAGTGGCCTGCTGAAGTTTATGTTCCAGCTCCCATACTTGCTGTTTGTATGAACTTGGCCACACTGCTTAACATTTTTGTGTCTCACTAACCTCATCTGTAAAATTGAGACAGTGGCTATATTTACCTGGTAGACTGGTATGCGATGAAATCACATGATACCCATTTAGTGTTTGCAACACGTAGTAAGCATTCAATAAAAGTCTGCTATACCATTTTCCTAATATCACTCATGTACTTTTTGCTATGATATTTTTATGTCACTTAATGGTCACCAAAGAATTGTCCTTTGTTATTGCCCTCATTTTCTAGATACAGAATTGGACTTTACATAACTTCTTTAGTCAAAAGTTACTTGGTTTCTGACTTAAAATGAAAATTCTGATTGATCTGATCTAAAAGCCCAGGAGAAAGATGATAGGTGGCGAGAAGAGCTTAGGCTGCATCTGGATGTTTCTAGAATTCCATACAGTAATATATTACCCTCACATTCATTCAAAACCTGTGTCAGGGAGGTGTGGGAAATGTGACGCCAGAATATTTTAAGTACTCACAGTGAAGCAGAGGCTTTAATGTAGTGGGTTGTAAGGTTTTTAAAACTTGATAGTTGGTTGTTTTAAGGTAAGGGTTGAATGGAATGAGATGTGGTAAATTTGGGTAAATGGTTTAGGAGTCTTCTGGAATGGAAAAGGTTTCTCCTCAGTATTCAAGGTTCTTAAGGGGTGCCTGGGTGGCCCTGTCGGTTAAGGGGCAACCTATCTGATAGAGATTGTGTGGTTTTCCTGCATCAACAAGTTACAATGAGATAAAATTTTATTTTCGTTTAGAATAAATAAGGTTAAGAATAAATGGCATATAGTCTTTGAACATTTCTGAGCCCAATGTAGATTCTTTATCCTATCAGAGGCGGGCATGGAGGTTCTCCAAATCAGCGAGGCAACACCTCCAGAGCTTTAGTTGAGGACATGCTGAGACACAGTTATTTACTCATAACAATAGTTATTAATGAAAGTTGTTCTGATTATCTTAGGGTCTAGTGGTATAGAATGAATATTTGTGCCCTCCCCCCAAGTCCATATGTGGAAGTTTAATCTCCAGTGTGATAGGGTTTGGAGGCGGGGTCTTTGGGAGGTGATTAAGTCCTAAGGGTGAGCCCCCATCAATGAGATTTGTGTCCTTACAAGAAAGAAAGACTCCAGAGAACTCCCTCACCCCTTGGGCCCTGTGAGGACACAGCACAAAAGACAGCTATCTATGAATCAGGAAGCCAGTTCCCACCAGACACTTCATCTGCTCTTGACCTTGATCTTGGGCTGCCCCGCCTCCAAAACTGAGAGAAGTGAATTTCTGTTGCTTATAAGCTGCCCAGTCTGTGGCACCTTCTTATAGCGGCCTGCATGGAATAAGACATCCAGGAGAGGATCTCCCCCTCCCCCTGCCAGAAACGGTAGGAACTGTGTCTGGCTGATCACAAATTATGTGCCAGCCCCTTGCAGCATTTACCTGCATAAATTGTCCTCATTACTTTTCATATCAGCAGATCTGGTTCCTTGCATTCGTTTGTCGGTTACTTCCAGTATATATTTCATGTTTCACAATGGTAAGGACCCTGTACTCTATTTACTTTGTGCTTTCCTTCACTGTATATGGCGGGATTCAAATAAATGTCTACTGAATAATTGAACAAGTAAGTGATATCATTTTCGTTAAGGCAAGTGTACTTGGCAGCAAGATCTCTTTTTGAAATTATGCTGAGAAGGACCATCTTGCCATTATTTCCCTGGTGTCCTGTGGGCACCAAATATAATGAGAATTTGTTTCCTTGCCCTGGTAGCAACTTCCTTTGCATAAGATCTAAATTAACCACTGTGAGGTGAGTTAGGCCTTAGGGTAGTTTGGGATTATTCATTTTCCTCTGTTTTATGTTCACGTTGTAATTCCTGTTTACTTCTCTTTAATACTGCATGCGCTTCTTAAGAATTTTTTAGTTTTGAGAAGCTTCTAGTGGCTGATGTTACCTTAAAATTATGATAATTTTTTTTTATTATTTTGCAAGAAGAGAATTCATACTAAAAGCATGATCTGTAAAATTTTCTCTTTTGAGGATCTAAAATCATTTTGTATATTATATCTCATGATTTTACCAATTTAACACTAACACCTAATTAATCCCTGATGTGTATCTCAGAGGCAAGGCTAGATTCATGTTGATTTTCTTTGTTAAATTGTTACATAAAACTCAAAACCTTTGCTTTTTGGCAACAAATATCCTCCCTATAATTTAAGAGGTATTTTGTTAAGAAAATATAAACTATTTCCCACTAACAATTAAAAGGAAATTGAGTGATTTTTTTGAAGGAGAAAATGTCACAGTTATCACAGAAATGCATTTGTCTTGATATTGTAATTTTTAGCCATGAGTTTGATTAGCTCTGCTATTGATGGTCAATTCTGAAATAATGTGTCTTTCCTATGAAAAACCTTGCTTTGCTTTTATGTCACAGCTTGTGGTTTATTCAATTCTTTTTTATGGTCTTAACACATTATATGTTTTTTTTAATGTTTATTTATTTTTTAGAGAGAGACAGAGCACGAGTGGGGGAGGAGTAGAGAGTGAGGGAGACACAGAATCCGAAGCAAGCTCCAGGCTCTGAGCTGTCAGCACAGAGCCCGATGTGGGGCTCGAACCCACAAACTGTGTGATCATGACCTGAGCGGAAGTCGGACGTTTAACCGACTGAGCCACCCAGGCACCCCTCACATTATATGTTTACTCCTGCTTTACATGTGTTTTGGCCCAAGACATGTTCAGTAGATACAATCTTTTGCATAAAAAAGTGGTAGGTTTCTCAAGACTCTGAATTATATTCATAAACAGTGTGGAAAATAATTTAGAATAACAAAGTATAAGATCTTCTAGAAGATCTAGCAGTGACATGGAAAATCTATTAAGAAATGATGCCTAGCTTGTACTGTCAGTACTTGGATTCAGTTCCATAATTAATTCAATTGCTCGTACAGATTCTTCTTTAACCTTAAGTTTAATAAACATACCATAAATATGTGTTGCAAAATTTGATAATTATATAATCAGAGGCAGCTATAAGTCTTACAGTTTTATTTAGCACACAGAAAACAATTAAAAAACAATCTTTGGAATTAGATTTGAATTTAAATCCTGTGTCAATTACTAGCAATTAGTTTTAAGAAACAGTTCATGCAACTTCTTTTCTCATGTTCTAGAAAATAGTGGTATAAAGACATGAAACTGATTCAGGTGGTGGCCAAAATATTAGCTTAATTTACACTTCTTTAATAATCATGAGTGTTGACAGGATATTGAGTGGGACTTTGTTTTTTTTGTTGTTGTTGTTGATCTCTAATCGGTAATTAGAGTTCACAGCTGAAAACAGAGATGAGCCCAGTTAGTCTTTAGTAAAAGGGAAATAAAACCTTACTAAAGAGAAAAATAAAATCTTAGGGCTGGACTCTTTCCCAGAGGCTTCCTAAGAGCCGAAGGAAGCCAAAGTTCTTCAGCCATTACCCCCACTGCCCAGATTATGCACAGAAAGATTTGGAGGCAGCTGAGGATAGTGGCTCCTTTAAATTGTTTGTGCAAATTATGCATTGTTTGTGCTAAGAGGGACTCCATCTATAGCACTTTTCCTTATGGAAAACCGAGTGAAGGGGTCTGACTTAATCATGGAGCAGACTGATGTGCCTGAAAGATGGAGCCTGGCAGTGTGTTCCCTGATTGGTTATCTGAATCAATGGCGAACTTCCTGGTATATGCCTGTGTCCACGTGGACAGAGCAGGAGATGTTTGCCGAGAGGTGGTAGGATGGGCCAGTTGAGTGGCTCATGCTTTCACCTTTGGGTCCAGCAAGGGTGCATGAGTGTCCTGTAGATTAAATGGTAAGTGGCTGGGTTGGAGCTGTCTCCTTGGTACTTCACCTAAGGGGGTTGCCAGGAGTACCTTGACACCAGCTGCAGGACAGGACCCCCTGGGATCAGCAGTGAGAGGTGGAAGCGGGGGAGGGAGATGGAAATGCCAGGGACTGGTACAGGGGCTGACTCAACAGAGGATCAGGCTAGAAAGATAGTTATAATCCCAAGATGCTACAGAAAGAAGAAGAATAAAACCGGAGACTGCATTCCTCTCCTTCTTTAAGATCCTTTCAAAAGTCTAAGATCTGGCCAGAAATGGGGAAGGAGGGAGCATTTTGAAAATCAGCCTGAGTTTTAGTGATAAAAAGTGACATGATGCTTAGGTAATGACAAAAATAGCATATGGTGACGGGAAAGGAGAATTTGGCAAAAGAGCGTTGCAAGCAATGTTTGAGATAAAAAATGAAATCATTTAAGGCTAATGTTCTACCAAGGTGAGGATCCTTGATCAACCAGTTTCAGCTGAATTAGAGAACTCCATGAGGCTTCCTATTTTATTTTCCCCGAATGACGACCCTTGTGCCCAGTCATTATTTCTAGGCATTCCTAGGCAGAGTGGTTGTCAGGGAGATTACAGAAACCTGCTTGATACATTTACCACATGGGAAATTCTCATGAGATGAAATGAAGGGAATTTGTGAGGGTGGAGAAAAACTGTCAAATTTTTTTTTTTTAATTTCGAATGGACATTGGCATAAATAGAAAGCCAGAGATGCAGTGCTGCAAAGGCTGATATATTCCTGCTAAGCTGTGGAAATCAGGAAGCACGCGATATGGTTATCTGACAAATAGATTCAGGGGAGCAGCAGAGAAAGGAAAGGGAAATCAAAGTGAACATTGATGAATGTGGAGAGGAGTATTGTGTGTTGAGCATGCATCCTGGTTCTCCCTTTTAATACGCATGCTGTGTTTGAAGCCCTCTTATGAAAAGTCATCTTTCATGTTAAGTGGAGATCATGTTTTTGTGACATTTCTATTTGGTAGTCATCTCTCTAGCTATTAAAAATAGCATTGTGATAAAACACTGTTTTGATATGTGCTTACTGAAGTCATACGGTAGACATTTTCTGCAATGTAGCAGGATTCCAACAGAACTGGGCAACTGAAATCTTTATATTCCTAAATAACATGCATATAAATAATTTTACCAATTGCTATGAATAAAGGGAATTCTTGCAGCTGTTAATTACCTCAAAATGTTTATTGTTTTTATGCTTTGCCATAATATGGCTACCATTATTTAAAACCTATTTCTTTTCTGTAAGCCCATGTAAGCAATGCCAAAAATATTGGGAGAATTCATTATTTACCCTTTTGAAAGGCTCCACGTGTGTCTACATTTCTCTTTTACTGTTGTTGTAATTTTCTTAGTTCCTTGTTCTTTGTGAAATTTACCCAGACTCTTCTCAGTCTTAGGGGTAATGGCAGACCTATTTCCAAGTCATGATTTTGTTTCTTTTTATTCTGACCAACACACTATTCTTTGTCACTTCTGAATGGACTTGCAGGTCATCTTCCAAGTCTTAGGTTTAGTAATATGTGTATTTCTAATAAATTTCCACCCTTCTTTCATTTCCCTTTTCCTTTTCCCTGTCAGAGGCATTTCAAGAACACAGGCTCCTTTGGTTACAAGGTACTATTTCTTGGTTATGTGGAAACATGGAAGGTCAATTGGACATAGATTCTTCCCTCATGTAGCTTATGCAGTAAGTTAGCACATTAGCCATAACACTTTCAGTGGCAAGTAGCCCAAGGCAGGAGAGAATTTAGGTCTTTCCACTAGAAAGACTGTGGAGTTGTTTACATTCTGGAAACAAATTACAAGATCAGGTAAGAGTTTGTATTGAAATCGTTCAAAGCAGCAATCAGCACATTCTGTGGTATAAGTTCCAAAGACCATCCCAAAGGTGACCGACTGCTGGACTGCTACCTTCCACTTGATCTATCCTGTCATTCATTCATTTTCATTCATTCATTTTCATTCATTCATTCTTCCACCCATTACTTATTGAACTCTCATAATTGCCAGGCATTTGGTGCTGGGGATTTAGAGATGAATAAAAGAGAGTTCTGCCTTTAAAGGAGTTAGAGTCTAATCTGGGGAGATAACAAACAGCCAAGCCCATAAAGAAGTAAAAAAGCATCAGGGGGTGATAACTTCCTATGAAGCATAAGTGAGGTAATGGGCCACTATTACACGGGATAGCCAAGGAAAGCCTGTTTGAAGTGGTGACATTGGACCAGAGATTTGAATGAAGGGTAGCTCTGTGAATATCTGGGGAGGAGCCACCCAAGTGAAGGGAGCAGCAGGTGCAAAAATTCTAGGAAAACATTAGCTTGACAAATATTCTAGGGCCAGTGAGGACTTCATAGCTTTTTGTTATTTTTTTTTTTTCTGTTTTCGTTTTTGTTCTTTTGCTAGGTGTAAAATAGCTAGAATTTGATCAGTGGATTTTCCATGGCCAAAAAAGAGGTTTGCCCTCCTGTGACCACATAATTGCACCCTCTGAAAGTACTTTGCACCACCCTGGCCAAGGGAGAATTTCTTGTCCAAGAACCTGAATCAATGTATTTCAGTTGAGCTGTCTTTTTTCCACAAGTATTTAAGCTCTTTAATTCCTTAGAGATAATTATCATCCCCATACTTAATTATTTTCCCCTTAGCCTCTGTTATCTCCTTTAATGCTAATCAGGAGCTAGGTTCTCCAGACCTTTATTGTTTTGCCATTAAGTGTCATCAGTAGTGGTTGGGAGCTAAATTCAGCATATTCACACTCTTCCCTGCCTATTCCCTCTCCCATTTCTTCTGTGGATAGAAAAAAAGAATTACATATGTTATGAAATTATCATATACACGAGTTTGAGGTCATTTGGTTTCTATCATAATAACTTCTTTAAAAATTTTTATCCATATTAATATGGATGTTTTTGTTGTTAAATTGTAATCTGCCTTCCTGTATATAAATATTTTAAGTTTATTTATTTATTTTGAGAGAGACAGAGATAGTATGAATGGGAGAGGGACAAGAGGGAGGGAGAAAGAGAGAGAATCCCAAGCAGGCTCTGTGCTGCCAGTGCAGAGCTTGATGCAGGGCTTGCACTCATGAAACTGTGAGATCATGTCCTGAGCTGAAAACAAGAGTCTGACGCCTAACCAACTGAGCCACCCAGGTACCCCTGCCTGCCTGAATTTAAACTAGAGGTGGTAGGTGGAGAGATGGTAACAAGTATGGATGTCACTCCTGTGTACTGTTATCTACTACAAACTGTACCCCCAGATTCCTTCTGAAATCCTTCTGAGTTTTCAGGAGCATCTAAGGTATCTGCAATTGGAAAATTGTGAAGTACAGGATATATTCTGCCTTAATCAATGCATAATTTTCTCTTTATTTTTTATTTATATGAGGATTTACCCATTAGTACAAGAAATATTATGAATGTCACATTGAATTCTCTTCTTTTAAGTTTATTT